>NC_136506.1:51553994-51743994 GCF_053919585.1 Euprymna scolopes | reverse complement strand
TATATAAAGGACAAAACTAATAAATGAACACATCATTATCTAACGGAGCAGTCAGACTAGACGGACTCATTTTAGCTCCTTTTCGTCATGTATGAAAAGTTATGCATAGAAAACGATCTAATATAATTAACTGTGGCAGTCTGTTGTACTAAATTCTAAAGTAGATGTAGATATTCGTCTTATCTCTATCTATATGGAATTATATATACACAGATTATATGGTACAGTGCCACGCAAAAGTATTGGATACATTACATTTTTCTTCATAACTTTAATTAGAATTCAAGATTTTACCTAAAATTTGGTCAGTATATTCCTATTACTATTCTAAATTAAATTTGGAGTAGTAATTACAAAATCAAAGTTTAGAAAGTTTATATTTAAGGAAAAATATGAATTAACAAACGAACAAGTATTGGATACACTTTAAAAAATTCTTTTTCTGAAAATTTAAATGACTTTTGCTTAGCGTGTTGCAATAATGCAAACGAGTTATCCCTGACCAATCAGAGAGCGTTATATTAAAACAATTTTATAAAATTCTTCCAGTTTGGGCTCACTTCTTCAAAGTCAACTGATTCATACCTAAAAATAAAGAGTTGTCAATAGACATTCGTCAAAAAATCATTGTTAAGCACAAAAGGAAAAGGGTATCGAATAATATTAAGAGAACTTAATCTATCACTTAATACAGTTGGAAACGTTATTAGAAAGTTTAAAAATCCTGGCAAAGCTGTTGCAAATCTTCCAAGATGTGGTCGGCCAAGGAAATTAACCGAAAAAAAAAATCAAGGTGGGTAAGCAGAAAGGTACAAAAAAACTCTTTTCTTACTCGAGGTGAAATTCAAACCGATCTCAGAGAAGCTGGGATTAATGTGAGCAAGGATACAATCAGTAGAGTTCTAAATTGTGCAGGTTTTGTATCAAGGTCCCCAAGAAAAGTTCCATTATTGAAGCTTAAATATGTCAAATCACGTTTGAATTATGTTAAAACATATAGGGAACAACCCCAATAATTTTGGAACAAGGTAATCTGGTCAGACGAAACGAAAATCGAAATCTTTGGAAGAAACACAGCAACACATGTATGGCGTCAAAATGGCACCGCCTATAACAAAAAGAATGCGATTCCTACGGTAAAGTTTGGCGGTGGTTCGATTATAGTATGCGGGTGTTTTCATCCAAAGGTACTGGTGAATTAGAAATTATCAATGGTAGAATGAATGGACGTATTTACAGGGAAATTTTGGAGAAAAACCTCCAGAAATCTGCTGATTTGTTGGGACATAATAATTTTGTCTTTCAGTAGGACAATGATCCCAATCATACTGCCAAACTAACCAAAGAATGGCGTAGAAATAACGGAATTGACGTTTTTCTTTGGCCCAGTCAGTCTCCAGACCTCAACCCAATTGAAAATTCGTGGAAAATATTGAAGATCAATGTTCACAAGAGGAATCCACAAAATATTCAACAACTAGAACAGTTCTGCAAAGAAGAATGGCGCAAAATACCTGCATATCTTTGCAAAAAACATGTGTGCAACTATAGAAAGCGATTGGAAGCTGTTGAACGCAATAAATTCTATGCAACCAAATATTAAATCAGTGTATCCAATACTTTTGTGTTAATTGGTTTATATTTTCCCTTTAATATAAACTTTCTAAACATTAATTTTGTAATTACTACCCCAAATATTTATTAGAATAGTAATAGAAATATACTGACAAAATTTTAGGTAAAATCTTGAATCCTAATTAAAGTTATGAAGAAAAATGTAATGTATCCAATATTTTGCGTGGAACTGTACATTTTATGGTAAGACGTCATTATATGCTTCGTATATACAAGTAAAATAAAAAAGAAAGAAATGTGTAACTTATATTAGTTATCTCGATTCAATTCGCGCTAATTCAAAGACGCGCTAATTCATTATATAAAGAGTTGAATAATTTCACTAATCATATCTCTTTAAGAATGAAATGAGAACCGATATAAAATTGTTTTCTTTTTTAGGCTAATTTTATTGATTGTAATTTATTTGCTGCACGTTAATATCTAATTTATGTTTATGTTCAATTGAAAAGAACTTTAATACCGTTGTATAAAATCTTTATTTGGTACATGATTTGAATATGGTTTGAATTCTAAAAATACGTATACGTCGTGTGCTTTCCTAACTTTAACCTTATAACTTTACGTGTTTCATTGTCATTAATACTTTATATATGTGTCTAATGTTTTCATTTTCTTTTAATGAGTGACGCATAACACGGCGTTTCGGTGAACGGACTATTAACTTCAGCAAGTACTTTATGCGTGCGTGGAGCTAAAACAAAGGTATATACCTTGCGTTCCATGGTTCCTTTTTTTCATTGGCGGTTGGTACTTAGTTGAAGATTAGTAATAAGATACTTTCAACTTTCTATGTATAATGCATTTAAACAATTTGTTAAAATAAAGTATCATTTATTTCACTTCCATGTTCCCATTGCAATGCCAAATTGTCTTTGCTAGATTTTACACCTTGTAACACCCAATTTGCTTCTTAGACCGAACCATAACGATCTATTGCCAACAATTCGCTGTTAACTGACCTGACTCTCAATAGCTTTTCGGTTTTCCTTGTTATCTATATCCAACTGTTTGTATTGGTGCCCGGTACCTGATTGCATTTATCATTGCATTTACAAATAAAGTCAACTTTTTCATTCTGCTTAAGATATGATTGTTCTCGTAAATTATTCATTCAGATTGCAATGTGTTAACAGTCGATTCTTATCACTTTTGTTTATTATTTGTTTTCCATTTCCTCCAAATATATAACTTGTCTTTACTTAACCTTCCCTTATCAGTGTAGCATATTTAATTTATCTCAATTATTATTGCTACTGATATTATCTGTTAAATATTGTATTTGTATCTATTTAGCTTGGTTAGACAAACTGCATAGCTAAACTAAATAAACTACTCGAATCTAATCGTAGGTTTTACACCCATGCGCATATATATGAAATATGAAATGAAATGCGGTTCTTGTTGTATAGGATTGCTGGCTTCTCCCCTGGACCGCTATTCATCCGACCTGATAATAATAACTCGGAAAATATTGAACTCTTTCTGATAATGGACTGCCCAGATTGTATGAAATTCCTTTTCCTATAACTATTATTCACCACTCAAATAACATTTTCAATATATGTGCTGAAAAGCAAAATACGTGTTTAATCACAGGGGTACATTTTGCTAACCGCATTTCATTTCCTCTGATGATATAAGCCAGTATTTAAAGTTCATAGATTAAGGAAATTAATATAACTCCCCTCTATATATTCCTTAACTCGAATTTATGTGTTTATATTTTGATTTCCAGAATTTAACCTTAACCACTAAACTTATATATTGCTCTATTTTTTAAATATTGAACTTTACTTTTTTGGCTAGAATAACCTTGAAAGTATTACCTCAATGTAATATCTAACAGGATATTTCACTTGGTTTATAATCTGTGACTTATCTTGCTTATATATGTATATATATATATATATATATATATATATATATATATATATACACACTTAAATAGATCGTGTTTCGATAATCCTATTTCTCATCGTTGTGAAATAATGTACCGAGCTTGAAACTCGATATATATATATATATATATATATATATATATATATATATATATATATATATATATATATATATATATATATCTCGAGTTTCGAATCTATCTATGTATATTGACGTTCGAAACTTGTAAGATTATAATGAGCAATACGGACTTCGAAACACGTATCAGTTTAAGTATATATGTATACCCACAATACAGCCCCTATATATATATATATATATATACATATATATATATATATATATATATATATACACACACTTTCAAAATATATTTCTATCTCCAACATTTTTCCACTGAAAATCAAAACTACTTCTGCAAAGTGAAATATGTTCAATCTTTATTTTGTGCCGATCAACCACGAAAGAAAAATAAATAAAATCTCAGGGTAAATTTATTACTCAGATTCGAAAAGAAATGATTGGTTATTTATTACCTACCTATTGTTGACGGAAAGCAGCTTCTTCACACAGATGCTATCTTAAAAACGTGACTATAGAATTATTTATTTGCTAAATTGCTAAATTGCTAAATAACAAATAAATCACTTAATAATAGAATGAACTAAAATGGAACGAAACCGATTTATTTATTGTTTATTCATCAACAATGAATTCTTCGTTGTATTTACATTGAAAATAGCCAAAGACTAACAAGTGTACACATGATTGAACACCAAACAATATATAGATTATATATATAATCAATCAATCAATTAATCAATTCATGTATACACACACACATACACATAAACACACACACACACATATATATATATATATATATACATGTTAATTGTTTACATTAAGGTTAACATGAACGAAAAACAATATATCTTTCAAAGTGCGCAATACGTGTGAAGAACTCTTATATAATTAAAATTATATAAACATTGTGAGAAGTTTACAGATTGATTGATTCGCGTAGATATCCTGCAATGTTTATGTAATTATGTATATATATATATATATATATATATATATATATATATATATATAAATAATTATTTACTTGTTACGAAGTCAGTAAGGAATTGTAATACATTAAATACCTTTTCCATAAATACATTTTTTATAATAAAAATCTTTTATTTTATAAATTTGGAAAATAAAAATAAAATCAAAGCTTTATTGGGTTACAGAGAATATATAGTGTAATATAATACTTTTTCAAAAGGTATCCATTACAATATTGTTTAGTCTTGTTAGACTAAAAAATTATATCATTGCTGCATATTTAGTCACGTACTCATAAGATGTTTACCTAAAAAATTAGAAAATACATTATTACAAGCAAAAAACTTTAAATGAATTGAAAATAAAGAATATAACAATAAAAGTTAACAAAAATAGGTAAATAATTGATATATATGAAACAAGAAGAAACGGAAAGGCGCGTCCGTTGACTGAACCATAAAAGATGTCTATAATGGTGTTTTTATAAGTTCTTTAATGTAAACATCTGATGACTGCGTGAGTAAAATGCAGAAATAACATAATTTTGAAGACTTGTTAGTCGCAATAAAAACATATTTGTAATGGATATCTTTTGAAAAGTAATAAATGACCACTAAGAAAACTTGATATTATGAACTTGGAAATTATTTTATTACACCATATATATATATATATATATATATATATATATATATATATATATATATATATATGTATATATTTATGTGTATATAAATATGCACATATATAATATTTTAGATCCGCGACGTATAACGTATTTCGCTATGAAATATTGAGTAAGAGAGCTTAATGCAATGCAAGCAATAATAGAGTAAACAAGAAAAAATTGTACTAATATTTTCAAACAATTCCTATTTCAGACGAGATCCATCACGTACTCATTGATGACTTACAATTCGTATACTAAAAACATGAAAATATTCACGCTGTCTGTTGATAGCAGAGAAAAAAAGAGTGGATGGTGGAATGAAGAAGAAGCATAGGAATGGTTAACTTGTAACAGACAGCATTAGATCAATTTGGTTCTGGGTAAGATTGTATATCTCTTTCTCTCTTATCAATTTGTTGATCTGGACATTTCTAGAAAATAGCCTGAGCTGCTGTTTAGGTATAGCCGTGATTCTAAATAGGACCTAAAAGAATTAAAAGTTACCATCTTTAAAGTTATTTGACTAATTATAATATTTGACGAATAATAATAATACTAATACTACTACTACTACTACTACTACTACTACTACTACTACTACTACTACTAATAATAATAATAATAATAATAATAATAATATCATGTGCTGTCCTTCGTGTCCGAAGACGACTTCCTGTGAACCATCATTCTCCACTTGTCACGGTCGCGACTGAGGGTCTGCCAGCTTCCAGTAGGGATCAACCTGTCCTTTAGATTTCGTTTGGCGGTGTCACAAAATCTGAGCTTAGGTCTGCTTATGCCTCGTACCCCATTCTCGAGTTATGAAAACAGTATCAGTTTTGGAAGTCGGGAGTTCTCCATTCTGTTTACCTGCCCGGCCCATCTCAGGTTTTTTTCCGAATGAGCAGGTCATACATGCTTGGGAGGTTGGCTTGTGATAGGATCTCCCTGTTGCTGACAAAGTCATACAACTTGACGTTTAAAATCTGCCGGAAGTGTCTCATCATATAGGTATTGCGCTTGCGGGCTACCAGTTTGTACACTGGTCAAGTTTCTTCATCATATAAGAGTGACGAGAGGACGATGGCGCGGTACACCAAGCATTTAGTTCTGAAAGTCAGCTCTTTATTTTGCCAGACCTTCTGTTTGAGTTTTCCATAGGATATGGAGGCGTTAGCCATTCTTGTAGAAATCTCCTCATACATTTAATCGTTGTTCATGACCGTGGTCCCTAGTTATTTGAATTTGCTCACATTGTAAAGCTCCTCGTCTTGAATCTTAATTGGCTGGCTTGTTGCTGGTGATCCAGGAGATTGATTTTCTGAGAAGACCATCGTACCATACCCTGTCAAAAGCCTTAGATATACCCAGGGCTACTGCTCTCCACTTCCGTTCTTTATCCAGTTCATGGTATATACGTTCAGAGATTACAGTTAGAATATCTGCAGTAGAACGCGCTTGCCTAAATCCTTATTGATGGTCGGACAAATGTTTAGCAACTGTAAAGTGGTGGAATAGAGCTTGATTAATTATGTACTCAAATATTTTGGCGAAAAGAGGGAGGAAACTAATGAGGCAATAATTTAATGTGTCAGTTCTTTCGCCAGAATTATTGTAAACTGGTACCACAGAAGTATTTTTCCAGTAGTCAGTAAAACATGATTTATTAAAGAATTTGTTGAAGAGTTTGTAGAGGACTGGAGCAACGTCAGCGGGGCATTTTTAATAGTACAGCCGGGATCAGGTTCACATACTTTTGAAGTGTTTTAAATATATCATGAACTTGATAGGGATCATTTTCAGATCATTTAGTGTGGTTCAGTCCACGAAAAAATCAGAGAGAGAGAGAAAGAGAGAGAGAGAGAGAGAGAGAGAGAGAGAGATAGATCAGTTTGCTGGGTCCAAAGTAAAGTTTGAGGCAAACCTACGGACAAACATGTTAGTTTTCTCGGTTACCGTGCAAACAACCTAATGATTGTTCGATAGTGGTGAAATTTTTGATTTCCCATTATTTATTACACTGTTGTAGATTTTCCGTCAGCCTTATTGGAGTACCTTGTCGTTTTGAGCAATGGCTCTTAATCTTGATAACAAGAGTTGAGAGTGAAATCAATCATTATTTAAGCATGATCAGCATTTCCGAGTGGGCAATAGACATTTGTTACACAATCCTCAGGAATATATATATATATATATATATATATATATATATATATATATATATATATATATATATTGTGTTATAATGGAATAATTCCAGGAGGAAATCTTGGTATGAGAGCTCAATGTGGTAAACAGAGCAATAACATAAAAATATAACACGGAAATTACATAATGCATCGACAATTATGTAATTTCCGTGTTATATATATATATATATATATATATATATGTATACTAGCATTTCAGTCGGGCGTTGCCCAGGTGTTTGGAGGTGTATGTTGAGCAAAAAAAAGTGGTAGTAGGAAGGCAGGCTCGAACCCGTAACGCAAAGGGGGAAAAGAATAAAGTTAGACAATCGAAAAGAAGGGATGACTTTCGACAACATCGACGAAAGAAGTTACTCATGCCTGTGGAAAAGTACTCAATCAAAGGTCAAAGAATGAATGTTTTTAGCTAATTTTTCATGCAGACATACATACATACATTTATATATTAGTAGCTCAAATTTTCGACCCAAACCGATTAAAAAGCATTCACTATCTCTGAATACCCTTTATGTAAAATTTCAAATGTTTAGACCAGAAGTTGTCTGAACAATTTGGTAGAGACCGCAGCGGTCAATTTTCTTTAACTTTGACCTCTATTATGACCCTATAACGTTTATTATTTTATGCTCAAATGTAGTCATGAAGTTAGATCCATGTCTAAAGAACCTATATCTAAAATTTCATGTGTTTATACCCAAAATTGGCGGAGGTGTTTAGTAGAGTTCTCAAAGGTCAAATCGTTGAATTTTTACCACTTAACCGCCAAATTTCTGTCCGAAAACATATTACAAATATTATCCCACATCTCATTATCCTGTATATCAAATTTCGTGTGTGTAGACTGTAAATTGACATAGTTATTATGTAGGGGAATGTACAGGGACAGACAGACGCACAGACAGACAGACAGACATGCACTTTCATGGGTGGCCGGCGTTGCCCGGGTGTTTGGAGGGGTGTGTTGAGCAAGAAAATGTGATAGTTGGAAGGCAGGCTCGAACCCGTACCGCGAAGGAGGAAAAGAACGGGGGGAAAACGTGACGACTTTGCTGTTACGACCACCTCCAAATTGAAAGTGACGTAGGTTTAAATTAAGGCTAGACAATCGAAATGAGGGGATGACTTTCGAAAATATCGGCGAAAAAGGCGACCTATTTCTGTAGAAAAGTGCCCAGTTGAGGGTGAAGATATTAATTTTTCGGTATTTGTCGTCTGAAGGGTCGAGCCTCAAAGCGATACTGGTCTTGTGAAAATCCGCCGCCTCTGTCGAAAGTTTTAGAAAGACATGCAAACATACATGCATTTATACATTGGTAGCTCAAATTTTCGACCCAAGCCGATTAAAAAGCTTGCCCTATCTCTGAATAGCATTTATGTAAAATTTCAAATGTTTAGACCAGAAATTTTCTGAGTAATTTGGTAGAGAACACAGAGGTCAATTTAAAAAAAAAATTTCACCCCTATTATGACCCCTTAACGTTTATTAATTTGGACTCAGATCAAGTTATTAAATAAGTTATATAGAGATATCAAGATATATTAGATCCATGTCAAAAGAACCTATATCTAAAATTTCAAGTGTTTATAACCAAAATTGGTAGAGGAGTTTGGTAGAATTCTCAAATGTCATTTCTACCCGAAAACGGATTACAAAGATTTTCCCAAATCTCAATACCCTGGATATCAAATTTTGAGTCTGTAGACTGAAAATTAACATAGTTATTGTGCAGAGAAATGTACACAGACAGACACAGAGGACAGACACTCCATTTATATATATATATATAATATATATATATATATATATAATATATATATATATAATATATATATATATATATATATATATATATATATATATATAGCGAAAGAGAGAGAGAGAGAAAGGGGGCGATAGAGACTAAATACACTATATACCCACTACATATGAACTAAAAACAATTACAAATTGTTAAGAATTTAAACTATATATAAGAAAAACTTTATATGTGTGTCCTCTTTCTCTCTCTCTCTCTCTCTCTCTCTCTCTCTCTCTCTCTCTACTGTGTCACTCGCTTTATTGCAGAATAGTAAAATATCAATATTTCACTAAATACACGCCACAACATAATGAAAATTATATCATTAAACGACCTCTTTAAGGTTAGTTACTTCCAAAACATTATTCAAATTCATGCGATATTCACAAAGGTCTCTTAAAATGTTGTTTAGGGCAAAAATACAATATTTTATCTTGAGAATTTTACTTTTTATTATATTTTCGCTGTCAAAGAATAATAAACAAAAATATATCCTAGGTATAAGACTCATATAAATTAATTATTTATCGACATATCCACCATTTTTTAAAAAATAACTTAAAACAACTTTTTGTCGCTCGAGAAAGTCAATTCCTTGGTCTTAAAAGGATTATGGCTCTAGCAACATCAACTATGTTACTCCACAAGGTATCCTTTGAAGTAAATTGCTCTCCTTCCTTATAAACTCTCTTTTTAATATTGACCAGACATATTCAATGGGGTGAAGGTCTGGAGAACACGGTGGTCAGGTCATTAAAGTTTCTTCAAAGAATCCCATAGATCCAAGGAAGGATTCCCCAAGCAGAATGGGATGGTACATTGTGATGTATAAAAATCATCTGAAAGCAACGTGAAAATAGTAGGTCATTTAGTCATGTCCACAAATGATTATTCAAAAAGGCTGTGTATGCATTGCTCATAAGCTTTACACCCCCTAGCGCTCGGAATTGTCGAACCAACATCCCTAATGATTCCCGACCAAAAAAATCATGCCTCCACCTCCTTGTTTGCGATGAACTCTATAACGGGTCGGAGTTCCGTTCAGGTTTCAAACTTTGGTCCATCTATCCGTACCGTCAAGAGTAGTATGGCCTCATCCCGAAATAGGACCTGTTGGAAACCCATTTTTATGTAATTCTGTGTCCAAGCCATTCGTTTTTCTCTGTGTTGTTTGCTCATTGGAGGCATTAGAAGAGGTTTGATGTTCCTTGCAATCTCATTCAACACATTGTATTGGGCATGCCTGGATCTTGAAGCGATTCTACCTTTTGCAAAAACGAAAGCACTGGTGCTGGTTGTGTTTTAATATTATTTCCCTACGAATTTTCCGAATATTACGATATAAAAAGTTTCTCCTGGTGCCCTTATTTTTCTGGATTTGGTGTTCGGGTTGTTCAAGAATGCAGCCAAAGTTTTTGGATCCCATTCCAGCTCTGTGGCTAAATTTTTGATAGACAATCCTACTGCGAGTCCAGCAACCATCCTTTGCTTTTCGATAACCTTTATTCGCCTGACTTTTTGGCATTGTAAGAGATCTGCAATAAAGCGATGGACAGTAAAATTTCTTTGAAAATAAATAAAATGACATAACTTCGTGAATATCGCATGAATTTGAATGAAATTTTGGGAAATAACTAAATTGAAATAACCCTTTGATGGTACAATTTTAATTTTTTGTGACGTATATTTAGGGAAATATTGATATTTTACAAATCTGCAATAAGGTGATTGACACAGTTTATATATAAAGTAAAACTAACCTATTAAAATTTTGTTTGAGTCTCGTTTTTCTTTCTTGGTGTTTTACGATAATGCACCTCTTAGATAATTGCGATCGGTTTATTACTACGGAATTGATTTACGCAATATAATGGATACATTTTAAAAACTACGTTAACCTTAAAATATTCTGGGGAATAATGCTCCACAATTATGATCATGTGATTGGAAGTGATTCGCAGTTTTATTTGTCAAAAGATGACGCTCGAGACACATCTATGCATCCAAAAAGTCTGCGAGGCCTTTAGAAATCAAACAAATAGATTATAGGCAGCTCATCAAGTACATCAAAGTGTGTGTATAGACAATGCGTTCTCCTCTCTAGTCTGAAAAGCGAACGCTTCTGCAAATATATGAAACTGTTTCAGCATAAATGTTTAAGACGTTTACTTAACACAAACTGAAAGAACAGAACTCATGACACTGGCAGTTATATATGAGAAAACAAACGACTATTGATTTTCTTGTGACATGAAATCCAATGGGCTGAACGAGACGCACTGTTCCCATGAGAGGTGTAGAAGGCAAAATAATTTTTTACGATAAAATACATCCCAGAAAACGTCTTAAACTTAAACTGAAAAATCCTATCATTGCTGGATGTATTACAACTGTAAAGTTTTAAAGATTGATATGGACATATTTAAAAACAAAACTGTTTGGCGAGGCTACGTTGAGAGAACATAAAAACAGTAGCTTCGGAAGTATATCGCCTGAAAGATGATCACCACAGATGTTAATACTTAAAGGGTGATAATTCAAGATTGAACGCGTGAATTCTCTCAAAGACTGGTTACGTAATTCACCCGACAAAACACAAATAAAAACCCAGCAAAAATATTCCATGAGGAAAACCAAGACTAGCAGCCTTCATACCAACAAAAATCTATTGGAAAACAATCACAATTTCTACAATTTCCATCATTGATAACCAGAACAGAATGATAGCCAAAGTCACAACACTATTATTCACTTGTGGACCCAACTAAACAGCGTAAAACTTAGATACACTGCACCATTAGGAGCTCCTTTATTATGTGACTTCCGACAAGTCTCTCACCATCATCAGCTGTCTATTTACAAACACAAGATAACTCCTCGCCGAATCTTAGTTCTTCTTAACAACCATCACAGATACCATCGACAACACCTCTATCCTCACCATTAACTCAGGAACTATTGGAGCAAGATGATGAAAAATTGGCATTAGAGAGTTAACTTGAAAGCACCATTGAGGAAGTCCAGATGATAAGGCTGGATAAAGGACTTCAATTACCATAAATACAAGCCAATAATAAAACGTGCAAACAGCGACTTATTCAAAACTCTAATAATTAATCCTAACTGTATTCCGTAAGTTTAATCCTTTCCTGAAAATTATCAATCAAACACTCATACAATGCACCCGACTTAGATAGGGGTCTTTAGCTTTCAGCCCTTAACCTTCGCATGCTGACCGATTGGAAGTGATGATCACTAAACATCTGTATATTTCTACCCTTTAGGCATGCATTAGTTTATTCTTATGCAGGTGGATACTCACTAACAACAGTCTGTACTTAGATATAAAACTATCTATATTACATAACAATAGCTGTCCCTTCCTTAGCTTAGCAATGTTAAATACAAAAACTGAACCGATACTCTATAATGCAAAATACAACTTCCTGATTTGCCCATATAACTATTTATTGTACTATACATACTGCATACGACATATCATATAATTTACTCCCAATTATACCTGTACTGTAATGTAATTCATATAAAAAATGAAGTTACTTGTATCTATTGAATATACAACTTAACCCTCCTGTTATCTAAAATATCCAGAGCTTGTACAACTTTTTTTCTAGTTAATTCGTAATACCATACCATTCTGCAACACATTATCCTATTCCTAAGCCAACATAAAAATAAGAAAAGGATACTTTTTTCTTTTTTTAACCTAAAAGGAAAAAACAAACCATGTTAACTCCTTCCAACATACCTGTTTGCAAATATAGCTGCTTCTACTGCATGAACTCTTACTCAGCCCCTCCTCCAGTAACAAACAATGAAATAGCAATGTCCTGTAATCACTTTGAGGAGTATAATTTTTCAGTTGATACATATAACCCTTATAAACTAACCCGTTAACATTAACCACCAACACGAGGGCGCAGAAATACCTGGATTAGGACTCAGACGCGGGGAAAACTCTCTCGGTGCTGATGGATCCGTAGATCTTCCCAGGTCATCCGTCTAGGAGAAGGAAAACTCTAAAGCTAAACCTAACGGAAGGAAGGCCTTTCGAGTCTTGGATGACAACCTTCCTAGAGCTGGTGACTTTACGGTCTGCAAACCTAAACTGCTTAAGGAGTAAATAGGCACTGTCTATCGCCCGGCTTCCATACTCCTTCTTTGCCTATTAGCTAGGCGTAGAGGTCGAATCACAGGGAGTCGACTGTGGTTAAATACAATGACCCCACAACTCAATCTTCACTCTTCAATCCTGCAGTCCAATGCACTTCTGACAGCAATTGCTTCTGCCAAACAAAAAAAAACACCCTCTCTCCCAAATACAGGCTTTTTATAGGACAAAACCGTCCAAAGTTATTTGCATACTCTTCCCATGATCTCTAGTCTATAAATAGACGCAGTGGCCATTCTCTTCTTCTTCTTTCTTCTTTCACTCTCTGAAGCGGGCGTTGCCAGTGGTAAAAGGTTTGCACGATTTTTTTTTTACTACACGCCCCCATGATCATTAAAGATCATTCACATCTCATAATCCCGTGTCCAGATCGGCGCATTGCGTTCTCTTTGCGGTCTCTGCATCGGCACCGGTTCATCTTCATCACTCCCTGCCTCAGTACCACCATCCTCATCACCTAAATGGACCACACGCCTTAAATCTAAAACATGTCGTGGCATTCCATTGACACTTAAGTTGTTTGGGGATTGCACTCCTGTTATCACTCCTCTTTTCCACTGCGTTGTGCATCGGGCATTAGGCGGTTTCACCCAAACTTCTTCTCCTATTTGGATTCTGGCTGGTCCTTGATCATTAATTTCCGGTGACATGTCTCTAGGATGTCTCCATTCGTAATTAAAGATTGCTCTATGTGGTACTGTGTCATCTCTTTGCCCCACCTAAGGGGACATGTTGTACCAAAATGTGGCCTCATCAGGCGATATTCTTCCTCTCTCAGCTATTGCTTTCACGGTCCGATGATGTCGCTCCACAATGCCATTTCCTCCAGGTCTGTAGGCTGCCCTGTAATAACTTTTAATCTTCCATTTTTTTAGCATCGTCTGAAAGATTTATGAGCGAAAAACAGTGCCGTTGTCCATTATCACCTCCCTTACTAGACCTCGTTCAAGCATCACCTTTTCTAATTCAGTTGCAACTGCAGATGCGGCTTCCACTCGCAGTTCCTTCCATATCGCCAACAACTGTCTCCACTTTATCTTTTCATCACATACATCTATTATGTCGCTACCTGTATGACACGCCACAAAACGGTTCAACTCACGAAAGTCGAACACTGGCCTAACTTTCCCTTTTGTGGCCTGAAATACTGCGATCAATGGCAACACGCCTTTTCTTTCTCCTTTCCATGGTAACAGAATACCATCCAATATCCATCTTTCCACCTCTTTCTCGAATTCTAATTTCTTATCGCCTTCCAGAGAGTTTTTATGATATTGGACTTTGTTCTGCAATACTGGAGGCTCTCCTTTCCATGTCCATCTTACTGTCCATTTATCTCCATCGAAGTTTGCTTCAAAGTCTTTATCCTCGATTTTGCAAACATTCAGCTGATGGGCAGCCACGGCACTTTGGCTTTCTTTATAGTTACACCTCCCAGCTCATTAATCACGTCCATTCCAATTATGACGTCGATCCCATCAACGATGTGATTCATCAAGATTGCCCTCACCTTTACGTGCATTCCACAGACTTTTATCTCCACTTGTCTGGCTCCTTTACATTCTATATTCCTCCCATCAACTGCTTTCACTGTACCGCTCCTTCCATATCCCTTCAAAAGTTTGGAATTGATTAAAGTAGTGGTGCACCCAGTATCCACAAGTGCAGTCATTACAGAATCATTCACCTCTACTTCTATTATAGGAAGAGGCCAGTATCGCGCCTTCATTTCATTGCTAGGGTAGCTTGCGGCGCAGAAGCTCTCCCTTGCCCGTTTCCCTGAATCTGAGGACAATATCTCGCAATGTGGCCAAATTTTCCACAATTGTAGCATGTTGCCCTGGCCCTAGGGATCTCTGTGCAATCTTTTTTTAGGTGCGGTCCTTGACATCTAAAGCACTGAAGGCTTGGTTCTTTCTTTCCCTTATTAGTCTCATTAGTTTGCTTACTTGTGGCCAATGTCCGAGTTTCTACGACCCTTTTGCTGACTAAAATCCGTGCAGTCGGTATCAGTTTGCTGACATCAATTCACTCTATGTTCGGTAGCTGCTGTAATGCCACAGATACATCGTCTGGGAATCCAGTTATGAATGCCAGTTTGGCTGTATGTTCCAGCCCTCTTCCCAGATATCCCGCCAGTCCAGCCAATCTTTTGATTTTATTAGCATAAACATCCACCGATTCTCCTGTCTACTTGAATCGTTGCAGTTTTTCGTATGCTCAAAAGGCCCCTCAGTGAAGGCGGTCACGAGTCTCATCTCTATCAGTTCTGCATCTTCTTGTTCTGCATTATTCATCTCAAGATAGAGAGCGAGTGCATCTCCCTGCAAAAAAGTGGAATAAAACTGGCAAGGTCTGGCACATGTTGAAGCTTAGCCACCAGTTTTACTTTCTTTATCCATCCGACTACATCACCTTCTCCACTAAAAGGTGGTATCACATCTTTTCCCAATCTCAACATCCCAGATTCCATGATCTGTTCTTTGCCGAAATAGCTTGTGGTTAAATACAATGACCCCACAACTCAATCTTCACTCTTCAATCCTGCAGTCCAATGCACTTCTGACAGCAATTGCTTCTGCCAAACAAAAAAGACACCCTCTCTCCCAAATACAGGCTTTTTATAGGACAAAACCGTCCAAAGTTATTTGCGTACTCTTCCCATGATCTCTAGTCTATAAATAGACGCAGTGGCCATTCTCTTCTTCTTCTTTCTTCTTTCACTCTCTGAAGCGGGCGTTGCCAGTGGTAAAAGGTTTGCACGATTTTTTTTTTTACTGCATCGACGGACCTTCATTGATCGATCTTGTTTCCTGACTAGGACAATGAACGACGTTTACATCACTCCCGACACATCACATCATTAAACTGGGCACTTGGGAGTGCTTGAATGCCATAATGCCAGTACAAGTAGATTGGGTTGACCATCATTTGATGGGTTAAGTGTACCGGATAGACAGTTCCTGGCTACTGTTCCCGACTGGGGCCCTTACTCTTTGGTAGCGCTTAGAGCGGCTGCCCCATCAACAGTTGTATAATATCGGGTTGTTTGTAGTGCCATGTCGCGCATTGAAAGTGACCCTGCACTCATCCAATCCTAGTAGATGGCATGACAACTGATGGTCTGCTTTTGTTGCATGTCTGGTATTCTGCACAACCACTTGTTTAGAATCCCTTACCTACACTGAAACTCTTAAAAAAATGACAGTACAATAAAAAAAAAATACGCTAAAACCAGGCCCAAACTCAAACAAAACCAACCTGCCTTGAGGCTTGCATTTACGAACATCCGTGGGCTTAGAACTAATTTAAATGATGTCGAAGCATTTCTTCTAACAAACACCCCGGATATCTTAGAACTAAGTGAGACTAACCCACACCCCTTCATCCCCTCTTATTACTTTAACACGCCTGGATATCTCTCACTCTGCCGTAAGGACTCTGACAGACATATGCACAGGCTTGGAGTATATATTCGTAACACCCTCCCCTTTGAGTAGAGAAACTAAACTAGAATCGGACGATCAAGCCTTTATGTGCTTAACATGCAGCATAACTTTTTATTTTATCTATCGCTCTCCCTTTACCCAGGACGGTACCCTAATAAACAAAGTCTCTGACAGCATAGATACAGCACTTTCCCTCGGCACTAGCGCACGTGTTTGGTGACTTCCACTGTCCACCACAGGAACTGGCTTGAATTTTCTACCCACAAAGATGGTGCTGGTGTGACTACATATAACTTCTCTATAGCTCATTCCCTATCACAGATGGTTACATTTTCAACTCGTTTTCCAGATCAGCAAGAAAAAACACGCATCACTTCTAGATCTGTTTCTGACCACAGTTCCCGATGACTGTAACTAATTCCCACAGCCCACTTGGGAACGCCGATCATGCAGTGATAATAGCTGAAATAGCCCTAAACTTTAGAGCCAAAACTGAAGAGCCACTGCTCAAAACAACGAGATATTATAAAAAGGCTGACTTGGAAGCCATCAGGGATCTCATCAGGGATGCCCCATGGCAAAATATTTTTCTCTTCCTGCTGAACAGGGCGCAAATGAGACCACTCAATGGTTCAAAACAGCAATTGAAGCACATGTTCCCACACGGAAATTTTATAGCAAGCCTCACTCTCCCCAATGGTTTACTTCTACTTGTGCAGGCACCATCGCGCAAAGGCAGCATGTGTACCGCAGACTTAACAGGCATAAGTCCAGTTCAAACAGGCAGAACTATATAGAAGCCAGAAGTAACTGTAAGAAAGAAATAGCGACAGCTAAGAGAGAATTTACTGAAACCACAAAAAAAACTAATCTAAGCACAGAAATTAGGACTCCGCGACTACTAGAAAATCTACAACACTGTAATAAATAATCGGCAAACAACAATTCCCCCACTATCCAACAATCATAAGGTTGTTTGCTCTGCAACTGAGAAGGCTAACATGCTTGCCAGTCGGTTTGTCTCGAACTCCACACTGGACCCTGCTAACCATCCCTTCCCTGACTTTCCTTTGCGGACAGATGCCACACTAGACGATCTGAAAATTACCTCTCTTCAGGTGCATGCTATCATAAGAAATCTTGACACTGCAAAAGCATGTGGACCTGATCTCATACCGGCTGTGCACTTAAAAAAGTGCTCAGCCGAAGTAGCTCCAGTTCTCTCCAAACTTTACAACAAATGCCTTAATGAATCTTGCTTTCCTGCCTGCTGGAAACCTGCTTCTGTAGTACAAGTTTTCAAGAATTCTAGCGAAAGAACTGACCTAGTAAGTTATCGCTCCATTAGCCTCCTCCCACTTTTCGCCAAAATATTTCAGACAATAATTAACCAAGCTCTAGTCAATCACCTTACAGATGTTAAACTTCTGACTGACCAACAATATGGATTTAGGTAAGCCCGTTCAATAGTAGACATCCTAACCGTAATCTCAGAACGTATATGCCAGTCACTGGACAAAGCGGAAAGAGTAGAGCGGTAGCTCTAGATATATCTAAGGCTTTTGAGAGGGTATAGCATGAAGGTTTTCTCAGAAAAATCAGATCATATGGTATCACTAGAAGAATACATGACATAATTAAATTCTTCTTAGATAAGAGAAAAATCCAGGTTGTACTCGACGGTCGTACATCCAAACAATACGATATAAATGCGGGAGTGCCTCAGGGGTCTATCCTGGGACCTCTGTTATTCCTAATAATCATAAATTACCTCCCTGATAAAATTGCCTGTGAGATGGGTATATATGCTGACGACACCACACTCTATAACAGACACGACAGGAAAACAAATGAACACATATCTAAAGAAATGGCAGAAGCACTAGAGGATGACCTCCGATCTGTAGTGGAATGGGGACATAAATTGATGGTCACATTCAATGCTGCCAAGACTAAACTCGTTTCCTTCAATAATTACAAGAAACCTTGTCTATCACCAATAGCAATGGCCAATGACTCTTTATCTGAAAGTACATCCTTTAAACTACTCGGCCTAACGCTCTTAGGAAACATGAGTAGGAACAATTACATCGAGAGTATCGCCAGGACCGCTGCAAAGAAGGTAGGCTCTCTCTACCGTGATAGAAAGATACTAATGCCCGAAAGTATCCTATACTTCTATTAGGCCACCATTCGTCCATGTATGGAGTATTGTCATATTTGGGCTGGTGCATCTACCACTAGTCTCTCGTTCCTAGACAAGGTTCAAAAGAGAGTCGCCAATCTGATAGATAAACTCCAGCCCCTGTCCCATCGACGAAATGTTGCATCTCTCTGCCTTTTCTACAAGTACTTTAACGGTGAATGCTCTGACGAACTGCAAGCACTTGTGCCCCCTCAACTTAAATACCCCCGACAAACCCGACAAGCAGCTAAATCCAACCCCTTCACAGTAGAGATCCCTAAATATAAGAGACCCTTCTACTCCTGTAGTTTCTTCCCCAGGACAGCTAGCTAGAATTTGGAATTCACTTTCCGAGTCCCTGCTTCCCCAAATGTACTGACATGCAGAAGTTCAAGTGCAACGTGAACCGACATCTTTCTGCCCAACTCCCTACACAGTACCGCTGATGCCTATGTCCCTGATAGTAGCCCCCTACAACAACGTGGCAATATGCCTTGTTTTGGGTGAAAATGTAATAATAAAAAAAAAATCCATCTAAAAATCTCTCACAGAGCTGAATCCAATTATATATACTACATAGCTCTACATTGTCAATAAAAAGTGTCCTCAGTTCTAAAAATAATGTTCAGAGCTTAAACATCAGACCACTTTTAAAATGAGGTTCCAAATTAATTAATCCTTGGCAGAGAGCAAGTGTTTCGGATCAAACAATTTCTACAGTGCAGACGCGACTCAGGAAAATGTGCAGGTTCAGTTTTAAGTATAAAACAAATATAGAGGAGATGCAAAACAGGAAAGGAATATAAAATTAAGGTTATAGCACATGTCAACAGAATTTGAACAAAGGACACAGAGAAATGGGCAAAGAGTGATATTGACGGGGAAATAATTGGCAGAGTTCTGAATACTGGTACAACAGAAGCAATTTTCCATTTATCAGGGAAGCAAGACTCGGTTAGGTATTTGTTTAAGAGTTTGGAGATGACAGGGTCTTATTTAGCGAATTTTTTTTCTTTTACTGAATAGCAGGGCAGAAATAATGTCCATACGTCTTGATATTCGGGACACGGAGAAAATTGATTTTTCGATCAATTAGGTTAAAAAAAAGTTCTTGCGGAATTTTTAATTTTGATTTCAAATGATGTATTTTCAAATAAGTTTTCGGTATACCTTTGCATTAAATAGCATATTAAGGGCGTTTTTCGCTCTCTCTAATAGTTTAAGTTACAATAGTTTTAAACAATTATATCTTTTTTTCAGAACGTTGAAAACAAGATAGAAAAAAAGCAAATTCGTAAAATTTTCGTATTTCAATTCAAGCTAGGCTGAAAAGCTGTCGAAACTGCTCGCGATATCAACGAAGCGTTTGACCCAGGAACCACTAGTGAACGTACATCACAATGGTGGTTTAAAAAAGTTCGTGGCTGCGATGACGACGCAGTGAGATGATAAGCGTAATAGTCGGCCATCGGATGGTGATAAACATCAATTAAAAGCCTTAGTCGAAGCCACACACAACTGTTCGAGAACTTGCTTCTGAAGTACATCGTAACGCATACGACAATTTTAAACTATTTGAGAGAGATTGGAAAAACAACAAAAATAACTTGTTATGGAGGGGTGCCTCATGAATTGAATTGAAAAAGGGAATTCTTAATCGCGATCCTAGCGTAGAAGGGATTGTTAGACGCGGGCATTTTAACAGCAAGAGGGATGTTGTGGCGTCAGGGATGATGTTGGTGGCAGGTTGGAATTAACTTTTTACGATGAAGTTGAGAAGGCCTTAGCAGCCCTCTCGGCGATGTTGATTGACAAAGACATTAAGAGACAACTCGGCAACCCAGAAAAATTCCCGGAGGGTCGGAAGACTGGTTTGATCCTAAATGATGTCACGAGAGGTCAACGACGAAAGCTTAGAAGATAACCAAAAGAAAAGCCGTTTTGAAGTGTCATTTTCCTTTATTTATAAAAACGATTCATTTCTCAAACGGATTGTGACTTGCGATGAAATTTGGTTCTTTTCGACAACTGGCGGCGCTTAGCTCAGTGGTTAGACTCCAACGAAGCTCCATAACACTTCCTGAAGCCAGAGTTGCACCAAAAGGAGGTCACGCTGATCGTTTGGTGGTCTGCGGTGGGTCTCATATATTACATTTTTTCCAATGCAGGCGGAATCATTATGTCGGAGTAGTACTGTTATCAAATGGATGAACCACATCAGAAACTTTGACAACAATACCCAGCATTAGGTAACAGAAAATGCTACATTCTCTTCTACAACAATGCCCGGTCAGACGTTGCTAAACCAACCCTACAGAAGTTAAACGAATTGGGCTACGAAACTCTGTCTGATCCGCCATATTCTCCAGACCTCTCACCTACAGACTACCACTTTTTCAAGTACCTCGGCTACTCTGTGCGTGAGCAATGCTTTAAAAACCTAAGCGATAAAATTTTTCTTTCAGCGACTTCACCGCAGCAGAATGAAAGCATTTTACGTTACTGGCATGAATACATTTGTTTTGCGTTGGCAAAAGTATTTTTATTCTGATGGTGCTTATATCGATCAATAAATGTTTGTTTGAACCGAGATATGTTCATCTGAATATAAAAGTTAGGAATCGCAAGAGCCTTCTTGTCAACCTGATATGAGTGTGGCTTCTGTCCGCAAAGGTAAATTTGTGAGGAGTGGTTTGAGGAGTCTAAAGAAAAGTTGAAGGCTGAATCGCTGGGCAAGTAGGTCAGTATTCTCAGTGGCCATGAAATCGACCTCATGGTCAGTAGATAGTGAAGGAAATTTTTAGTGTCCATTATCCAGGCACTGTTATACATTTCCCATAAATTATAAGTTTGTATTTTCTGCAAAGCAACATGTTTTCTAGCCATTTCAGCCTACTGTTGTCTAAACGTTTGTCTATTCCGAGTTACTCGTGGTGGAATAATCGGCGAAGCATATGCAGGCTTTGAGTAATTACAGCTGCACAAATTGAAGTGCACCATTGGTGAGAGTGGGGCTTCTAAAGGGTAAGGGTATGTGCTTTCATGCCTGTTTTGCACCAGTCGATTGTTTCATTAACACACCGTTCAGCAAAGAAAAGAAAAGATATCTGTCTATATGACATCTTTGATGCATTTTCTAATGTCTCTCCAATCAGCCTTTTTGTAGCATCTTGTTATTTTTCCACGATTTTTCACCTGGAGTTAGAAAATAGAGGTAATGTCTACCAATATTTCAGGGTGATTGACGTTCCCGAGTAGAATATGAGCATTTGCCACACAATTCTCAGGTATAGGAATAGATCTAGACGTAAGACTTGCTGATCTTCACGACTTGCTAGGCGAATCTGAAATGTGACTGTCTGTGTTAAAGAATTAGTTATAGAGAATGGTGTGTGTGCTGCTACCAACTATGTCTGTGTTTCTTGAAAAATCAAGCATACTACTTTGCTGTACATAAACATTCCCAAATACATGTACCTGAAAATTACTTCCTAAAGAGAGTGTTTCAGTTATACTGTCAGAAGTATGGTTACTTAGGGTATAGTTCTGATTCTAGACTGAGCTCTCTGGTTAAGGGGAGACTGTTACGAATGTAGCTTCCAAGTCCATAGAAGAAAGTATCTTGTCATGTTAATACAGTTAGAGGAGATTGAAGATTGTATGTTAGTTTCATTTAACGCTAGGATATCCGAGGATTTTACTATGAAAAATATACATCGTCTAGGTTACTTCTAAGCCCCAAATTATTTGTGAATGCGAATCTTAATAGGGGAGGCGAATTGGTTGTGTTTGGGTCAGTATCTGATTTGAAAATAGCTTTGCTTTGGATGTCATTTCATTTGATTATTTTAGCTTGAGGGTAGAGTGGGTTGGGTGAAATGGGCCTGTTTGATGCCAAATCTGCACACACAAGTAGACTAGCAATGCCATCCCGAATCCTTTTATTTCTCCCATTGCCTTTTCTCCAATCTCTCTTAAACTGGGCGACTAGTTTTGTCTATATAGTTGCGGTGCCCCTTTTCATGCTCGATATTGCACTACAACCATCTCGATATTATTCAACTGATGAGAAAGCAACCGCCCTAAGCACTACCAACAAGTTAGGGCTTCTATACGCTTAGGCTGAAACAGCAACCAGACAAACGGTCAAACCTGTACCCTCAACCTGCCAGACACGAGAGACTCAGACAAGTCACATGGGCATGAGTTGCAAGCGAGTAGCCCAGTTTAAGAAAGAGTGGAGAAAAGGCAATGAGAGAAAGAAAAGGATGCGGGATGGCGTTCTTTGTCCTAATCTGGTAATAGATCAAGTGATGTCCCTGATGGTACCTCTGTGCCTGGTTAAGATACACTTAGCCCATATAATTTGCTGTTGTATTTTCAGTACAAGTTTGCCAAAGAAAAATTAAAAAATAAAATAAAATAAAAAGTTATTAAGGATTAAGAAGATAGGATTAAAGATGAAGTGCCAATAAGGCTTTGGATGTTTAATTACGAATTCAGAAAATTTAACTTGACTTGTTAAATGTTTCATCTCTTATTTCCTTTAGCACCTCTAAAGAGCGATGCATGTGGACTGATTACCGCCCTCTTTTTTACAGGAGTAGGGAACGTAATGACCTCGTCGAGGGGGAATAAATTTTTTGTTTGCCTATCCTACATAATTAGTATTAATGAGATATTTGTTGCTATAACCAACAGAAAAACACGTTTTAGAAAAAGTTACAACACAAATAAACTTATTCAGCTAAGTAAAAGAGTAATATAATTACAGGGGAGATTATTAAACGCCATCTCTGGACATGAATTGGAAGAGAGAAAAACTGTGTTTATCAGAATACTGCCCCTTATGATTTTCGTCACGTTGGAGTTTGTTAGATTTTTAAATTTCATTATCCAGAACACGTTTTATTTGATCATTTGTAAAAAGCAAACAAATTCCAATGATAAAAAGTTGAATTTAATTATTTGTTACGAATAAAATCCGAATAAAAATGGGTAAATTTTCAAAAGACATAAAATTATACTAAAATATTTTAATAACAAGATTACGCTATAAAGACAACAACCATAGTTTTAGACAAGTTTATAATTTTCTAGTCCTAAATTTCTAATTGTATCTTTTAACTATTAACGAGAAAATAATTTAAAACTTAGTGATGTAATAAGTCCTTAGAACATATATCAGAAGGAATAGTTGAAACGAGTCATACACGATCCGCTATCATAATGCCATTACTACGGACCTAGAAAACAGCTGTAAAATTGACATATGAGAGGGGAAGTAAAACCCGGGTAAAAGTTAATGTCTCTAATGTACGGCATAAAAAGAGACTGGAATCTAAGGAAGATCTCCATAATTCTAGTAATTATATGAGCAAGTGGACACATGCAAAGAAATTAAAAAAAAACAAAAAAACTGGCGAATATACACGAATACCCAAATACAAAAGAAATACAAATAATTAAACTGAAATAGACGATTGGAATCTTTAAAAAGTTAGAGTGTCTGAAATAGTGAGTGAATATCCGGAATGGTGCCTCGTCTACAGCAAAAACAAATAAGAAAATTGAAAAAAAAATATTACAGACCAAAACTATCACTGCTGTGGAAAGTACAATGTTAGCAAGTCATATGTGTCACTGGCCTCATAGATCTGCAGTTGACCGAAAATTTACATACGAAGTTAATGGTGATGATGATGAGGTGAGACTAGATACACTTGATAAAACGATAATCTGTAATGATGGAAAGAATTATTACATGTCTATTTATATATATGTCTTTACATTTCTATCTAAGTCTGTATGTAACCCCTCACTCGAGAGAAGGTGGTCAAGGACTCTTATTTCTCTAGAATTCTCGGCTCGTGTCATCTAGTCTCCTCTGAGGTTGTTACATGAAATCTGGTATGCTGAAAGCGAATATCGAAGCGGCAGGCAGGAAGAAAGAGAACAATTGTAGTCTATCTACAGAAGCTTAATTTTCACAAAAGTATGTACAAAACTGTTTTTAGAATTCTCATTCAATTCGTAGTAAGTTTTAACAAAGTCTCAAATCTCTTCACAGACAGCAACATACGGTTGGATGAGGTAGGTGGAGGGGGTCATCTCCAGGGAACGGCGAGTTTATACGACCTGTTCTCCCCGAATTCAACAAGCAATCTGTTTAATTTTAGAGCGCATCGACCCGATGTAGGTGGGGTGGAAGTCTCCCCAGCCAATCAAACCACACTAAGCCCCAACAATCTGAGACCCCATTCAAGACTAAAAATCCCATAACCTCGAGGTCATCAGCCATCACTCAGCCAGTACAATATGTTCGTCTAACATCCTCGCATTTCCTGTTGTTGAGTTTTTCCCAAATAACAAAATATCTCAGGTCTTCCAACCAAAAAGCAAAACAAATATATCCATTTTGACAGTGAATAAAAATATATCTATATTTATCTTCTCTATCTTAAATCCTTGTGTTATCTGGCGTCACCCGGGAATAAAAGGCTACTTCAGTGTAGTTCTAACGCTCCTCAATTGGGGATTACGTTACAGTATATATATGTATATATATATATATATATATATATATATATATATATATAGAGAGAGAGAGAGAGAGGGAGAGATAGATAGATAGATAGATAGATAGATAGATAGAGAGAGAGAGAATTGTATAAGTCAACTGAATTAAAGGAATAAATTATAAGATGGTCAACATCATGAATTTTGGAATATAACTTTTTGCCATTTATTCTCTATATTGCTCTGTTAAATAAGGATTGATATATAATAAGAAAATATATTTCTACAGGTATATATATATATATATATATATATATATATATATATATATATATATATATATATATATATATATATATATATATTCAACCATGTCTGATTGAACATGACAGTTCTTCTTTTTTCCGATTTTGTTGGATAACCTTTTGATTCGCGGAGCGGTCTTTTTTATTTTAGCTGGCTGTTTGCATATTATGGCGCCCAGTGGTTGTTGTTCGGTTATATTCTTCTCAAGCGCTTTCTACCGGTACCGTTAATTAGGGGCTATAGTTTGTGTATTAAGCAGACAATATAGCTATAAGATAACACTTAACATTCCATAATATAAACCAATCATCCGAAATAAGGAATATCTTAACTAATAACACTAAGATTCGGTACCTTTACAATTACACACGAAGACTAAAATTACTAGAAGCTATACTAATAAAAAAATCTACACCTCTAATTAACCGAATCCCATTTAATATCGGAACAAATATACTAACCGTATTCAACAACTAACAAAAAACAAATAACAAAATAAATAAAATATAAAATAATAAAACCAAAATTAAAAAAATAAATAATTCACCTTTACTCTTCCTGCATCCACCCTTTTAATCAATGCAAAATTAAAAAAATACAACTAAAAAGTAAATAATAAATAAATAAAAATAAAACTAACTATAAATACACTCAGTCTCAATAAAGAAAAGTAAACGACAACAACAACAACAACAACAACAACAACAACCACTCCTGACGACGATGGCATGTACCGATAGAAAGCGACCGAGAAAAATATGATCGAACAACAAACACTGGGCGAAATAATATAGAACATGCCAGTCGAAATAAAGACCGCTCGGCGAATCGAAAAGTTATCAAACAAAATCGGAAAAAAGAAGAACTGTGTCGTATTCAATCAGACATGCTTGAATAATGACTTATTGCCAAAATGTAAACGCGCGTGCACACACACACACACACACACACACACACACACACACACACACACACACACACACATATATATGCATGTCAAGTTTAAGTATATTTATAACAAGAAAATGAATATTATCCAGAAAACAAAATAAGTAACAATAGAAAAGTTACCATCATTTATTCTTTCTACATCAACAATTTTGTCGCGCAAGGTGTAAATACTCCTATGCTCTCTTCTTTCCCACTTCTTCCAAATATGTATACTTAGTTATTCAAACAAACTTAAAATCTATGCACATTCATCTCCAAAAAATGAAGCAAACGCCTACATTGATACACTATTAAGCGTACATTAAATATTTACATACGCAGTTAACAGTAGAATACATACATTAAATCACACATTTCCCTAAATTTATATTATTGGGCTTAAAAAGTTATATAGAAAATGAGATAATTGGAATTTAATTTACTAGTTTAATTTTTAGGTTTTTAATTCACAAAATCATAATTTTAGCAAATAAAATAGATATGAAATTTCAAAATTTACAGATTATTTCCACATATCACCGTAATAACCTACTCAGGCAAATTAACAAGCTTAAATTTAATAAAAAATTATATATCAATAAGGTAATTATTTTTAAGGAAAATCTCCAAATCGGGAACGGAGACGGTGGAACCAAGTGGAGAAATCCAGTCTTCGTAAATTATCTGTTTATATCCAATTCACATTTATATCCCTAGTTCTCTCAATCACCAAGCGAGTGACAGGAGCCAACAGCGAGAGTATTAACTATACCTTGTTACAATGAAGATGCACAGGAATGTGATGTTATAAATCCGTGACAGTAAGAGTATACAATACTATAAAGAGTATACAAAATAAAGTAATATTCCATTTATTATTTAGAACAATAATATCACTAGCGATAAGTATAATCTAATACAGTAATACATACATTCTGATATCCTGTGTAGGTTTTAATAGCCTATTCATAATTCAATGTTAAACTGAGGTATTACAAACAAATTCGCTAAAACTTTGAAAGGGACAATTCTTGAAATAATTCTGCTTGAAGTGACCCAATATGGCAACAGGAGGCGGAAATGTTGGTCTTATGTTATTTCATCAACAAGCACCGATTTTTTTTACGTTTACTTTATATTTTAGGTGGAATTTCTTTTATTTGAAGATAAAATGGTGCAAATAAAGTAAAAACGTGTTTCTAGTAAAATAATCATGCAAAATGAATTTTTTTTATGGACACGAACGAAGAAAATCCACGCATTTCCTTTTTCTTAGAATCAAACGTTAAGGAGGTTAGGGTTAGGGTTAGGGTTAGGGTTACTGCATGCTTTAAACATGAAGCAAATAAGCCACATTTAATGGCGGTTCTATTTTTGTTCTTTTACTTTCGATGCATTCATATATGTTAAAACATTAGGATTTAAACACTAAGATTTATTAGCAAATCATTTAAATGCTTATTAATAGTAAATAATAACAGAATAATTGTTACGAGAAATATAAATTAAGCCTTCTGTCTGATCTAGAGATAAAACTTTGTCAAAATCAAATTTGAACAAATTGGTTAATGAAATCGGATCATAAGCTTTTCTCTTTTGTTAATTAGTAACATATTGATATTAATTATTGCAGAGAAAATCAGGAAAACCTTTAAGAAAAGAAATAAATATGTAGAAGGTATATACTTACGAACTGCTAAAATTAGCTTAAAAAGCAGCATAATATAATCTTATTCGGTTTATAGTCCAAGCGCAACTACCTAACGCAATTTGATGGTCACGTTAGCTATGGTAAATAAAAATCATTCGCCGCAAAATAACCTCGCATTTAATATTGTATTACACCATAGACATCAGTGTTTTAACCTAATCATGTGGTTTATAAATGGTAAAATGTATTTTCATTCAAAAATAACTCGTACATCTTTCGCTTGGTCTAAAGTAGAAGTTATTTCACTCATGGACACAAGCTAAGGAAATCGATAAGAAAATTATTTCTATTTTACGGTTAGGTTGATTTAAAATATAAATTTCTAAATGTAAATATTCACAGCAAAACCAACTTGATGAATACCAAATGGAAATAAAATGGATTAAATTTAGAATAACTCCAGACAAATTTTATTTTGGTTCTCTTCTCATTTTTTTACCAATTATCTTTTTCGATTTATCTCATACTTAACTTGTTTGGTTTTGTATCAGAATGTTAAAAATTTCTGTTAGTTTAAAATGTGATCGACAATTACATGATTTACTTTAGCAAACATGAGAACAAGTCAAGTTTAAAATGAACAAGAGATTACAAACTTTATTTAGAAAGAATTATAAAAATGAAAAGAAAAATATTAACACATCATTTTATTATATTCTGTCGAACTTACTACTTTTTACAAAGGTAATATGAATCAAAAAATGTTCTTTTTTAGCAGAACTTTATTTAAAAGATCTAAAAACTCCTTATTTTAGATATAGATAAATTGACACAGATACATTTTTAAGTCTTTAAATTCAAATGTTACTCGAGGAAATTATTTTTTATTTATAGGGGGATCTATATAGAAATGTAGTTCTCTTGAAAAATAACACAGTTTCACTATCTAATTAAACTATTAAATCTTTTTTGTAATATTTAATCCTCGAATAAGGCTCTTTAATAAAAAATTAATCAAATTGTTTAAAAAGCAGAATATATTTCTCTGTTGAACTGCGAAAGGGCAGAGAAAAATAAGCAATCAAGTGAGACAAGGTACCATCTAATCCAAGTGAATTGTTATTCTATTTTAAAAACGAAACGTTTGTTAATTGGTAGAAAAAAAATCGAATGCACGTACACTCTGACAAGCGCCCCAAATTTTCTTGCACACTATTTTTGCCCAAACATTTATGTATGGACGTTTGAATTTATAATATTCTAAAAAAGTTAAAATCATGATCTTATTACTTAGCCGTGTAGCCGTGCTATATGTTACAATGTTGTTACCTTGTTTGAATTGTGATATGAGTTTAATTCAATCTTATGCAAGTTTTATGCCCGTCCGTCTGATAAGAGAAAATTTGTGTTTGATCTTTGCATATAAATGTTGCGAGGAATTCAATAGAAACATTAATTTTCGAGTATCTCATTTGAAAATAATTAACTGTATTATCGAAATGAAAGCAAAATGTTACTGTGGGAACAGAAGCAAGAACATTTAGTGATCTGTATCATTCCTTGACGAAGCTGTGGGTATTAGCTTGTATGATAGAAATGTAGGTAGAGTTTATTTATTGCTACTTTTTTTACAGTCTATTTTCTTTTGTTTCAACGATTGTTCGAAACGTTTTTTTATTTAATTAACTGTTAACACGCAATTAAAATTTAGTATAATTTCAAAAAGAAAACAAATAAGGATAATAGTAAAAAATATAATTATATGTCATTTTGTTAATACTTTCTTCCCGATTAAAATACGCCATGAAAACCTCCATAATCTCATTTTGACGTTCAAAATATATTCTTTTATTTGAAAATAAAATAATGAAAAAACAATCAGTCCAACAAAAAATAGAACCAATAATTGTATTTGACGGTTGTTTCCCTTAGATAAACAGTTCACACACAGTGTATCATATATAACGTATGCGTAAGTCTAAAGATAGCAATTTACAAATAAACCCACATTTTAAAAAGTCGTTTGGTTTCTTTTTTTACAAAGTTCCGAAAGAGCAATGCAAATGTATAATTGTTATCAAAACATATAACATATTCTAGAGTTATATCATTGGGACACCCCAACTAGAGCACATGCTTCTGTAATAATCCTAAAAGATCCACGAAATCGATTGCAAAAGAACACTGCCTGTTAGAAGAAACAATATGAAATGTTATCAATACAGACATAAAATAAAGTCTCGTACAATAACTAAGGGACAGACAAGACAAGACAGAAGACATTTATACCTTTTACAGTTCTGTGGATGTTCCTTATTTTAACATATATTTAAGTGGAGAGAGATTAATCAGTTCTTTAATACCGAAGAGGACAGTCATTACTTATTATAGAGAGGGGACACATTACTTAAGATGGCTTATACACTGTTCATTAATAACGATGATTTCACATTATCTTCAATTTGGTAGAATGACGACACGAAGACGTCAGTTACAAAAATATGAAATGTTCTTTTATTCCATTTGAACGGTCGAAATGATGATGAAATTCAGGAATTCAAAGTCGACTACATGATAAAAACTTTCTCCCTCGCTCCCAAAAGGACCCTCCTGTGACCATGTCAGGTCTGTCTCCTATCTTCGTCTCCAACTCTGTCTAACTCATCTTCGACTCTAGCTCCGATATTGAGAATTCACTTCTGCCATGATGTCATACGCGTATGTAAAAACGTGATCGACCCACGTGGCCTAAACATGCGTGGTTCGCACATGTCTCCACCATTTCTGCAGACGAAGAATTCTCACTAATTTATTTTTCGACCTAACCTATTTTTCAACATATTTAAATTGTATATGTATATTATTCCTTAATTGGAATTCATTTTTTGAGATGAGCATTATATATTAATTTTTATTTTTATTTCGGACTATTAGTCTCATCTTTATTAGTTGTTGTTTTTGGATCTTTTTTTATTGGAGAATGCAGTTAGGAGATTCGAAGTTCCTACCCGTCGCGGTTACCACCTGACGAAGGCCAGAGGAAGTTGGCCGAAACGTTGTGAACCAATAAAAAAGATCCAAAAACAACAACTAATAAAGATGAGACTAATAGTCCGAAATAAAAATAAAAAATAATATATAATGTTCATCTCAAAAAATGAATTCCAATTAAGGAATAATATATATATATATATATATATATATATATATATATATATATATATATATATATATATATATATATATATATATATATATATATATATATATACCAATCGGTACGGACCCGACTATGGAAGATCATTTAATAAATAAACGTGGATTTATAAGATCAAAGAATCCAACCTTGATCGCCCTTCGGGGACCGTGGCGCAGTTGATAGAGACGTTGAATCTCTACGGTTCCAGATGAGCATTGTCTGAAGATAGCGGTTTCAATCCCACCCAAAGCGTGCCAGAGGTTAATTGGTCAAAATGTGGTGAGACGACAACAACTACGGATGGTAGTGATGGCTGAGAATGCAGTTAGGAGATTCGAAGTTCCTATCCGTCGCGGTTACCACCTGACGAAGGCCAGAGGAAGTTGGCCGAAACGTTGTGAACCAATAAAAAAGATCCAAAAACAACAACTAATAAAGATGAGACTAATAGTCCGAAATAAAAATAAAAATTAATATTTAAATTGCATTGTTCTTTATTTTCTCTGACCTTATTTTAATTCAGTTTTCATAGAAAAAATTGAACAATTAAAATTCCTTTTCCAACAACATCTCTAAACTATTTCATGTGAAACTGAACAATGCCAAATTCATTTCTGAATCTGTTTCTGCACCTTGCTTACAAAGTTCGAATCTCGGTCTATCTATCTATCTATCTTAATGGTTTTTGTCTCTACTATTATGCAACGATTACATGCAGAGATGAAACGTGGAAGATTAGGTATAGCTTAATTGCCGTATATTTTCATAACGTAATATATATATATATATATATATATATATATATATATATACATGAGAATTGTCCCTTTTTGACAGAAGAAATTCTCTACTAGTTAGCAGATAGCTCATCTGCTATTAGTCCCAACTTTTACATTTTTTGCAAAAGATATATGATTTCTAGGTTGTATATAGTTACATTCTACTCTTGTTTGGCTTTCGCGTTTTAGTTTATAGAATTTTATGCTAACTAGAGTTTTTCCAGCTTTTAAACTGCCATACGAACCATACATATGGTATGCCTGATAAATGTCTAGAACTTTTAGTACTGACCGCTTCCGCAAAGTATCTTTCAGGGTGAAGTACTGCATTCGACCGATCTCAAATATTTCGCAGTCGTCATAGATACGCTTGGGCCAACTCGAAAGCTCCAAAGCTCCAAATTAGCTCAGCCAATATAGCAATAGCTTTCGGATTATCCTCATCTTAAAGCATCTCACCTGATTGTGTCTTGAACTCTTGTCATTGTGAAGTCCACATTATATAACAGTTGTTTAAGGAAGTTGTCATGTTTCATAATAACCAAGTGCCCGGCTCAGAATACGCGCTAGCACCACACACACACACACACACACACACACACACACACACACACACACACACACAAATAAACTTCTAGCGTATACAAATCAATGATAACATTGAACATAGAATAATTTATAAAAATACAAAACAACTTATTTCCGTTCAATGACCAACTGTTATCAGTAAATCATGTCTAAAACGTGTGGCTTATTTTCATTCAATGAAGATCATTAACAACGCATTCTGACAATGCCAATTGTAATACAGTATTTTATTAGTCGCACGTCAACGATTTTCGTCGTATTTTAGTATTGGCTAAGTACAAATCTTTAGTTTGAGCTTTTGAATCGATTAATTCAAAATGTTATCGATGGGATAAGAAAAACGCAACCATCTCTCTCTTAAAAAATAAATCAAATCAATTTTATCATGTAGCTTTTATTCTGCGTCAAACGCAATTCTATGAAATTACTTCTTTTATGGGTTACGGAGCACATTTTCATATACAACAGACAACATGAAAATTACGAAAAAATATCATTGCCCATATTTCTAGTAGTAAAGTATAGAATCTGTTTTGATACTTCCGTTCATCTTTCTTATTCGCGATCAGTAAAGACAAAATGCTTACAAAACTGAGACAATCTTTATGTTTGGCTCAACCTTGAGTGTTCCTACGAAAATTCGAACGTGTCTAACGCTCTCATTTCCAAAGTTTTCCAAAAATCTAGGTTATACTGCATTACACTATTCCTACATTATACTATTCCTACATTATACTATTCCTACATTATACCATTCCTACATTATACTATTCCTACATTAATACTATTCCTACATTAATACTATTCCTACATTATACTATTCCTACATTATACTATTCCTACATTATACTATTCCTACATTAATACTATTCCTACATTATACTATTCCTACATTATACTATTCCTACATTAATACTATTCCTACATTAATACTATTCCTACATTATACTATTCCTACATTATACTATTCCTACATTATACTATTCCTACATTAATACTATTCCTACATTATACTATTCCTACATTAATACTATTCCCACATAAATACTATTCCTACATTAACAATATTCCTACATTATACTATTCCTACATAAATACTATTCCTACATTAATAATATTCCTACATTAATAATATTCCTACATTAATACTATTTCTACATTATACTATTCCTACATTAATACTATTCCTACATTAATACTATTCCTACATTATACTATTCCTACATTATACTATTCCTACATTAATACTATTCCCACATAAATACTATTCCTACATTAATACTATTCCTACATTATACTATTCCTACATTAATACTATTCCCACATAAATACTATTCCTACATTAATAATATTCCTACATTAATACTATTTCTACATTATACTATTCCTACATTAATACTATTCCTACATTAATACTATTCCTACATTAATACTATTCCTACATTAATACTATTCCTACATTATACTATTCCTACATTATACTATTCCTACATTATACTATTTGCAAAAATACACAAAGATTATGGTTACTTACAGTATTACTATGTTTCAAAATCTTTTTATTTTGATTTTTGTTATTTTTATGCCATTTCGAACGTTTTACTCTTCGGGCTTTTGCTGTGCATGTTGGCCTAATCGATAAGCTAAACGCATTTAAAAAATAAAAATCATTTCTACTGATCAAACAAAATCTATCGTGATCATTTGTTTATAGGGTTGGGAAAGCACAAATTCTTATTTCCATCGCAACAATTTGTGTTCGATCAGTCGTACACAAATAGAGTTGTTACAAAAGAGTTTCCGCATTGCCACTTAAGAAACAAAAATACAACGCAACAGTTTTAATGTAGACATTTCATGGTGGACACATTGGAATACACATATAATCCTCTTTCACATTAATTTTCAGTTATTTTATTTTCATGTGGTAAATTTATACCTACTAAACTTAATAAATACAAGAACTAACGTGAATGTGAAAATCCAAAGTAATGAGAGAACGAACTTCGAAAGACGGGTGTCCAATAAGACTCATTACTTTGACATTAAAATTGTCTCTCATTATCCGTGAGCATTTCGAACAAACAACTACTTGAAAGCTTTCCTATCTAACAAAAAAGCATCCAATTTGATTTTGGTTTTGCGTGTATTCGTCTAAGAGTAAGGAAATCAGTTCATGAAAAAGTTTTATTAGTATGACTATTATAAAAGTCTACTAAAGAATAATGTCGAGTGTTTTTTTTTCTTTTTTTTTGCAAAAGAACGCGTGGACAGACATTCGATTAAAAATCGGAGAATGCGATTTTGGATTTGGAAGAAAATAGCAAGCAAATTACAAAACGCAAATTGACAAAAAAAAATTCTAATAATAAATTTACACAATTGTTCATTTAATAAAACGCAATCAAATAAAAAATATCTGTGGGAGAGAGGTTGAAGGGAAGAGAAAAGGGCATCACCCACTAGGCCACGAAGCCTATTTTGTACTCTGTCAAAGCAGGATAAGCTGTTTTTAGAAGCTCCTGCCTAGATGTGCCAGCAGTACGTCATCCTTGGACGTACTTGGCTTTTATATAGATAGAGAATTGCATCAGTAGTGAGATATCTTCTGAAGCGGTATTAGTATTAATATTTGCATCTAATAAAAAAGAAAATATCACAAATTTCCAACCCATCTGTTAAAAGCGTCCATCTGCACTGCATAACTAGTTGAATTCAATAACTGTTAGTCACCCATCGCCCACTTTAGTTAAAATGAACCGTGTTATAGTACTTAGCATAGAGAAAACTCTCCAGATACTGAAAATTATTTTTTTGGTTGGTTTTTGTTTTACGGCATATCAACCCTTTTCAGGTTATTTAATGCCGAATCCAGTGATTTTGAAGAAAAGTATTTGATAAAATATTTTTTTTCAAATCGGTTTCTATCTAACCCATAGTTGGGACCCGAACAGCTACTACCACTCCGGGTCAGAGTGGACCTGGGAGCAATGGCAATTAAGGGGTTGCCCCACACTCCCCAAAGCCCGAAAGCTGGGGCCTCACCATGGGATATAGTTTAAGGTCTTATCCATATGTTTATGGGGGGGGGGAGACTAAAATTAAACAAAGAACAAATGAATTTACTGGAAGCATGAAAAAATCATGAATTACAATAGAAAAATGTGCGCATGAAAAGTAATATGGTTAAGCTTAAACATGGAAAAATAAAGGAATTGTTGTTAAAACTGGAAAAGAAAAGGACAAGATTTCTAGTAAAATATATAATAAATTTATAACTTAAAATATTACAGCATTAAGAATTTTTAAAAACTCAATTTATAACATTATATAATCAATTCTTAATGCTGACATATTTTAAGTTATAAATTTATTATATTTTTATCTTGTCCTTTTCTTTTCCAGTCTTTTACCCTTTCACGTTTAAGCTTAACTATATTTCTTTTGATGCTCGTATTTTTTATTGTAATATATATATATATATATATATATATATATATATATATATATATATATATATATAAATGAAAGAAAGATTAAATTTTGCAAATTAAAATTTGTAACATTTATTGTTTGAAATAAGGGATGGAGTACTATTTTCTTATTCCATGGAGCTTCAAAAATGGCTCTTATCTTCAGAATAAAAACAGGAACGCAGGTTAATGTGTGATGGATTTAAAGTGCAATTTTAGGCTTATTTTAGTTGTGAACATAAAGGAATATTCAGATTATGTTAGTCCATGCAAACTTGCATATTCTTGATGAAAATTATACAAATTAAAGAAAAGTTTGATAGAAGCAAAGAAAAAAAGGCTTATAAGCATAAATTTCTGACGATTTAAAATGTTGGAGTTTTGAGAAAACACTAATCTGGGATTTTTTCTTTTCTAAGGAGAAACGGAGCGAGGACAGAGAGATGGGGAAGTGGAGTAACAGTTAATTTAAATGTCTATGTATTAAAACGATTTGGGGGTTGATAAGGGTTTAATGATGTTATCGATATATGTAATTAAATGATTTGAAAGCAGTGGTTAATTTCAATACGATGCTTAGTTAATTGTCATAAATTTTTAAGACCCAGTCTATTAATATATTAACAATAATTGGTGCACATTGCAGTTTGTATGGGTCGCTATGTTATATGTGTTCGCAATGTGAAATTATTTCATTTCATGAAATGATAATAATTTATTCTTAGATGCAATAATTATCATTACCGCCTCTGATATGCAAAGGTGACAGGATTAAGAGTCTAGGGTATATGGTTTTTACTTCTTAAGTATAGTCCATTTGATAAAGAAACATGTGTTTTTAGACTTAATGATTTCTGATTAAGACAGGGATGTTCCTTTCATTTTATCGTTATTGGGATTATTAAAAAGCGTACGTTGTTGGATATGCGTAATTTTATTATAGTCGAAGTAACGTCAATGTAAATGTGGTTTAAAAAATCTCTGCATTCTGCTCTCCATACGTATACTTCTATTAAGGCCAGGAAAATGGTAACTTACTAATTTCGAACGGTTTGAATTATTACGAATTTGGATTGTTTGTTTGCAAATACACTCTAGACCAAAAATTTAAGATCACTTGAAAATTAAAAAAAACAAAACTTTTTTAAGGATAGATTTTAAATTCCTCCAACTTACAATTACCAATACTATAATCTGAAAGGTTAAGAAAAAAAGCTACATGCCAAATATTTAATTAAGAAATTAACATTTTTATAAAATGTCTATTTTTCACTTGATAAAAATTATAAGACCATGGGTATAAAATCCACAAAATTGTACGAAAAGTGTATATAAACATTCTGCAACCAAATTTAATAAGGAGTCCTACTTTCCTTGATTTTGATGACCTCACAAATTCTTTGGTGCATGCTAGAAATAATTGTTTCGATTAAGGTGCGGGGGATGTTGTTCCAGCTTCTGAAGAAGTTCATTTTTGTTGAATATTGGTTGTTCTTTCGATAAACATCTCTTGACAACTATCTCCAAACATTTTCAATTAGGTTAAAGTCTAGTGAGCATCAAGTATGTCCCAAGAGATGGGCCACATTTTTTAACAGAAAGGTCAAGGTCCGTCGTACAGCGTGGATTGCAGCATTATCCTATTAGAATAACCATTCATCCTCACACAACCGATGTCTCTCCGTCATCAACAATACTTTTTGTAGCATGCTAACATTACGAGTATCTGTCTGACAACCCTGCGCCACCATGGAGCTCAATCGTCCTTCTGTAAGAAAAGGCACGCATACCATCAGGAAAACACTACCCACATAACGTGTGGAGAAAATTTTTATTATGCCATTATCGTTGGAAGCCATCAGGACCATCTAGAGTGATTTTTCTCATCAGAAAACAGGATTTTCTCCCACTTTTCAACGTCTTATGTTTCGTATTCACGACCAAACCTTAAGCGGTCCACCTTGTAACGTGGAAGCAAGCGAGGATTTTCTTACGCTTTAAATTTACCATGCTTTTTTTGTCGTAAGTATCGCCTGATTGTTACTGAACAGCAGTCAACCTTTGCGACTGCCTTACTTTGACTAAAAAAGTCCTCTGTCTTCCACAACAACAGTCTTATTCTCTTACTTAATGCATAGGAAATTTATTCGGGTCTACCAGTGGATTTGGCTTTTCCATAATCCTCACTGTTCTTTAGAAAGTTGCAAATCACAATTTTACTGTGATTTACCTTAGCTACTATCCCCCTACCCGCCGTTACAAACCTTGCTCATGGAAATCTAGTCTTCAAGCACGCTCATCTTCGATAAGATTTCTTGACACATTTACGCAGTAGTTGCTAATTTGTAACTAAACTAAAATACAACTTACATCCCTAGTCTTATCATTTTGATCAAGTGTAAAATGCTTCAATTTATAAAAAATATACATAACTGTATTAAATGTTTGGAATGTAGTTTTTTCCACAACTTTTAGGCTGTAGTATTGGTAGTAAGTTGGAAGAGGTTAAAATCTAACCTTAAAAACGGCTAATTTTTTAAAAAGATTTTTAAATGGTCTTAAATTTTTGATCAGAAGTGTATAGAGTTGGCATTTTGGAATATTATAGAATTTACCATTGTGGACATTATTACTTTAATTATTACTATTATGCGTATTAATAAGTAAACCACCTCGATCATTTATAGAAACTGAATTATGAAAAGTTAATGGATGGATGATCGAAATAGTTGTAACTTTAGTTGAAATTCTGTTACAGTGAATAAATAGATTTCATCTTTGTGAATGCAATCACTATCAAATGGGCATTCTTGTTTATCTTGGCAATTGCAATTGGTTCGAGAAGTTTGGGGGGTGGGTTAACTGAACTGCTTAAATTTTCTTATTATTCGATATGATTAATGATTGCGACTAGGAGTTGTGGAGTAAAAAATAATTGAATCCTTTATAATAATGTTATATCTATATAATAACATAATCTTTCAAATGCAAATATAATGCGGCATACTGATTGATACATTAAAGTTAAGGAACAATTTGATTACTGATGGAGAAACTTACGTTGTCTTTATGGGAGAAATATTTATATTCAGAATTTTTACATACAAAACCTACGTCGAAGCTAAAAAGGCAAATTAATCTATTAGAGCGATTGTCATGTTTGCGATCTTTAAGGGTGATTTGGAGTGCCTGGGGTAAGGATTTCAGTATAATTTTAGATTTTCATTGATTTCGGTAAATTTTAACATCAATATTTGTATTATTTAAGGTATTCGATGGAACATCTCTATAGAATTTGTTGAGTTTTTTAATATGAGTTTTTATATCTGAGAGAATAGAACTCATAATATTTTGTTTTGTCAGATTTTACTTCGTTATATATTTCAAAGATGTTTTCATTGTTTTATATGTTTATTTTGAATAAACGTTTCACTGCTTCGAAAAAAATCATTACAGTCCATCTCAAATCGTAAGTGATTCATGAAATAAAGACCAATCGAGAAATGGCATTCAACTGTTATCGTCCGGTGAATCCATTTCAGTGCCGTTTTTATAGAGCCAGGCGGTGTGGATCGTAATCATAACATATTATTATTATTATTATTATTATTATTATTATTATTATTATTATTATTATTATTATTATTCAAGCAATTATATATATTATTAAAAAATTAAAAATAATTTAATTATTGATAACTAATGTTGCATGTTTTTCTCTGCCAATGGCGGATTCATCTTTAGGGATGATGTATGTCATTTCTGATTCGGTAAGCGAGTTAAAGTACTGAGTGAAGATATATCACTGTTATTAAAGAGTTTAAGTGTTGAATATATATTTATTTTGTGGGGGGTGCTTATGAGATGTATCGAGACACAAGAATGGGTATGTTTGATCTGGGAGAACGGTGGTTCATTAAATATGTGGGGGTTGTGTTCTCGCCTGGTCCACAAAGTATGGAAATAAAAAATGAAAAAATAAAAAAAAAACGTTTACAAGTGTTTTTGATATAGAGTTACATAAGAATACTTTGATAAGTACGTTTTAACTTAAATAGGGATGGTATAATAAAATTGTGGGATCTGCGTTCGCGCCTGGTCTCCATAGAATAGAAATAGGCACAAACTTTAATAAATACTTTTCATATCAATCTGCGTAAGTATACTTTGATAATTATGTTTCAGTTTGAAGAAATATGGATGTTCGTTCGCACCTGCACTCCATAGAATGGAAATATGTCACAAAGTTTAACACGGTTTTTTAATATAGATCCACAGAATATTGTGATAAGTGTTTCAGTGTGAACAGATATTGCATAATAAATTATGGGGTTTATCTATTTTATTTTTATTTTCGTCATATTTTGCTTTGGTTTTGATACCCCCAAATTCAACCCAAATTTACAACCCTTCCTTTTCATAACCTATCATACTTTCATAAATCAGAGTCCATTTTCTGTAGGCCGTTTTTGAACCCAGTCAACGACGGGTACTTTTGCTAGTATATATATATATATATATATATATATATATATATATATATATATATATATATATATATATATATATGTATGTTATTCAACGTATATATCGAGACATATATTTTCAAGGTAACGGTGCATGCAAACGATGTTCATTTTCATTTTTGATGTTTACTTCTCATATGCCGAATAGATCTCCACTCTAGGGCACAATATGTAGAAAAAATTCAAAATGAAAGACGTTGAAAATACTGGAAATCTTTGGGATGTGTTTATTCCTTGCTAAACTTTCAAACAGTTCAAGCGAATTCTCATAATCATTTGTCAAAAAAAAAAAAAGAAAAAAAAGACGTGGTCTTTTTAATTTTTGAAATAAGACGCAACTGATTTAAATATATATATATATATATATATATATATATATATATATATATATATATATATATATATTGTATTGGTAGTAGTTATTTGTTTGTTCAAAACAAAATATATAAGTGTGTCTACCAAAAGAGTGCTCAATGTTTAGACAGAGCCAAAATAAGTGAATTTAGTTTACAAACAAATGGCTACACATAAGCATAGATGTTTCAGCGAAAACCCAGTAAGGGAATCGCTTCGTCAGGCCAAGGACATCTTTGGCTGTTTCAACTCAAACATTGCCAATTTATAACTAGGACTACATCATATTTAAGTGTAAAGGGGGAGACAGGGCCTAAAAAGAAAGTATATACATTAAAATGTGATCATCCATTATGTTAATTATATTAATTTATTTATTATTTTCTTTTCTTTTATTTATAGTGCGTCAAGAGTTTCAAGTAGAGTTTCAATATTATCAGTAAATTCCTAGTTCAGTAGGTAAGTTGTGTAGAATAGGAACCCAAGATTTAAAAAAGGGGAACGGCTGTATTCAACTGTAATATGTACATCATAAGTATAATTATTTATTAACATTAATATTAATCAGTTAACATATATAGTTATGTGAATAATTCATTAGGCCACTAACGTTTAAAATAAAATAAACAGTAAACGTTTTTTGAAAAAAAGTTTACTATGTAATGAATAATTAACGAAATAATGCCAGTTATATTATTCATTGTAAATGCTAATACGTTGGAAAATAATAAAAAAGGCTAAAGCATGTTACTCTTTGCAGTCACCTTGTTTCTTATGCCTGCATGAGAAAATGGAGATTACTAATTTTAAAGACCGTGACAAACTTTTAAATATAAAACAAGAATCGGCCATCTCCTGCAAGCATTTTCAGATACATACGCTTAAAAAAACTATAAAACGCCTAAGTTTGTAAATAATATTTTTATAGTTCCCCCCCGCCCCTTTCCCATAATTAATTTTATTCTCTTCTGAAACCATTCTAAACGTTAATTATTTTAAACATTTGTATTTTAACATCAAATAATCATACCCTATACCTAATAAGTTAAATTTTTAACTAAAGATATTTTTTATTTTTTATTTTATTTATCTTTAATTGTAATGTAGTTATCTTACCATAATTATACTTTTCATAATCGTTTAACGTAGGTTTTAATGGTCACCTCATCGAGCCTAATTTATTTAATTTATTTTATTTTTATACTTTAATCGCCTATTTTTACACGTAATTTTGGAAACGTTAGAATTTACAAAAGTAATATTATACGGATACTAATTTATTTACACGTTAACCATTTATTTTATACGTAAGTTGTTTTTTAAACGTTAGCATTTACAATGAATAATATAACTGACATTATTTCGTTAATTATTCATTACATAGTAAACTTTTTTCAAAAAACGTTTACTGTTTATTTTATTTTAAACGTTAGTGGCCCAATGAATTATTCACATAACTATATATTTTAATTGATTAATATTAATGTTAATAAATAATTATACTTATGATGTACATATTACAGTTGAATACAGCCGTTCCCTTTTTTAAATCTTGGGTTCCTATTCTACACAACTTACCTATTGAACTAGGAATTTACTGAAATTAATGTTTCTGTGTAGAGGGCAATTAATGCATTTACTTGGCTTTATATTATATATAAAAATAATTATATAAATTCAACAGTAGGTTCTCTACAGTGCCATGAAGACTACAATATATTTTGAACTTGGTCATTGCGAGAGGCATGTAAAGCTTTCTCTGAGTGTATCGCAAATTAGAGCAGGTAATCGAGCGATTTCATCGATTTCGATTCTAATAAAAATATAGTAATTCTTCTTGCCAGTAACTGATGTATATTCACGGAATTTTTTCAATTTCATTTGACTTAAAGTTATTACATTAAATCTTACCTCATTTATCTACTTACAAATACATACTTTGATTCTATTCCCACTCTATCATTAGTCACCGGGAAAGCTGTGTCATTAGAGCCGTTTTTTGCAGAAAAGACCGGCAATGGTTCGTTTTTACATTCCTTTTTATTACCTGTCTCATAAAAGACCTATTCTAGTTAACTATGCACCGAACACTAACGCTCCATTTATTACTTCCAGATAATATGATTGGTAACAACCAGGCATTCCAAAGAGTACGAGAATATATTTGCAGAACGCTCACAAAAATAATTAAAAACAACGTGATATTGACTGATACTATAGTAATTCAAAACAATAGCAGAAGAACAAAAACAAAACAACAAAAAAAACAATAAATATTGTTTCGAAAATAAGCTAGAAATGCAAAACAACTATTCAAATTTCAAAAGTGAATTTGTAATTAATCAAGCCTAAAAAAAAATCTTCGAACCTGGGGACCAAGTAAAGAATAGATACCCTGTAGCAGAAGACAACGGCTGACAACGGCCGGCGCACATTTCAAGTCACACCGGTGATTTGACCTTGACATTGGCACAAGCATATGGCGTTGGTTGTTTCTAAACACATCAAATAGCAGACTTGGTCGAATATTCGTGAGAAAGATTTTTTAAAAATATATTTACAAAAGATTTTTTTAAAGTTTTTTTTTTAAGTAAGTAAAAAACGAACGTATTAAAATAAAAGATATTTGAATAAATGGGTGCCTTTCTGAATGCGTTTTTAATATATTTATAATAATAATAATAATAATAATAATAATAATAATTAATTAATTAATTCTGTTTATCAATTCCAACTTAATGCAAATCCTCTAAAAAGGAATGGATAAAAAGCTAGATGGGCGGCTAGCGAAATTTGTTAAAAAAAAAGAGGAATTCTATATTCTTTGTGGCAACGACAGGCAGAAGGCGTGCGTTTGCGTATGTGGATATGTGTATGCATATATACATACTCGTATGTGTGTACTAGAAAGGACTGTTCCCACCCTCCACCCCCTCCTATCCCTTACCCTCTACTGACCAGCGACCTGGCATTTAACTCCAGACTGGAGCCCACAGTGGATAGGTATTAATAAAGTCGTGACAGAAAACTATTCTAAAGAACCCAACGTTAAACAAAAAAGTTAAATATTACTTCGAATTCATTTCAGAAAACAGTCTTTGTCTCGATATAAACGTATAATTCTGTTTGTCAATTCCAACTTAATGCAAATCCTCTAAAAATTGATGCAAATATACCCGGACGGGCGACAGGCGAACTATCTAGTTAAATGTTTGTCCGAATTTATAACAGAAACCAGACTTTTTCCGATATTGACGTAGAAATTTGCCCCGCCTTTAAACGAGGGAATTAAATGCTACCAAAGCGGCAGGGAAAATTGCCCTCCTTCTCTTTTCTCATACATTTCCAGCGCCTAAACCGTATGGTGTAAGGTAGACCTATCTTCAAACGCCCTCTTTCAGAGCATGACTTTCGACTTTTACTAAGTAGAATACTTAGTTAATTACTTTATCTACCTATGTTTTTAATTTTTATTTATTTATTTTATTTTTTATTTTCTTATTTACTTTTTTGTCCCATACGTATGTGTGATAGTTCACGATACCTCTTGGATACACAGGAGCTTTACACTATCCCTGCATCAGAACCACAGGTAAAACAATTCTGGGCTCGGTGTTGCCACAAACACCAAATCATGAAAAATGTCAATTACAATAATCCAAACCTTGGGACTCAGAAGAAAGATCTGGGTGTCATGATCGGCAGGTGCTCCTTTGGTGGCCAGTATGGGGGACCCGGTCGTCATCCTGCGAATGTTGGCCAACTTTCTAGTTTCAGAAACTCAAATGACATGGACGCTGAACAAGTAAGTATAACCTCTAATTTCAGGGAACAAAATGATACCGAGCAAACACGACACAGCCATGATAACCATCAAAAGAAAAACAACCGACGAAAGAAATGGACAACAAAAAAGAACAGACTCGTAATTGAATACTATTATAGAAGTCATCCTAAATATAGATATGGAGGTTACCGGAAACGAATGAAAGAACTATGGGACCCATCCAGTGGCTACCATACGACAGAACAAAGAATTGCGAACCAAGCAAGACTAATACTCAAGAAAGGCTGGCTCTCTAAACTAGAACTAACAGAAATCCAGCGAAAAATAAATGATGGAACTGAACAAGAAGCATCCCTCAACGGAATCACACGTAGAGCAACCCCACAAGTTGAAGCCTCACAAGTAAAAACACCAAACACTAAAGGCCGAGGACCAACAACGAACGAATCCTACAAACGTGGAAACCGAGAACAATGAAACAGAACTAACAGAGAATGAAACAAATAAAATAAACAAAATAATACAGCTGATGAACGAAGAAAAAACAAAGCTCCCATCGTTAAGGAACCAAGAGCAGAAGAAATTAAAAACTGAAACAGAGAATGATAACAAACTCCTCCCACATATCCCAACGCATACAATCACAGACTTAAACAACCTGATTTACGCAGGCGCCAAAATGGTAAGTATGAAACTTAAATCAGAAAAACAACCGAGGACAAGCGGACCAACAAAATCTGGATGGGAAATAAGACTGGAAACCCAAATACACAAACATAAAAAGAAGCCAAAATGATCAACAGGAAGAAAGCAATGTGGAGAAAACGGAATATTGGAAATGTAACTGACAGGGAGAGGATAAACAAGAAACATGAAGAACTGGACCAAAAAATAAAAGCAAAAGAAGCGAGATTGAGACGATATAGATATAAATCTGAACAATGCAAACAAAACAGAACATTTTAAACTAATGAAAGCCAATTCTACCAAAATGTGAACGGAGGAAAAACAAAAACAGAACAACCAAATCCGACAGAAACAAAACTCTACTGGAGTAACATATGAGAAGAGCGACGAGATCACAATAGAAATGCCGAGTGGCTGAAAGACATGAAAAAAGAGTTACAACAAATCGAAGAAGGAACAGTGAATGAAATCAGCAAAGAAACCCTAAAGAAAACCATAGGAAAAATAGCAAACTGGAGAGCACCAGGGAACGACGGGATACATGCATACTGGTTCAAAAAATTCACAACCTTACACGAAAGGCTAGCCTAAAACCTGAGAAGATGTATACAGGAAGCAAGCGTACCAGACTTGATGACAAAAGGTAGAACCACACTGCTACAGAAGGACACGGAGAAAGGAACCGTCCCTAGCAACTATAGGCCAATCACGTGCTTACCAACTATGTGGAAGATACTGACAGCACAACTGAGGGAACAAATCTACCACTTTCTGAATAACCGTGGACTCATCCCCAAGGAGCAGAAAGGATGCCAAAAAGAAAAAAGAAGAACACATGACCTGTTATATATAGATCAAAAGATCCTAAAGAAGGTAAAAAGGAGGAGAAAGAATTTAGCCATGGCATGGATTGACTACAAAAAAGCGTACGGCAGGATCCCCCAAGCATGGATAATAGAATGCCTAAAAATGTATAAAATACCAATCAGGATCACCAACGTAATAGAAAATGCAATGAAAACATGGAGACTGGAATTGACAGCTGATGGACAACACATCACAGAAATTTACATACAAAGAGGCATCTTCCAAGGAGACTCGCTATCACCACTACTGTTCATCATAGCCATGATGCCCTTGAACAGTATTCTGAGAAAGTGCCAAGCTGGATACAAGTTCTCCAATACAGAGGAAAAAATGAACAATCTGATGTACATGGACGATCTGAAACTTTTTGCAAGGACCGAAAAGGAGCTAGAGACACTAATTAACACTACCAGAATCTTCAGCCAAGATATCCAAATGGAATTTGGAATGGAAAAGTGCGCAAAACTAGTTATAAGAAAGGGAAAACTGGAAACGACGGAAGGCATGGAACTACCCAACGAAACAGAAATGAGGGCACTATGGAAACAAGGCGACTATAAATACTTGGGAATTCTGGAAACGGACACCATCAGAGCAACAGAAATGAAAGAGAATGTTGGAAAGGAATACCTCAGGAGAACAAGAAAACCCCTGAAAACTAAATTATATAGTAGAAACCTAATAAAAGGTATTAATACATGGGCAGTATCACTAGTAAGATACTCTGGACCGCTTATAGGGTGGACAGAAGAAGAACTGAGACAACTTGACCAGAAAACCAGGAAACTCATGGCCATGCATAATGCACTACACCCAAAGGACGATATTGACAGACTCTACGTGAAAAGGAAAGACGGTTGGAGGGGACTTATCTCTATAGAAGACTGTGTGAAGGACACGAAAAAAGTCTAGAAAAATACATAATGCAAAACACTGAAAGGATAATTATGGCAGCGAGAGACACTGAAAAAACAAAACAGAAAAAGAGAGACAACCGAAAAAACGAGAAAAGAGAAATGCGAAGAGATACAACTCAACGGAAGATTCATAAGAACGACAAAATATGAGAATAACGAAAACACCTGGACATGGATGCGAAAAGGACATATAAACCGAGAAACTGAATCTCTAATAACTGCAGCACAAGGTAACTCGATAAGAACCAACCATATCAAAGCAAGGATCGATAAAACACAAGAAAACAGCAAATGCAAACTCTGTGGACAAAGAGACGAAACAATAAACCATATAGTAAGCGAATGCAGCAAACTTGCCCAAAAGGAATACAAAAACAGGCATGACCAAGTGGGGAGGGTGGTACACTGGGAATTGTGTAAACGACTGCATTTTGGTACAAGCATAAACCTGCAACAGCACTCGAAAAAGAGAACCACAAAATCCTATGGGACATGGACATACAGACGGACAAACCCATCCAAGCAAGAAGACCAGATGTCGTAATGATTTACAAGAAAGAAAAATCCTGTCAAATCGTAGACTTTGCAGTCCCAGCTGATCACAGGGTAAGTATGAAAGAAAAGGAAAAACGAAGCAAATACACAGAGCTAGCCAGGGAGTTAAAAGGGATTTGGATGATGAAGAAAGTACCGATAATAGTAGGAGCACTAGGAACAATTCCGAAAAACTTCGAAAAAGGAATGTCAGAAATTGGAATCAGAGGAATAACTGCAAAAGTACAACGACTAACGATAATGAAAACGACTGAAATATTATCGAAAACCCTTGAATGCGGAGAATAATAGAAGACAATATAACGAATAAGCGTTAAAGGGAATGAAGAACACCGAAACTGCATATTTACAAGTTCTACACCCCCCATCATGCATCCCCCCATTGTTTCATCACCGATCCCCCCAAAAAAAATAAATGATAGCAAAGGGCCGAGAAGGTTCAATAAGGACTGAAAGACCGAGGAACGAGCGCCAACCAGACCTCGGCTGGACAAGCACAAAGAGAACCTTGGGGAGGCTGAGTGCCACTCAAATTCCAGTATAAACCAATGGCCACTACCAACGAGAAATCAATGGTAAGCGGCTGTTGCGATGATGCAAATTCATTTGCAAATGCTATCGAAGGAGGTGGAGAGGTCTGGACGTCTGGGGAGACTTGTTGTCACTCAGCTTCCAGAGAATACCACAGGTGTTCAATCAGATCGTTTGTTGACTTGTGTGAAAGCTCCATGTGAGCCAATAATAATAATAATAATAATAATAATAATAATAATAATAATAATAATAATAATAACCAAAGAGCCGATAAGGATCAAGGAGGATTGAAAGACCGAGGAGGGAGCACTGGCCAGACCTCCGCTGGACACGTGTGAAGAGAACTGGGATCTTGGGGAGGCTTAGTGCCACTCAAATTCCAGTATAAACCAATGGCCACCGCCAGCGAGAAATCACTGGTAAGAGGTTGTTGCGATGATGCAAATTTATTTGCAAATGCTATCGAAGGAGGAGGAGGAGAGAACTGGACGTTTGGGGGAGACTTGTTGTCACTCAGCTTCCAGAGAACACCACAGGTCTCCAATCAGATCGTTTGTTGACTTGTGTGGAAGCTCCATGTGAGCCGCCAAATAATAATAATAATAATAATAATAATAATAATAATAATAAATAATAAATAAATAGATAAATAAAAAAAATAAATTTAAGCTAAACTACATCGAGCAGAGACAATAAGTAGCGACACCATTACATACCACCAAGAAATGGTCAGGTTGAAGAATACCCTCCGTGGTAACAACTACCTCGATAGCATACTATCTACCAGACCTGTTAATAGTATAAGAGAGGAGAATTAAACCCAAAAACCTCCAACGGTCTGCCTACCATACATACGAGGCATCTCCGAAAAGATTTAGAGAATATGTGCCCCCTACAACATCAGGACGGTATTCAAGAGCGAGTCAACACTCAGACGACACCTGGTACGAGTGAAGCCCCGCATGGAGGAGAACATGACCAAGAACTGCATATACTCCATCCCATGCAGTTGCAGAAAGGTTTACAAGGGTGAAACATGCCGCCCCCTTAAAGTAAGGGTGGAAGAACACCGAAAAGCGGTAACTAAAGGGGAGACGGAAGAATCGGGTATAGCCAACCATGTCTGGATGGAGAGGGGGACCATCGCCCCCTATGGGATGAAGTAAAAATAATAAACAGAGAGACCCACTGGAAAATGAGAAAACAGCTCACATGTTCGGACATAACAACCTCCTGAGCAAACCAAGCATAGAGCTGAATGCAATTTGGAAACCTCTGATAGAGAGAGAAAACCTTGAATAACAACATAGGTTTAACATTCACAAAAACCAACTAAGAATTGTCCTAATGACATATGACCGAGTGGTCCTTGACGTTGTATCAAAGTTTACAGTTACCCAAAGGTGCTGAGTTCAATCCTGAACGAAGGCAGTTAAAAGTAACATTCAAAACAGAGAATCAGCAACTATGTCCCAGAGCCTAGCTGGAGTCCGAACACGGTATCCCCGTAATAATAATAAAGGGTTGGGTTCGAGACTCCTAACAAACGGTTTCCTAGTTCGATACAAAACACCTGATGAATGCCGGAGGGCAAAACGGCCGAAACGTTGTGACTATAACATCCAAGATGAGGAAGTCAGTCCGACAATCTCAATCAATGAAAAAACCTCATCTCAAAAATACAGACAATTACTACAATATGATTGTCTTCAAGTTTTACGTAAACATGTTCTTGATGAACCGCCCCATTGGTTTAACAAATTTACCGAATTTCTATTAATAACGATTACTATATTGTCCAATTTCTACTGTACACTCTTTAACCCTTATCCTCGGATGGCCTCTCGGCCTTGATAAGTGGTGATGCCTATGTAAAAAACAAAAAAAAACAATATTTGATAATTAAACTATCTTTTAATATAATCTGATATGACATGCGATAAGATCATAAGTATGGCATAAATTGTATCAAACCTTTTCTATGACGAAAAATACATTAATATGATAATAGATATAAAATAAATCAATCCTTGAGTATACACTCACAAAAACCTTTATCATTACAACATTATTTCAAAGTTATTCGGTTTTTATTATGAGTGAAAGTGTATGTGATATAAACACGTTTTAATGTTTCTATAAATTTATATCCTTAAATAAACTTTGCTTCATAAAATTGATTTATTAAAATTCCGCTTTGTATGAAATTCTGTTGACGAATCGGATGTGGAAGCGTCTTAAGTTGTGTGCATGGAAGATATCAACGGATACGAATAAAGTTGTGGAGGTATTTGTGTGCAAATGTGTAGGGGTTGGACCAGATAGAGTTTGGTGAGTTTGAACAATACTGCTTCTAATCGGATGTACTCTAGTAAAATTGACAGCGGCATATAAAAATATTTAACATACAGACTAATCAATCACATTGACCGTAAGTTGAGAAAAGAACATTTAATTATAAAAAGCTGAGTTGCACTATCAACAAATAAGAACTCGCCTCTTGAGAGGTGCCTTAAAATGTAAACCAATTTACTATTCTGTTTTCATTCTGAAAGTGTTGTCGTTAGAAAAAAAATAATGGATTATTTTGAACTGTAACGATTTTTTAGTTTTATTTTCAAATCAAATGTTCTCTCTCTCTCTCTCTCTCTCTCTCACACACACACACACACATATGTGTGTGTGAGTATGTGTGTATACGTGTTTGTGTGTGAATATATATATGCGTGTTTGTGTGTGTAGGAATGTAAGTAAAACAACATATACACTTTTGATTGATGCATGTTATATACAAACCTTCTGTGTTGAAACCATTGATGTAGTTCGGACATTTTTGTACGGCTGCAGTACCGGCTTCCGTATCAGGCCAACACATGATCATATCCCAAGTTCGGTTGCAGTAACTACCTAAAAAATAAAACATTAATAATTGTTTGTGACGTCTTAACAGGATATTTGTTCAGTTTTTTTCATTGTAATGAATTTAATCATTATTTTGCAACTGTCTTCTTCATCAATGCTAGTTTTTCATTACGCCAGTAAATGTCAAGGATTTCGAGTGATACAGATTCCAAACTTTGAGTATTTTTTTAATCTGTTTTCGTATGGAGTTATTTTACATCAAGTATAACCTTATAACATCATTCTTAAGTTGATATCAATTGATAACACATATTGTAATCATGAAATGCATTGTCATTGTTTCCAATGCACAACATTTTGGAATTGTCTCTGCTGATTAAGTATAAATACTTACCTGGCGAGTTAAATACTCGTCTTTTAGTTTTAACAATAATAAATCTAATGATTTACAATGTACAATATCAGGTATTTTCACCTACATTCTACTGACGTATATGCATTCAAATTTTAATTTATTCATGTATTTTTTCAAGGTAAACATCAATAAAATTTATTAAACAGAAATTAAAATATATTACAAATAAAAATATAATATAAAAGGGGAAAATATCCAATGTCAATAAAATTTCAGGAATTTTTTTTCGAAACCAAGATGGAAATATTAGGTATTTTCAGCTATATCCTTCTGATTTGGTAAGTTGGGATTAGACTCAAGGCGTTTTCGCAAACTGTAGCAATGATGAGACGCTTGTAAGGTTGAGTCGTTTCATGACAGTTGCGTCGTTAACAGATCCAAACTTTTAAGGAAATTGCGCGTAGTCGGGCACATCGCTCTGCATGTATTCACAGCATTCGCTTGGAACATAACTCGAGAAGACCGGAATGTTTCGATTAATTGCGGTTCTCTGCTGACGCTGTTGCATGGCAAGGATAATTGGCGATTTTGTTACTGACCAACCCGCAAAAGTGTCGACGCCAGCCACATCCCATATAAGTGACACCAATTGTAAATGGAAAGTTCTTCAGACTATTGGAAATTTTGTCAATGCCAATTTGTTCGAGGATCATCAGAAACTCAGAGCTCGTTGCACGATATTATTGAGAGCGCTGTGTCTTGAGAATCTACCAGTACAAGAAAGGGCATAGAGACCATATACATCAGCCGGTGGAATACAGCAGCACATGGTGATTACAAGATGTTAGCCACACATATGCCTGTGGCGGACTTTAAGCTTGAAGCCGTCAAACGATATTGGTCGCTGTGCGTACTTATCTTAACTCTTCTTTCTCACTAACTGTATCGGAACGATGATATCAGTTCCCTCCAGTCGGTAGAAAGTTGTTGATAGGATATTTTGATTCTACATGTAGAATCCAAATACTCTTATCCAGATCTTGACTTTTACAGATAGAGGCGTCAGCCGGCAATGCAATGTCGATCGTTAATCCAAATTCAGGTCAATAAAAATAAATAGAAAACGTGACCTGGAGCTAGCCTACACCTTCGAAATCGATGTTGTAGTTGCCGTGGCTGTGTCTCGAATTACGAAATCCAGCCTGCTCAGGTTAAAAGGAAACTGGTACCATAGCGTCTAACAGAAAAAAGAATAAAAAAATATTCTGCATATAGAAACAGTTGCACAAGAGGAAGAGTACCGACTGCTAATTAATCAGTAGAAGCCGGTATAACATGTTGAACAATTTGTAAGGTTTTGACGATGTTGGGATAATCTGAGAGAGTTTTTTTTTATATATAAGTTACACATGCGTTGCAAAGTGTTGCGTGTTCAAAGACGGAGCCATTCTACGAACAATAATGTTCTAACTGGTGTAAGCAGTGTGGACTAAAGAATGGGATACAGGAGTTCAACGAGGACAAGTTTTGAGAAGATGGCCCTGTTGCATGGAGTTGAAAGAGATCCTCACGTAAGACTTAACCAGCAAACTGTCCTACTACCATTGCTATTGAATCAATATAAACTATCTAATAACATACACTGTTGCTTTCTCTCCAGACAGGACTGCAATACCATCGATATTTATTATTTTTGATGAAAATGAATATATTATGTTATGATTATTATAAATACATATTCGTTTCGTTAAATTACAAATGAAACAGTAGTTTGTGGAAAAGCAGTATTACATTCGTACTAAGATGTATTCCTTTTAAATGTTGCGTGAAATATCTGAAAGAAAAACAATTTCAAGTTAACAATATCGTGTACGCATTTATTAAACACAAAACTGAAAATATTTTTACAATGTTAATAAAATAAATTCTTTGTAAATGCTTATGTCATGTTTAAAGTTTGTTAATAAGAATGATATGAGAAACGAAGTATTGAAAACAAATTACAATAAGCGGAAAGTTTGTTCAAATTATTGAAGATGTACATCATACTAACAGACTTTATTCATAAAGTTTTTTTTACACAGTGATCACCACTTATCAAGGCCCGGAAGCCACTCGGGGATAAGGGTTATTGCAAGTACATTACGTTAGTGTGGAGATTTGATAAAGTGTTTACTTAAGGGGGTGGTTCATTAGGAATTTGTTTACGTTGGACTTGAACACATCCAAGTTGTAGTCAGGTGGGAAGCAGACAGACGGAACAGAGTTCCATAGGCGTGCAGTTCTAAGAAAGAAGCTTTTTTCATGGAATCCACGTTTTGATTTAGGCACAGATATAGAGTGGGGGAAATTTTTCACAGTGGATTCAGCTAGACGGGTGTTTTTCGTGAAAGATTGGCGAGGGGGGACAAGAGATTGGAGTTCAGACGAGCACCTGCCATGGAAATAACGATAAAACAAAGATAGGCTCGCAACGTCTCTTCTGTGGGAGAGATGTTGCAGGGTAGAGAAAAGGGCATCTCCCACTAAGCCACGAAGTCTATTTTGTACTCTGTCAAGATAGTCTGTTTTTAGCAGCTTCTGCCCAGATATAGCAGCAGTATTCCATCCTTGGACGTACTTGGCTTTTATGTAGATAGAGAATGGCATCAGTAGTGAGATATCTTCTGGAGCGGTAGAAGGATCCCATTATCTTTCCAGCGACCTTGGCAACAGACTTGATGTACGTGTTCCATTTAAGATCAGGAGTAAAGGTCAAACCCAGAAGCTTGTCAAAACACGGGGCCTCACCCAGACGAGAGCCATCCATCACAATTGATGCCAGATGGGGATCAGAGCGTTGATGATGTAAGGATTGGAGTTTGGTTTTGGATGCATTAAAGGTAACCAAACCACGTCTTCCCCCACTGAACCACGCGCTCGAGATCAGAGGAGAGAGAATCAGAGAGAACTTTGTCATTTACAGCCTTTGATGTGTTGCCGTAGATGGTCGTGTCATCAGCATAGGTGTCAACGAATGCTTTAAGTATGTGTTTAGGGAAGTCATTGATATAGATCAGGAAGAGAGTTGGGCCCAGGATGGACCCCTGAGGGACTCCAGCATTTATATTGCAGGCCTCTGATTTTTGCCCATCGATTACTACTCTTATGAGCCTATCGGAGAGAAATGATTTAATGATTGAGAAAACATTTCCAGTTATACCGTAGCTGGAAATCTTGTGAAGTAGACCCTTATGCCATACCTTGTCGAAGGCCTTTGATATGTCAAGAGCAATTGCCCTAGAAAGGAAGCCTTTGTCAAGAGATTCACTAATCCTGTGGGATATAACCGTCAGCACATCTGCGGTAGATCTTGCAGAGCGGAAACCATATTGTGTGTCACTAAGAAGGTTGTTCCTGCTGCGGTGGTTGACTATTTCCCTATTTAATATGGATTCCAGCAACTTACTCATAATACACAGGATACTTATTGGTCTCTATTAAGAGGGAGATGACTTATTACCTGAATTCTGAAATACAGGGCAAACTGATGAGGTCTTCTAGGGAGTCGGAAAGCACTTCTCCTTAAGGCAACGCTTAAATAGTTTCGTAAGTATGGGAGCAAGTTCTGGTTGAAGCTTTTTTAATACTATAATTGGGATGCCATCAGGGCCAGTTGCTTTACTGGAATCTAGGTTCTTGATTAGCTTGGCGACCTCATGCACGGATATTTGTATGTTACCTAGCTTGTTCTGTGTTATAGGAGGAAATATGGGGAGTTGATGGCCTTCGTCGCATAGGGTAGAATTAGCTGCAAATTCTTTGTAAATAGTTTGGCCTTGTCTAACGCTGACGAGATGACCTCTGGTCCATTGATAATGGTTGAGATAGAACGCACACTTCTGTTCAGGATCCTATTTGTTATTTGCCAAAACTGGTGGGAACCATGCCGCTGATCAGCTACCTTGGATTTAACAGACTGGACATATAGCTCTCTTGCATTTTTATTACTCTTTTACAGTGGTTGCTGGCAGTGGTTTACATGCGAATATATATATATATATATATATATATATATATATATATATGCAGTGCTGACAAAAAGGAAGTCCGCACTTTAAGCTAAATTTAATGTAACTGTTTAAATAACTTATACCTCATTTGATTCGCTTTTTAATCCCCTATAATTTTTCCAGTTTGTATTTAACTGTTAATTGAAATATTCTTGTGTTCACATAAATTTTAAAAAAATATCTTAAAACCAGCTTAAATTATCGCCCTAAATCAGTTTAAAATATCCACCAACAGGCAACAAAGCATCTCTAATCATAATTGTTGTTGTTCCAGGTTATACAACGTAACATTTAGTCTATATGCCTAGACTGTCACTTAGTGGTCGTCAGGAGCTCATTAATGTCCACCTTTCTAGTTTATCCTACCGAGAAATCGGCCGCAAATTGAAATGTGATAAGAAAACGGTACCGAGGACTGTGCAAAAGCACCAAAAACACCGGCAGTGTTCGTGATGCTCCTAAATCTGGTCGTTCTACAGTTACTTCCAACAGGGAAGACAATGCTATCAAGATGCGCAGCCTAAGAAACAGATTTGAAACGACTCCCCAAATCTTACAACGGTGCAATCCTGTTAAAAAGTGTTAAGAACAGATTAAAGAAATTTCATTTGCGATGATCTGTTGCAAGACGCAATCCAATGATTTCTGTAAGGAACAGAAAGCGTCGTTTGAACGTCGTCAGATGCAATGAAGATGATGACTCTTCATATTCGCCAAAAGTGCTTTTTAGCGACGAAAGCAAGTTTAATAGGCTATGCAGTGATGATAGACAGTACGTCCGTCGGAGGAAAGACGGAGAATTTAGGTTTACACCCTGCAAGGTGGTGAAGCTTCAGTTTTGGTGTGGGGCATTATTAGCACCAATGGTCCAGGGCCTATAGTTCTCTGGCAAGGTCGAATTAATTCGACCAAGTACATTAATACGTTGACTGAGCATTTTCTACCCTACTTTGGTCGGAATTTGGATGATAATCCCATCTTCATGTAGGATAATGCTCCCGTTCACACAGCTAGCAATGTCAAGAGGTTCCTGGATTGGGTTGTCCTGCACAATCTCCAGACCTCAATCCTATATGGCATATGACATTACATTAAGCGACAGCTACGCAATGATAAAAGTTCAAATTTGGAAGAACTTTGGACAAAAATTAAAGAAAAGTGAGATGCCATTTTCCCGGAGTATTGCGACAGTCTAATTCAAGGAATTCCTAAAGGATTGCAGGCTGTTAAATTGCAGAAGGGCTATGATAATAAATATTAACTAGTTCATTGTGTTTCTATTGTATTTGTGCTGCATCAATGCCCTAAAGTTACATTTAAATAACAATTTTCCATTGTGCGGACTTTCTTTTTGCCTCCTCAATTTGAAGTTATTTTTTTAAAATTAACGTGAACACTAGAATATTTCAATTAAAAGTCAAATATGAACAGGTAAAATTATAGAAGAATAAAAGGCTAATCAAATGAGGTATAGTTTGTTATACACATTAAATTTGGCTTAAATTTGCAGTTTTTGAAAAATTACAAGTGCTAACTTTCTTTTTGCCTCCTGTGTATAAAGAGAGAGAGAGAGAGAGAGAGAGAGAGAGAGAGAGAGGGGGGGAAATGATAGGTAGATGAAAGGTAGGAAAAAGGAAAGAAAGAAAAATCGCCCCAGACAAGCCACTTAATGTAAGTAGTTAACAACAAGGAAAATGATTATCGCAAATGTAGAACATGTCTGTTGGTTGCAGTTTAAAAAATCAAAGCCCTTCAGAATGTGGATACAAGAATAGGAAGCTGTATTGAATGAGGTGCCAAAAATCGAATTCATAGATATCACAAGACCAACGAATCGAACGAGCTCGAGAAAAGAAAGGACCGTAAATAGATCAGATAATTAAAAATAAAAATGCCATAATACTATGTATAAAAATAGTCTGACATTAACAACCTCACGTCAGTAAGAGAGATGACAGAGAAGAAGAAAAAGTGAGGTAAATCAAATTACAGATTCGTTTCTGCAAGTGACGGAACCCTTCAGTCGCTAGAACGTCTATGTGGTTGATAGGAGATTCTTATTCTACACGTCGAATACTCTTAATCAGATTCTGACTTTCACAGATGGAGGGGACGTCAGCTGGCACTGCAACGCCAATCGTTAATCCAAGTTCATGCCATGAAAAATAGAGAGCGAGACCTGCAGCCAGCCTTGACCTACATCAAAAACCGTAAAATTAGACAAAAATACACCAGCCAAAATATGATAAAGTGCCACATAGAAAGTTTTATATTATATTTGTAGAGATAAAGAATAGTTTCAGATATGGGAAAATGTTTGGAGCAATAGAGTGGATCGACTTGACGAGAAGCTAAAAGAGTAATTGAAAATATGTATGGACTTTAAGAAAGATTTGATGAGAAAGACCGAAATGTTTCAGAGTACATTTCTCCTGCGATTCAAGAGAATTTTAGGAAGATGAGAGTAACATATACGATTAAAAAGACACAAATAGAAAATTAGAAAATTAACAGAATTAAACGTAACAACCAATTCAATCACTGGGAAAATGTATTATCCCCCTTTGTTAAAAAGGGAAGATATTCATTGTTTGATAAACACAGAAATATAATTATTCCTTTTGAAAACCCGGAACACCCCATTGGTCAAATGACGCATACGAAATAACTAAGAAGGGACATCACAGAAATATTTTCAAATTTCTATATAAAAAGCATCGACTCGCAAATTAAATGTTGAAGTTTTAAAAGAATCAGAATCAGTACTTTAATTTTGCATTTTCATCCCAAACAAGACACGGTGCTAATTCGATGGAGGGAGGGGGGCTACTAACTGGTACATCATTTTCAGGGGTACTATGTAAGGATTAAGCAGGAAGATGTCTGTTTATATTACACTTGAACTTCTGCATGTCAATATAGTCAGGGAAACAGGGACCCGGAAGGGAATTCCAAAGTCTAGTAGTCCTCGGGAAGAAAGGTTTTTGGCATCTGGCGATCTCTACTATGTAAAGGTGGGATTTTGCTTATTGTCGGATTTGTCGGGGTTATTTATTTTTACCAGTATCCTATTTTAGTTTGACAACAGTATACTCGGTTAAAGAAAAGTTTTGTTTCGGAAATTTTCTATATTTTGAGTTTATTTTTATCCTTCGCTGCACACAAGCCTTTGACATTCTTGCATAATTTGTCATAGTTTCATTGAAGCGATTGAAAGGCAACGTTTAAGTAAAGAGATAGGTCTCTTTACGTTTCTCAGTCGATCTCTTACTTTCTAATATATATATATATATATATATATATATATATATATATATATATATATATATATATTTCTTCCCGACATTGATATTAAAAGCTTAGATGTTCGATTAAAAAATATTAAAACAAACTTCTTAATACTATATAATGGGTAACTAATTTACACATTGCTTAAAAAACGAACGTTAATTAATTCCATAATTAATTTTCTCCAAAAATGTTACATTTATTTATGATTTCCGAATTAATTCAGTGATATATATAGCCATGTTATATATCATTTTGAAGCGTGTTTTTCGTTCTATCGAATCATGTATTCGTAACCGTTCTCAATCGCTTCATTCCTTTTTTGCAGGCTTTTCTACAGTATGGACAAATTCAAATCCGCACGCTTTTCTTCTTCCAGTCCGTACCTAGGCCGAAAAGCTTCCGAAACAGCTCATGATATCAATGTGGACTTTGGCCTAGGAACCACTTACGGACGTGTGGCACAACGGTGGTTCAAGAAATTTCGCAATGGTGACGAGAGCATCGAAGGTGAAGACGACTGATAACGAACATTTGAAAGCATTAATTGAATCCGATCCTCGCAAAACCACATGATAATTGCTGTTGAACTCGAAAAAAGTTAGATAAATGGGTGCCGCATGAATTGAGCCATAATAAAAAAAAAAATCGTCGTTTTGAGGTGTCTTCTACACTTACTAAAACGACGCATTTATCGAGCGGATTGTGACGTGTGATGAGAAGTGGATCCTCTACGACAACCGACGATATTCGTGACTGTGGTTGGATACCGGAGAAGCTCCACAACACTTCTAGAAGCCGAAATTGCACCAAACAATGATTATGGTGACTCTTGGGTGGTCTACGGCGGCTCTTATCCAACCCAGCTTCTTGAATTCGATTACGGCAGAGAAGTACTGTCGACAAATTGACGATATGAACCAGAAGCTTCAACGTATGTGTCCGATATTGGTCAATATGAAATGACCAATTCTGCTCAATGACAATACTCCCTACAGAAGTTGAACAAATTGTGCTCCGAGACTCTGCGTCCTCCACCATATTCACCAGACCTCCTGCCCACCGGTTATCACTTTTTCTAACATCTCGACAATTTCCTGCGCGAAAAATGCTTCAAAAGAGATGATACTGAATCGGCCTTCAATGGTTTCATCGTCTCCAGCACTTCAGATATCTATGCTAATGGGATAAATAAACTTGTTTCTCGTGTATCGATTCTAATGATTCGTATTTCGATTAATAAAGTTTATTATGAAAGGAGTTATGATCTTTGGAGTTGAACGTCAAAAACGACATTATTTTGCACCAACCTTATATTTCACTACTACGCTTAATTCTAATTATCTAATTATATATATATATATATATATATATATATATATATATATATATATATATAGCTCATTCCATGTCAAATCTACAAGGGGTTAAACCATGTCTGACAGGTATTTTTTTCAAATTTGCTGCACTTATAGATCTCAGTGAAAGGAATTGAGTGGCACCTGTTACACATCTCAAGGTCAAGAGGTTTCTGAGATATGACCTTGACCTTTTTAAAAAATGTGAATTTTTATGGAAAAGTGACCATATCTCTGTTATTTATGGGCCTATAAAGTTCATTCATATATCATTCTAAGGTATTTGCATTGATCTACAATTTTATCTGGGGATATTTTTTTTCAAGGTCAAATTTAAAGAAGCTGACCATGACCTTGACGTTTTACTCGAATTATCAGAAAAAAGGTAATTTTTGAGTTTTTTTTTTAATTTTGACAAAAGATTTGTCGATCTTATGACAGTATATATTCCAAATTTCATTATGGGTTTTCCACGAGAACCATTCATACAAGCGTTTTAAAGAAGTGGGCTAAATTCAAAATGGCGGAATGTAGTACATGCTACTTCATACAAAAACATTTTGATATTTCACAATATGGTCAAGTTTGATATCTTTGTAAAGCTGTTTTAATGCTGATTAATGTATATAAAGACCAGGATCACAAAATCCATATAAAAATTTATGTTGATGAAACTGAATTTTCTTCATATTTTTTTAATGCAACACAGATTTTTTAATGGAAAAAAGTTATATAAATAGTGTTGGGACAGTTAATCGGAATCTGGAAATCGGAACTTTTAGGCTAATGTTACTCTTTCTATTGCTGAAACTAAAAGATAAAATGAAGAATATTTATTTTTAAGCTACTAGTAAAAGTAAAACCTAATAACAAAAATGTGATGTGGATTTATTTTAGCTGTGTGAAAAACAAAGCCATAAAACATGACCTTTCGGTTTTGTCCAGTCCTTCAGCATTGACAAATCTGACAAGAAAGTGCTAAAAGACATTAAAATACTTTGGTTTTTCAATAAATTAGTGGACTGAGTGAAAGTTTTATCATCTCTGTGTAGTATAGTGGGGTTTCATATTAAGAATAGACAGGGTTCATATATATATACTGACTGGAGAGGTATATAAGTTCTTAACACAGAGGAGGGGAGATACATATTCTTGGAAGGGCTATACAATGTTCATTACAAATGATTAACACATTTTGAGTGTTGAAAGATGACACATGACAACAGTTACAAAAACACAATGATGATTCTTTATTCATTGAACCGGTCGAATGTTGATGCCGTTAGGAATTCAAATTTTGGATCTACACAGTGTAAACGTTCTCCCTTCGCTTCCAAAGGACTCTGACTCCAACTCAACCCAACTCAACTGCTCTGAACTCTTCAACTCTCGACTCTGCAACTCTCCTCATCTGACTAACTCTAGCTCCTATATTGAGAATCCGCCTTTTGCTATGACGTCAGAAGTGTGTTTCCCAAACGTGACCAATTTACGTCGCTATGCACACGTTTTTCCAAACACGCTTTTGACAACAAAAGAATTATCAATATATACTCTAACCTATTTTTTACAATGCATTTTTAATTTGTATTGTTCATTTTTTAAGCTGACATTTTTAATATTCAGTTTTATAAAAGAATGAACAATCAATTCTTTTTACGATATATATATAGTATCTAACTATTTCTAATAGAATTTAACAATAGACCTTTTTAACATTTCGATTTCTAACATTATATTTCTTAACCTTGCTTACAGGGTTCGCGGCTTATCTCATTTTCACTTATCTAATGTTCTTCTTTTCCTGTAACATCTACGCCAGACAAGCTTTGGTGACAACGTTCCTTTGATTTTTGAAGTCTCTGTTTGTTTACTGGTTGAGGCTGCTGCTTGTTTACTGGTTATAAAAACTAGTCCTAAATATATAGTAGGGGATGTGTAAAAGATAAAAAAGCAATAAAAGATTATAAAAAATGAATATTATTGAAACCAGTTGAGTCTGTCTTGGAACAGATAAGACACACAAATTCAAGATTGAAATTTTGCCAGGCACCATAGTTTTATTTTCATGTAAATGTAGAATTTAAGTAGATATTTTTACTATATAAAACTACTACTACTGCTACTACTACTACTACTACTACTACTACTACTATTATTATTATTATTATTATTATATATTTTTTAGAATACGTCTTCAGCAAAATTCTCTTAAAGAAAAGTAGTATTCTACATTTTTTGGTACTCCTTGAGCATTGAGTTAAAAAGCGAGCCGACTCGCCTATTTGTTTATTAGTCGCTCCTTTACAAAGGCTAACGCATGCGCTGATAACATTTTTTTTATTTATTCACTTATATTGGCGTAACTTTTTGAATGAATATTAAAAAGAAATTAACCATTTATTGATAATTTCTCAATTTTACATACGTTTTTAATTTACATGCGCGGATAACTTTTTAGTAAATATTTACATTAGGTCCACCTCCATATTGTTCTTTTAAATGATGAGTTGTATAGATAATACTATTGAGAGGGCAGTGTCGGTCGCAGAAAGGTAGATTTGTTTATCGCACTTAGATTTTCTGATTCAACATACAAGTCGTCATTTTAAAGAAAAATTGTGGAGGTGGGCCTAATATAAATATTTAATATAAAGTGATATTCGTTTTCAGCATAGCCGAAAACCTATACAAGTCATCATTTTAAAGAAAATTGTGCAAGTGGACCTAATGTAAATTTTTTTATGCTACCGTTCGTTCGATTTATTTTATCATCAGATTCATTGTCAGCAACCTCGAATACCCCTAAAAAACTAAATTATAGTGCTAGGTGTTCTGTTGTAACTAAAGCCAATATTTACCATTCAATGCTCGAGAAAAAATGGTTCACCATTGAGATTACATATGTTTTATATTATAATTTAATTAACCCTTAAAACGTTTCCAAATTCTTTTTTATTATATGACTTTTTCCCATGACAAAATCTGTTTTGCATTAAACAAAAACAAAAAGAAACGGGTTGTATTACTGTACACATAGATTCGAAAAAGTTGTCAAAAAACAAATATATAACAAATAAATTTGATCGAAGGCAAGATAGGTTACTTTTGTACCTAACTAGATAATTTTCTAGTGTGTTTATTTAATAAAACACGTTTATTCAGCTCGAAAAACATACAATGTTTACCAGAGTATTGGAAAATTAAAAATGGCGCCCGATTCTCTCATTGACACGGTAAGTTTGGGAAAAGGAGTTAAAAATAAAAAAACTAGACAAAATACTGTAAGAAACTCTCTCAATATATGTTACCATGACATATGCTGACATATATTCGGTGGGTTTTTAACAGTATTTTGTATATTTAAAAAATTTTTTAACTCCTTTTCCACAACTTACCGTTTCAAAGAGAGAGTCGGGCGCCATTTTTAATTTTTCAAAACACTATGTCAACTTAAAAACATTAATTTTTTTGTTGTTTAATTTTGTAGTGACGAATTTACTTCTGATAATAAATCAAAATCGGAAGGGTTGTCGTTAAAATACGCGAACAGAAGTTCAGTGAAAAAAAAAGAAGAACGAACAATGAACAATTTCTAAAAAGAAGTTATAAAACTCGTTTTTTTTGTGTTGCAAGTGAAGTAATTAAAACTTGCAGAGAGTAAAAAAAAAATCACCGACAGACTCTGTTCACAAAGTATAAAACCAAAGAAAAGTTGATTGTCACAGACTAACCAATGTCAAAAGCAGGACATGAAATAAAAAAGACGTAAGTTGGTTCAATTTTTTGGTTCACTTGATATTATATTTTTGGGTTTCACAAATTAAAGTATATTCATTGTTGCATATACATAATGATCTAAACATGGAAGAGTTCTCCCAAATCATAGCCCAATTATTCAAATCACAGCAGAATAGTCAACAGCGTCAAAATGAACAGTTGGCCTTAAAATAAGGGAAGAACAAATAACAACAGCAAAAATATCAAGAAAAACAAAATAAACAGATTGCTTTATTGTTGCAAAAACAAGACGAAAGACAGCAAAAATATTAAAAAAAAAAAAAAAATGAAAGACCAGAAAAACAGGAAGAACGTTTCGCACTGCTGCCATTACAGAACGAGAAATATCATAACAAGTTAAAAACAAAAGGCAAAAGGGAATTTCAAACCGATTAGCACAAAGAAGCCAAGGTCCAAGGAAATGCAGAACACGCATTTAAAAATCAAATGTTAACCCTGCAGAAATTAAACAACCTGGCAAATGAAAGAAATTCTACATATTCTAATAACACCATATTTAATTCGCTGGAAATTTTAAACTACGTACCAGACGAAGAGAAAACATTTGAAGCGTATTATAAATGTTAAGGGGATATTTTCTCCACAGACTGTGAAAACTGGTCGAACTCAAAAAGATCAGTCTATTACGAAGAAAACTAGGTAGAGCGGGACATAGCAAATTTGTAGATTGTAGAAAACAAATGAGTTGGAATTCTTGGATACAGTTTAATTGCTAAATGAGCTGTTTGAACCAAATATGTCGCTTTGCCATAAGCGATGATTAGAGAATCATATGTTATATATGATTCTCTAATTCCTGCTTCCGGCTAATGTCTCTAAATTCGATGATCAGGGTTAGGGTTAGGGTTAGGATTATGCATCTATCCTAAATAGACATTGTGACAACTTCAGATTGGAAGAGATTTCGATTGAGGATTTCAAATGCTTAATTTTTGCTCAAAGACTAGTATCATGTAAGAGTTCTGAAATTAGATGTAGAGCATTGTCTAAACTCGAATCTAAACACTAACTTACCTTGTAGAAATTAGCAGAAGTTGCCATCGGTTCCTTAGTTTAAAGAAAGAGTCTCGAAAAATCGAAGAAGCTGACATTGCTTATATTAAAAAAAAATGGAAAACAAACAGTTAAAATACCCATCAGCCGGAAATTGGGGTAGAAATTCGGTGTATTATAAAAATAGACAAGAAAAATTAAATAAAAAAATGAGAATGAACAAAATTTCCAGACATAAAATTGCAAACGTTGCAACAAAAACACTGGGAGGTAAATTAGCCATACAGAAATAAGAAATCTTTTGTGTGCAACAAGAATAGACCAAACGTTCGTGTTACAACACAAAAAATTTCAATAGCCGAATTAGACAAACAAGTTCCAATACCAAATTAGACAGAGATTTGAGGAAATATGTGACTTGAGATTTGAGGAAATATGTGACTTGAGATTTGAGGAAATATGTGACTTGAGATTTGAGGAAATATGTGACTTGAGATTTGAGGAAATATGTGACTTGAGATTTGAGGAAATATGTGATTTAGAAAAATATCAAATTTCAACTGTATTCATGATCAGACCTGACAATAATGAACTATAAAACATGGACATTTTTAAAAAGGCTTGCAATAATGAAGTCAACGAAACTCGCTCATACGGTAACTGGCAAGAAAATATACTTCGAAGGCGATGTTGTATTTCCCATGAAGCTAAACAAGATCGTTAAAAAGTAAAAGTTTTTATTCTGAAAAAATGGAGAAAACTTGTTGGGTATGAATTTCATTGAAACATTCGAATTGTGAAAAAACTTTTAAAATCGTTCTGCAGAAAAATAGAAAGTTACGCGCAAACAACACAGGATATTAAAGAAAAATGAAAGAAAAAAAATCCGGAAAATTTCATCCCTGGTTTGGAAGGTGTAAAAAGTTTGAAGCCAAATTTGAGCTCAAGGAAAATACTATGCCAATATAAAATAAATGTAACATTCCTTTCGCAGGAGTAGAAAAAAATTACCGAAGAACTTGAAAGATTGGAAAAAATGGGAATTATATCGAAAGTAGAAAACTAATTCATGGTGTGCCCCGATTGTGTGCATCAACAATAAAAAAAAAACAAACCAAAACAGAGTCTGCGCTGACTTTTCGACAGGTCTGAACTCGGTGATTAAGAATTATTATTACCCGTTGCAGAGCCCAGAGGAGATTTTTAACAAGCTAAATGGCAGATATATATTTTGAAAAATCGACTTATCGGACGCCTATCCCCACATTCCCGTCGAAGAGGAATGTTCAAAGTTACTTGGGATAAACACTCATAGAGTGTTATTAAAATTCAACAGGCTTCCGTTTGGTATTAAAGTGGCACCTGACATTTTTCAACAAGCTATGGACGTCATGTTGAATATTTGGACATTGCGGGCGCCTACTTAGACGATATCATAGTAAGGAGCGCAACAGTCGTCGAACATCTAGAGCATCCCATTCAAGTATTCAACAAATTCAGGATTTTGAGTTTAAAGTCAACGAGTCAAAGTGCGAATTTAGTTTGGAGGAAATAAATATTTAGGACACATAATCAACAAAAATGACAGATGACCAGATCCGGACAGGTCCATTGCAATTAGAGACATGCCAGCGCCCACAAAGTTTTCTCGGGCTCGCTAATTAATATCAAGCGTTCATTAAAGAAATGCACAATGTAAGAGCTCCGTTGATTGAACTATTGAAACAAACAAGGCATGGGAATGGACAGTAGAGTGTCAGAAAGCCTTTGATGAAATCAAGAAAATGCTTTCATTCAACCTCTTTTTAACCAATTACAATCCAAAACTGGATATTGTAGTGGCAAGTGACACACGTTTATACAGTGTAGGAGCGTGTATCCAACACATAATGCCAGCTGGTTCAAGGAAACCAATTTCACACGCTTCTAGAACACTACTTCCAGCAGAGAGAAGTTATTCACAGATCGAAAAAGAGGCTCTGAGTATCATTGTCGCCATAACGAAATTTCATAGATACATCTACGGCAGACACTTTATGCCAGAAACGGATCACAAAACTCTAATCACAATCTTTGGGTCGAAGAAAGGTTTACCCGTTCATATGGCAGATCGATTGTTGAGATGGGGTACCATTTTTCTCAATTATATCTTTCACATAAAGCATCTATCATCTAAAAACATAATTCATGTGGATAATTTATCAAGAAAAAAATTCGAAGAATCGATTATTGCAACTATCAGAGCAGATTATGAGGTAACAAAACATGATAAACAACATTGTAAGAGAACTGTAAGAGTAATTACACTAAATAAAATTAAAAAAAAGCTGAAAATGATGATTTCATTTTAGACATAAAAACAAAATTGTAACAAATGATCAAGAAGTGCAGGAGATCCAATCAATATGTGACGGAGTTTTATTATATAGTGAGAGTAGTAGTTCCCAAAATTTAGCAGAAAAGAATACTGTGGGATTTTCCCATGGGTCACACAGGTATGAATAGAACAAAAAGCTTAATACAGAACTTTTTATATTTGAAAGGCATGGATGTGAATATCGCAAACATGGTTCATCGATGTAAAGGGTATGCGGTAGCAGCAAAGGCACCACCTATAGTACACAAACCATGACCCAAGACGGATCATCTGTTACACATCTGTTTCGCTGGTCTATTAGAAGAATATTACTACTTAATAGTGATAGGTAGTTTTACAAAATAGCCAGAAGTGCTACGCTACAAGAAGCCTTCGACCAATATCACAACAACCTTTCTACATGAACTATTTGCTCGGTTTAGTGTTCCAGAGTGTATTGTGAGTGACAATGGGACTCAATTCACTTCTTAAGAGTTTAAGGATTTCTGTGAGTCATACCAAATTAAGCACATAACAACGCCGCCATATCATCCAAATACCAACGGGCTCGCGGAAAGATTTGTCGACACGTTAAATCGCGCGCTGAAAAAAGCCTCAGTTCACAACGGACAAGGCACTTCAGCAGTTCTTACAGTTCTACAGGATAACGATGAACCAGAGAACACTTTCAAACCTGTCACCAACTGAGCTAATGTTCGCCAGAAAAAGTTACGTCAGTGTTTGACAAACTTTTGCCGACACAGAATATAGTAAAGAATGCTAGGCATACGTCTAGAAAAAAGATTAATCTCCGGAAAGCAGGTATTTTCAAGTGCTACAAGGCATAGTGGATAAGAGAATCGGGTACCTTATTTACATATATAAAGGGCCGAAAAATACTCATAAAAATCACCAGAACCAACTGAAAAATGTTACTTACAAGAGCATAAAGAGAGTATACCGGATGAGGTGGAAGAACCCATAGAATGAATTTTTGAAACTTTTCAAGTGGAACCACTTCAAAATACTCCTGAACCGAGAAGATCCGGGAGGAAACGAAAGTTCACGGACCCATTGGACGTAAATCCAAAACGCAAACGATGCTAAAGATTACACTGATGAACATATTCATATAAAGTATGCAAATGGGACCTACAACGAAAATACCACATAATGATCATCCCATATACGTAGCCATTTGGAAACTCAAAAGGTACTCCAAGCCTTGGAAGGGTAGCTGTGGTAAGATCCACCTTATTAGCATATGTGTAGTGTCAATCATATAAATATGGTTTACCGTAAAAACGGAAGAGACCCAATGAGAGACTCAGAAGGAGACAGCGAGATCGAGAATCGACGACTACCCAGCCGTTGATTATGGTTTTATTGACTTAAATACACAAACATTAAGTAGATTTATCGTAGTTTGTAATTTTCATTGACCAATTGATGAAAGTTTGTTTTCCTACATCGCCACTAATAATCGATGTGATATATGAGGACATGTAGTTATGATATTTGTCTATTCAATCGACTGTGAGTAATATCTTTGGTGTTAGTCGATCTAATAATGGTTTGACACGAACTTTGACGCAAATTCTTTTCATTCGCATGCATGTTTACAACGACATATATAACACGCAAGATATCTGTGTTTCTGTAAAGTATTTAGTTTACATCCGTCTATTAAGCGCGGGTCGACATTTATGACATCTGATATATAAAGATTCTAAATTTTTCACACAAAAACAAATTCCAGAAACAAGATATCAACTCTGTTCCGCGTTAGAATATTCAAGTTTACGTAAATAATTATATTAAAATAAGAGTTAATAACGTGATCAAAGCGATTTCTATCTAACACATTATTTGTTCGCATGATTAAAACAAAAATTGGGATCTCATTACACACACACGCTCGCATACACACACACACACATATATACGTATAGGAGAGAATTATATGCCTATTAGACACTATCCGCGAGTGTTCAAGATCTCTCTGTACAAGAATTTTTCAGGACAACCTAGCATAAGGGTACTTTTCCCCACAAGTAAACCATGATTACGTATTCATCGTATCGCGGCCCAAACAAGATCCCGCAGTAAGGCTAACTCACATTGGCCTTCACGAGGAATGGTGCACCTTAGTCAAATGATGTTACTTCAAGTAAAGTACGAAAGCTGATACTCCTACCAAACTAAATTAGTTAGACCAAGCAACCATAGGAAAGATAAACTATAAAATTTAAATGGTAAATTGGGGAGAAGGAAATTATTTTCTCAGCATTTGGGGATGTAAAAATCTATGCATCTCATATAGTGATCAAATGTTAGCAACAGGAAAATGGTTCAGTTTTCTCTGATAACTTCAACTGGATTTAAATAAAACAAAAAATATAAATTTATTTATCAAAGATTATATAAAAAGAAACATTGTCTGTGTTTGTGTATGTGTGCGTGAGTTCGTTCCTTATGGACGCCTAAAATTCACACAGTCGTACTTTATGTGCCTTGCCGAGTTTTTATATAGGTTGTGTATCGGAATATCTTCAATAAGTATAGATAATCGATAATCGAAAAAAATCTGATGAAAAATGAAGGAGGTGATTGTGACAAAGTTAACGCTTTATAAAGCCTTACATTACAACTGCATTTGAGGTGTGTTATTAACGCACAAGCAGAAAGATCCAGCATATAAAATCGACAGAAGGTTATTTGATATGACAGAAGCGCGTCCGAGATGAATGTTTCTATTTAGAGCACAATTGCACCAGGGTATTTGATCTTTGCATTCTATTAAAAAATTTCTTTAAATCCTCGGATTCGGCATTAAATAACCTGAAAAGGGTTGATATGCCGTAAAACGAAACCAACTAACCAACCAACTTAAAACTCTGCTCTGAAATGGGGATAAGCATGGAACATGGTATCCGTAAAAAGGAGAATTAGTGGTGAACGATTGACTGGTACAGCACTGGGGTTAGGGTTAGGGTTGAGGATGGGAAATGCAGTCTGTCATATACAGGTTAACTGAAGAAATAACTTGCAGGTAAATACGCTTTTCTTATACTGTCAAATCTGCTTGATGATAATTATGATTGTCAGCTTGGTGAAGTTGACGAAGATATAGAAAAAGATAAATTCTTTGGCGAAAGGAAGACATTACAGTATTTGTATTACGACCACCACCAAACTGGAAGTAACGTATGTTTTAATTATGGCTAGACAATCGAAAGGAGAGGATGACTTTCGAAAATATCGGCGGAAAAAAGTGCCACCTGTAGGATAGTGCTCAGTTGAAGGTGAAGATAGTGTTTTTAGCTAATTTTTCGGTATTTGTCGTCAGAAGGGTCGAGCTTCAAAACGATACTGATCTTGTGAAAATCCATCGCCTTTGACGAAAGTTTTTGGCAGACATACAAACATACATACATTTATATATTGGTAGCTCAAATTTTCGACCCAAACCGATTAAAAAGCTTTCCCTATCTCTGAATACCCTTTTCCAATGTTTAGACAAGAAATTGGCAGAGGTCAAATTGTTTTTAACTTTGAACCCTTTTATGACCCCTTAATATTCATTGTTTTATTGTCAAGTTATTTAGTTAGATCCATGTCCAAAGAACCTATATCTAAAATTTCCAGTGTTTTTACCCAAAATTGTCAGAGGAGTAAGGTAGAGTTCTCAAAGGTCAAATCGTTGAACTTTGACACCTTAACAGCCATATTTCTGGCCGAAAACGGATTACTAAACTTTTCCAAAATCTCAGTACCCTATATATAAAATTTCGAGTCTGTAGACTAGAAAATTGACAGAGTTATTGCGTAGGGAAATGTACACAGACAGACACACAAACACACGCACAGACAGATAGACAGACACGTTCACTTTTATAGATATATTATCATTTCAGCTCTGCAGTGCCCGGGTCTTTGGAGGTGTATGTTGAGCAAAAAAAAAAAATAAATAAATAAAAAGCGGTCATTTTTTTTAAAACTTTGACTCATCATGTTATTACGTTAGATCCATGTCCAATGAACCTATATCTAAAATTTCAAGTGTTTAGACCCAAAACTTGCGGAGGAGTTTGGTAGAGTTTTCAAAGGTCAAATCGTTTAACTTTGACCCTTAACAGCCAAATTTCTGGCCGAAAACCGATTACAAATATCTTCCCAAACTTAAGTACCCTGTACATCAAATTTCGACTCTGTAGATGAAAAATGAAGAAATATTGACAGAAAAACAGAGAGACACACCCACACACACAGACACTTTCACTTTTATAGATATATTGGCATTTCAGTTCGGCGTTTCTCGGGTGTTTGGAGGTGCGTGTTGAGCAAGAAAAAAAATGGTAGCAGGAAGGCAGACTCGAAACCGTACCGCAAAGGAGGAAAAGAACGGGGGAAAAACGTGACGTCTTTGCGGTTATATTAATGTTTTTAGCCAATTTTTCGAAATTTGTCGAACTTCAAAACGATACTGATCTTGCAAAAATCCGTCACCTCTGTCGAAAGTGTTTGGCAGACATGCAAACATACATACATATATACATTTATAGATATATTGATAGCTCAAATTTTCGACACAAACTGATTAAAAAGCTTGCCTTATCTCTGAATACCCTTTATATAAAATTTCAAATGTTTAGACCAGAAATTGTCTGAGTAATTTAGTTAGAGACCGAAGCGATCAAATTAAAAAAAATTATTTGACCCCTTAACATTTATTGTTTTGGGCTCAAATCAAGTTATTAAGTTAGATCCATGTCAAGGAACCTATATCCAAAATTTCAAGTGTTTAGACACAAAATTGGCGGAGGAGTTCGGTAGAGTTCTCAAAGTTCAAATCGTCGAACTTTGACCCCTTAACAGCCATATTTCTGGCCGAAAACGGATTACAAATATTTACCCAAATCTCAGTACCCTGTATATCAAATTTCCAGTTTGTAGACTGAAAATTAACAGAGTTATTGTGTAAGGAAATGTCCACACACACACACACACACACACACACACACACACACACACACACACACACACACACACACACACACACACACAGAAAGACAGACACTTTTACTGTTATAGATAGATAGATTTGTTTGTGTAGCCAATTAATTTAATTTAACATTTTCTTATAATTTGAATTATAAGTTTTTGTTTTGTAAAAAAAATATTTTGTTTCTTTTGTTTCGTATTAACGTTTACATAATTTTTTAAGATTAATGTTTACATACTTATTACTATTCAAATTATTGAAAAGAAATTGTTGAATGAAATCAAAATAAAAAAGGGGGAATTGTGTAAACGTTAATCTGAAGAGAATTATGCAAACATTAGTTCAATGAAAATAAATATTTTGAGAGCTTTTCGGAATTTTGAAGGTTTTACTGGGTTGTAGGTGGGGGCGGCAAAACAGGTAATCATATACTAATGGGGGGCAAAACAGGTAATCATATGCCAGCGAGAGGGGCGAAAAATGTAATTATATGCCAGTTGGTTGGGGGGGGGTAAATCAGGTAATTATATGCCAGCACGGCGGGGGGGGGGAGGCAAATTTTCCGACCGCTCCGAGCTGCAAAATCTGATGCTATGCCACTGGCTATAGAGATATTTTAATGTATTTGAGTATATTAACATTTTATTAGATTTCAGAGTATATGTACATTTTATATTGTATTTAATTATTTTAGAATGATATAAACATATATATATATATATATATATATATATATATATATAACATGTTATAACACAAACTTTTATATAATATAAAAGATTTTAGTATATAATTGATAACCTAAACAATTTAATATTATTAGAGTGTATGTTAATTTCATAATGTATTGGAGTATATGAATATTTTATAATGTATAGATGTATATAAGCATGTTATTATGACCTTTTAATTAAAGAAATGATAAAAATAATGAATATTAGACTCATTATGCTTGAAAATTTGACAAGACTTCTGATTGGGCGATCTAAGTTAAAGAAAAGGGTCATAGTATTATTTACATAGGATTTCTAACTGAGCTACGCTGTCAGCACATACTTGTGTGGACTATTTGATTCAGAACATTTTAGGCCTACTCTTTTCTTAGCAATTTTTATTCGATGACAATGGTCAAGAAATGTGAAATGGGAAACTTACTAAACTTTGCACAAGTGCTTTAGTTGTGATAATTAGATAAGTTTTTAATTTTGCCTTCAAAATTTTTTCTATAAAATTTGGAAGGTCTTCCACTGCAAGTATTCTGTTTGTCGTTTTAAATTTTGCAAGCCACTTCCGAATATTTGATTCTCTAATAGCATTGCCACAATTCACTATACAAATCTTTTTGAAAGTTTTACTTGCAGTTTCACTTTTTAGAAGGAGAAATAACTACCCGGACATAAATATTGGAATCGATTTTCCTGCAATGAAAGGTATCTAAAGAAAATAAATACTAAAATAGTTTGTCAGCAATGGAAGAAATATGCGTAACGTACACTAAGTTTCACCTGTAGGTAAATAGTTTACAGGTCTGTTAAGAGACTTCACAAACCTGTACTTTTTAGATGCTAAGGAATTTCCGGAGAACGCAATGATGTTTAATTTAAAAAAATATTTGCATGCATAAATATGTAGACTTGGGAAAAATGTTGTGACGAAGCCGTTAAAGTTAAAAATGATCCCTGATTAAGGAGAACATCTTAATAAAAATGTTCGTTTATTCATCCCCATTTACAGTCGTTTTAGATTTTCCTTTTTAGTATCGTATTGCAGAAATAAATTCCGACACTTAGCAATTTCCTGGTGCATTTTTATCGCTGTATATTCTATGGTCAAATTTACCATTTTATACAGCTACGTGTTATATAAATAGACTTTTATACAAGTATACAGCCTAACGTGTTATTGCGCACTATTATATGAAATCATACATGTCCATACATTTCTATATCTAAACAGAGATATGAAAAAGAAAAAAACAAACAAAATTATAACTTTTTCAACGTTTTGTCTTTATTTCTAGACTTTATCAAGATGATTGATTTAAAGGTGTAAAGAACTTATTTATTGGTTGCTTTTTATTATTTTCTATATTGAATTTTAATTTCTGTTCTTTTAATAAACGTTTACTGATTAAATGAGATAATTTGTAAAAGATTCCACACTGTTACGTTGTATTTGAGTTTGCAATGAGCGCTTATTCAAGAAGTTATCGCCGTAATTTATTTAAAATGAATATAATTAGTTTAGCTTGTTAAAAGATAAAAGAATAAGTATGCTATAATGAATGATAGAATAATGATTTCAACGATATTTTTTTTTCTGTTATGTTTTTTATTTTTTATGTTCACCAAGTCTTTTCTCTCGTCCTAGTTGACTTTAACCTCCGTCTTGTTGATAGCAATTATGACACGTTACAGTATATATATATATATATATATATATATATATATATACAGTGCCACGCAAAAGTATTGAATACATTACATTTTTCTTCATAACTATCTAAAATTTGGTCAGTATATTCCTATTACTATTCTAACTAATATTTGGGGCAGTAATTACAATATTAAAGTTTAGAAAGTTAATATTAACGAAAAAATATAAATCAACTAACACAAAAGTATTGGATACATTGATGTAATATTTGGTTGCATAGACTTTATTGCGTTCAACAGCTTCCAATCGCTTTCTATAGTTGCATACATGTTTTTTGCAAAGATATGCAGGTATTTTGCGTCATTCTTCTTTGCAGAACTGTTCTAGTTGTTGAATATTTTGTGGATTCCTCTTGTGAACATTGATCTTCAATATTTTCCACAAATTTTCAATTGGGTTGAGGTCTGGAGACTGACTGGGGCAAAGAAGAACGTCAATTCCGTTATTTCTACGCCATTCTTTGGTTAGTTTGGCAGTATGCTTGGGATCATTGCCCTACTGAAAGACGAAATTGTTATGTCCCAACAAATCAGCAGATTTCTGGAGGTTTTTCTCAAAAATCTCCCTGTACATACGTCCATTCATTCTACCATTGATGATTTCTAGTTCACCTGTACCTTTGGATAAAAAAACACCCCCATACTATAATCGAACTACCGCCAAACTTTACCGTAGGAATGGTATTCTTTTTGTTATAGGCGGTGCCATTTTTACGCCATACATGTGTTGCTGTGTTTCTTCTAAAGATTTCGATTTTCGTTTCCTCTGACCAGATTACCTTTTTTCTTACATGGGCATCACCACTTATCAAGGCCTTGAGGCCACTCGAGGATAAGAGTTAAAGAGTGTACAGTAGAAATTGGACAATATAGTAATCGTTAGTAATGGAAATGTGGTGAATTTGTTAATATATATTGAACGGCTCATCAAAAACTTGTTTACGTTAGACTTGAAGACAACCATATTGTAATAATCTGGAAAGCAGGAAAGCGGAATACAATTACATAGACGTGTAGTTCTCATAAAGAAGCTTTGCTCATGGAATCTACGTTTAGGTTTAGGTACAGATAAAGAGTGGGGGAAATTATTGGTAGTGATTTCTGCTGGACGGGTGTTTCTTGTGAAAGTTTGGCGAAGGGGGGTCATAGATTGGAGCTCAGCCGAGCACTTGCCATGAAAATAACGATAACGTAAAGACAAACTCGCAACATTTCTTCTGTGAGAATGAGGTTGCAGGGAAGAGAAAAGGACACCCCCCTACGAGGCTACGAAGTCTATTTTGAACTCTATCAAGGCAGGATAAGTCCTTTCTAGCAGCTCCTGCTCAGATGTGGCAACAGTACTCCATCCTTGGACGTACCTGGCTCTTATATAGATAAAGAATTGTATCAGCAGTGAGATATCCACTGGATCGATAGAAGGATCCCACCATTTTTCCAGCGGCCTTGGAAACGGATTTAATGTATGTGTTCCACTTAAGATCAGGAGTAAAAGTAAAGCCCAGAAGCTTGGCAAAACATGAGGCCTCCCCAAGACGAGAGCCATTAATTTCAATTGATGCCAGATGGGGATAAGAGCGTTGATGATGTAAAGATAAAAGCTTGGTTTTACATGCATTAAAACTAACCAGCTACTCCTTTCCCATTGCTCAAGATCAGAGAAGAAGGAATCAGAGAGAACTTGGTCGTTTACTGACTTAGATGTGCTACCATAGATAGTAGCGTCATCAGCATAAATGTCTATGAATATGTAAGGATGTGATTTGGAAGATCATTAATGTAGATCAGGAAAAGAGTTGGGCCCAGGATGGATCGCTGAGGGACTCCAGCATTAGTACTGCGAGCTTCTGATTTCTGCCCATCAACCACTACTCTTATGAACATATCAAAGAGAAATGATTTAATAACAGAGAAGACATTTCCAGCTATACCATAGCTGGAGATCTTGTGAAGTAAACCTTTATACCATACTCTATCAAAGGCCTTTGATATGTCAAGAGCAATTGCTCTAGAAATGAAGCGTCCGTCGAGAGATTCGCTAATCCTATGAGATATAACTGTAAGCACATCTGCTGTAGATCTAGCAGAACGGAAATCATATTGCGTGTCGCCAAGAAGGTTATTTCTGCTAAGATGGTTGATTACTTCTCTATTTAACACAGATTCCAGCAACTTACTCATGACGCACAGGAGATTATTGGCCTGTACTGAGAGGGATATGAGTGATCACCTGAATTCTTAAATACAGGGCATACTGATGAGATTTTCCAGGGTGACGGGAAGCAATTCACCTTAAGGCAACGTTTAAACATTTTGTACGGATGAGCGCTTGTTCTGGTTGAAGTCTTTTGAGTACTATAATTGGAATACCATCCTGGCTGATTGCTTTACTGGAATCAAGGTTTTTAATTAACTTGGCAACATCACGTACAGATATTTGTATATCACATAGCATGTTTTCTGATACAAGAGGAAATATTGGTGGTTGGCGGTCTTGGTCGCAAAGGGTAGAATTAGCTGCGAAGTTCTTGGCAAAGAGTTTGTCTTTGTCTGATGCTGACGAGATTACCTCAGGTCCATTGATGATAGTTGGGATAGAGCACACGTTTCTGTTCAGGATTATGTTTGCTATTTGCAAAAATTTATTTGCTTGTTCCAAAATTCATGAGGTTATTCTCAATATGTTTTAAGATAATTCAAACGTGATCTGACATGTTTAAGCTTCAATAATGGAGCTTTTCTTGGGGGCCTTGATACAAAACCTGCACAATTTAGAACTCTACTGATTGTATCCTTGCTCACATTAATCCCAGCTTCTCTGAGGTCGGTTTGAATTTCAGCACCGGTAAGAAAAGTTTTTTTGTACCTTTCTGCTTACCCCCTTGATTTTTTTTCATTTAATTTCCTTGGCCGACCACATCTTGGAAGATTCGCAACAGCTTCACCAGGGGTTTTAAACTTTCTAATAACGTTTCCAACTGTACTAAGGGGTAGATTAAGTTCCCTTTATATTATTTGATACCCTTTTCCTTCTTATTAATGATTTTTTGACGAATGTCTATTGACAACTCTTTAGTTTTAGGCATTTTTATAAATGAACTAGTTGACGTTGAAGGAGTGAGCCCAAACTGGAAGAATTTAAAAAAGGATTTTAATATAACGCTCTCTGATTGGTCAAGGATAACTCGTTTGCATTATTGCAACACGCTATGCAAAAGTCATTTAAATTTATTTAAGAAAAATACTTTTTTAAAGTATATCCAATACTTTTGCGCTTGTTAATTCATATTTTTCCTTAAATATAAACTTTCTAAACTTTGATTTTGTAATTACTACTCCAAATTTAATTTAGAATAGTAATAGGAATACACTGACCAAATCTTTGTGAAAATCTTGAACCCTAATTAAATTTATGAAGAGAAATGTAATGTATCCAATACTTTTGCGTGGCACGATATATATATATATATATATATATATATATATATATATATATATATATATATATATATAATGGGTTAAGAAATTCCAACGAAAAAAGATGTATATTTAAATAAGGGTGACTACCCCTTTATTTAAATATATATATATATATATATATATATATATATATATATATATATATATATATATATCAGAAAACTTTAAATGTCATGAAATGATAAAATCATTTTTAATCAACTTTGTTGGTATTGAATTCCGATAGTTCGCTAAGTAAAATTAGCCTCATCAAGGTTTTATGTCAAGTCCGTAAATTTTTCTTCATTTTTGGTTATAATGGAGAAGGTAATTTCTGGAGAATAAAATGTATTCTAAAAGTGTGTAACTATTTTTCACTTCATTATATATATATATATATATATATATATATATGTATATATATATATATACACACATTAGATATGGCTTTATTTGTTGTTTGGAATTTTTTTGCATTTAATATAAAGTATGTGGTGTATTGCAATGCTTTCAAAATTTTGGTGCCGTGCTTTCTTGTGGAGGAGCAGCTGGGGGCAATCATGTCCCAATATGGAGAAGTCGAAGGCATCGAGGCGGTAAAGGGCCCCCGGAATATAATGTCGGGAGACTACAAGATCAAGATGAGGCTGTCCCGCAAGGAATTCCATGGGATCCCGGCCCAATTCATCTGCGAGGGCTGGTCACTCGCCGTCATTGTGGAGGGCAGAAGACCCCAGTGTTGGCAATGCCAAAAAACGGGCCACGTAGCGAGATTCTGTCCTCAAAGACAAGCCGGAATAGCTGAGACGGGCAAATCGGCGGAGAAAAACCCCTCCACAGAGACCAGGAAGGAGGAAGCAGCCCCAGCAAAAGAAAAGTGGAGCACAGTGGCGGCCAAAAAGGGGGCAAAGAAACAAGAGCCGGCTCCACAAACAACAACAAGAACGGTGGCAACGGCTACAAAACGAAAAGCGAGAGGAAGCTCCTCGGGCTCAGACAGCGAAGGGGCCGAGGACAAACAGAGCGAGAAGAGAGAGAAGAAAGACGACAAGCAAGACCAGATTACTGAGCTTCAGCCGCAAAGCCCCCAGGAAGAAGATCAGCAAACCCCTCCCCTATTCACCACTCCTAACGAGGAAACGGAGCAGATGGAAGCTCCGGTAGAAGAACAAGAAGTCAAAGAGGTCCAAGAGGAAGAAGTAAAGGAGAAAAGGCAGGAACAAAAGTCGGCAGCCCCGAGGGAGGGGAAAACCAGGAAGCACCCTTTCCTTCCCGGGGAACAAATATGCAACGCCGACTTAAGTAACGCGGTCTCTGATTTAAATGGGAGACAGAGGCGGTACCTGAAGGAATTGGAAAGTCTCCGGAAAATGGACGGAAAAGAGGTGACAGACCCCAGGAACTTCCAGGATGCTCCGTCTATCATCACTTTCGTCCGGGTGAATAGGGGAGGAAGAGCGAAAGCGCTATGGCGCATGATAGAAGCAGCCAAGTCGGCCTTCGGGGGCCTCAAAATCGTGGACGGGGAGCACCCATCACTTGGAAAAATAACCACACAATGTGAAGGGAGTGTCCCGCTTTATGTTCACCCCTCCCTTTATAGGGCTCTGAAAATGACGGTCCCCTTGGACGTGGGGGGCCTGGCTCGAGACGGACGGCTTACGTCCGACCTGCTCACGGGCAGTCTTGGTGAGGCCTTCGACGTCCTCACTCCCGAGGACTTTAGACCCTTAGTAGAAGAATATTACTAGTTAGGAAAACATGGCCTTGAACCTAGCTAGTTTTAATGCAAGGGGCATGAGATCTCGAAGCAAGGCTGCTCGCATGCTGAGGAATCTCGTGGCCCTTGAGGTAGACGTAGCTGCCCTACAAGAAACCCACTTTGTTGGGGATGGGAACTGCGATGTGCTGGTAGACGATTTTCATGTTTACTCAGCATATGGCAGCCTCCATAGCCGGGGGGTTTCTGTACTAGTGAGTCGCACTCTGGCTGCGACGGTAACGCTTGTTCACGCGGACGCTCATGGGAGGCTGGTCGTGGTCGATGTTGCCGTTAAAAGCGGCGCGTTCCGGATCGTGGCAGTTTATGCGCCTAATATCCAAAGCGAGAGGGTTTCCTTTTTTCGGCGGGTGGAGGTGTTTCTCTCGTCGGGTCCGTAGCGGGTAGTGCTAATGGGGGACTGGAATGCCATCTTGGACCCCAAGATAGATAAGGTCGGGGGGGGGGCTAGTGGGTTGGAAAGGTGTGACAGCACCCTGTCTGGCTTTATGGCCTCGTGCGATCTAGTCGACAGGTTCCGTCTGGATCACCCAGGGAGGGAGATGTGGACGTGGCAATCTAGTTCGGCCGCCGGTCCAAGTACATACTTGGACCGGATGTTAATTAGAACGGGCGACGTAGATTTCCTATCTTGTCCCACGTTCCACTGGCTAGGTCATTCGGACCACAAACTTGTGTTGGCCCGTTTGAAATTAGGTAATAGGCCTAGGTTGGCGGGCTACTGGGAGATGAACGTCTCCTTGTTGGAGTCGAACGACTTTCGGGAGCAGCTGACAACACTAATTCAGAGGGAGTTAGTGGGGGCGGTTACCGGGAGTAGCTGGTGGGTTAAACTTAAGGACACCATTAGGCACTTTTGTGTCCAATACAGCCAACGCCTCGCGCTAGATAGGGCTCGGACCAAAAGGCACCTAGAGGATAGACTGACCCGGGCGGTGGCAGGGGGGGATTCCCTAGATCTAGCTCAAGTTAAGTGGGACCTCAATCGCTTGGCTAGCGAGCGATATGAAGGTCAGGTAGTTAGGGCTAGGTTAAACAGAATCTCCAATGAAGCCGTGAATGTTGACGCTGTTGAGCGTAAGGCTGCTCTAAGACGTGGCTCGGATGGGTACATTCGGGAGGTGAAAACCTGGAAGGGCGTTCTCTCGTGTCGGCACGGGAGATCTGCAATGGGTTTCGGCAACATTTGGAGGAACGCTTCACCCAACTACCCAGACTCCGCGCCCAGGAGTGTGGCGGCTATTTAGCTGGATCGCCCCGCCTTACTGCGGCCCGAGCGGCTAGCTGCGAGGAGATGGTTACGGAGCGTGAGGTCATTACTGCGTTGAAGCAGGTTGGCCACAACAAATCTCCGGGGCTTGATGGTTTGCCCTACGAATTGTTCTTGAGGCTGTCGCCAATGTTTGTGCCCCTTCTGACGGGCGTGTTTAACCACTGGTTTGCCGAGGATTCGATCCCGAGGCAGGTAACCAAAGGAGTGGTCACGCTTCTGAAGAAGGGGGACCAACATGGTGGGGGGAATCTAGACGATTATAGGCCCATTACTCTGCTTAACGCAGATTTCAAGATTTTGGCCCGCGTTCTTGCGAACCGACTGCAGGTTGTTATCGGTGACTTGGTCGAACCGGATCAGAACGAGGCGGCGAGACCAGTCCTGCACGGCATAGCTCTGCCTGGCGGCAAATTTGCCATGGTGTCCGCGTACGCCGATGATGCCACCATGTTCGCTGCGCGGCGTAGCGATATTAGAGCGGTGATAGAGGCGATCGCTGAGTATGAAGTTGTTACAGGGGCCGTGATCAATCACAGCAAGTCCGTTGGCCTGCGGTTGGGCGCCTGGACCGGGGTAAACTCGCTTCCAGGTGCGTTCGGCTGGACTGATGGCCCAGTAAAGATCCTCGGTGTGTGGTTCGGGCCGGACCTCCAGTTGGACAAGAATTGGTCAGAAGTACAGACTAAGGTCGAGTCGTCGGTTGGGACTTGGATTCGGAGGAAATTGTCCTTAAAGGGTCGCGCGGAGGCATGTGCTACGTACGTGTTTCCTTTGATCCTTTACCGTTTATCAGTTCTTCCCCTGCCTGCGGACCGCTGTAAGGCTTTAGAGCGCCTCCTTTTCAAACTGCTATGGAAGGGAGGAAAGCCGTTTGTCCGTAGACAGGTCTGTACGCAGAAGCTTAGCGAGGGAGGCTTGGGGATGCCTGATCTGCAAAGCCATAAACATGCAGAAAGATTGGCGTTCCTGAGTTGGACACTGATGGAGGAAACGCAATGGGTACCAGTCGTGGAACAGGCTTTTCCACGGCTCATATCCGCCCCTGCCGCTGAAGGTCGCAAAAGACCGGCGGGGGAACGGTGTTTCCTGACAGAATGCCGAGCCGCCCTTAGGGCATTGCCGGGGTCCAGGGACCTTGCACGGCCTAGGTGGAGGCTATATGAGGAATTAGTGGTGGGGACTGCAAAAGACCCGCTGGTGGAGCGGCTACATCTGTCGAGGGGGGAAGTTCTCTCGCTTTGGAATTGGGCGCCTGCCAGTAGCTACATCAATAATTCCGAATTTTCAATAACGTGGAGGCTAGTCCGGGACGCGCTGCCACTCTTTGGCAGACTAGCCAGGGATTGTAGGGATAGCGAATATTATTATCCCCCATGCCCACGCTGCAATGATGAAGAGGAGGAGGAAATGAGAGAACACGCGTTCTTTCTTTGCAGCGAGGTGCGGAGTCTCTGGGAGTATGTCGAAGGGGTAACGGCTCGCATCGACCCCGAGCGGTCGGTGCCACTTGATTTAGCGTACGTAGTGTACAATGGGGACGCGCCGTTTGACAGGGAGAAACGGTTGGTGTTTCTAGCGATCCTAGCGGTAGCTCGGTTAGTGACGTGGTATACACGTCTGGGCATTGTCTATGAGGGGCGATCTTTTTCCAATCAGCATCTGGTTGTTTATTTTAAGCATCAACTTAAAATAAAAATCAGATGTGATTGGAAGAGATTGTCCCGCATAGACTTTGATAGGAGATGGGTACACAACACTAGTTTGTGCATCCGACGAGGAGCTAGGTTCGAGTTCGTGTTTCCACCCTAGTGGTATTGTTCCTAAGGTGCTGAGGTTTGGTTTTCTCGGAACCCAGCCCCTTATGTAAAGTAATATAAGGTTAACCTTATACGATGGGTAGGAGTAGGCTAGGTAGGTGTGTAACCACCAAGAGTGGATAGCTTATGTTTTATTAGGGCCTAGACTAGGGTAGTATGAATGTCGATCCTGTTCCCGTAGTCTTTTATTTTTGTTAGATTGGCACTAGAAGAGCTTCCAAAGATTCCCAGTCCACTTGTTTTATTTTGTCCCCGGCCTATTTTTGCCCATTACGCACTTAATCTCGGAAGACGCCATCCATCCCTGTTTACCCCGACCCCAAAATTATTTTCTCACAAAACCCTTAGATCCTCCACTCCCCTCTAGGGAACGTCCTGCTTGCTTTCACCTCTTCCCCCCGGGGTAGAGGAGCGGAAGACAGTGGGCGTTTCACACGACAGACCAGCTGTTAGGTAGGGAGGGTCTCTTACTAACCTGCCCCCATAGGCATTTTGTTTATTTGCTTTCTTTTTCTTTCTTTTTGGGTGTTTTTTAGTTTGCCCCCCTCCCCATCATCTCACCCCCATTATATAATTTATATATAAAAAAAAAAAAAATACTTTATTTTTGTACATAAATAAGTTTTGTTTTGTTCTTGTATATATTTGTTTTTAAAATTTTTCAGCATGAATGTCGCCCGCCATCCGTGTAAGCTGGGGAGCTGTTATTTTAAGTAGGTCCTGGTAAGAATGTTAGGCGGTTATGCAAATAGTGCGTGATAGAAACTCTAGTATAGGTTTTACTTAATAAAGTACTTGCTATCAAACGCAAGTCTGCCTAGGACTAGCAATGACCCCTATTTTTCCCCACTTCCCCCTACTGACCCTGGTGCCTAAGTTGTTGCGGACCCCAAATAAGGCCTTGGCAGTAGATAATGCCAAGGTCGGGGCCGTAACGACTAAATACAAGTTCGCCGCCCCACTACTCGTTAGTGACGGTAACGCTCGGTCTCTGCCGGCCAAGACTAAAGTTCAGACTGCAGTCCACGCTCTAAGAGTCTGAGTTCTTTTTTTTACGCTTGACTTCGCAAGGACCAGCCCCTTCTTGGGGATTTGGACCAGCAAAGTTTTCCTTTTCATTGTTTTAGTCTGATTGTTTTTGTTATTGCCCTCGGGTAAATTACTAACTGTTCTTGTTTTCGTTTTTATTGCAGGTAGTCCGGGGTCCAGCTAGTGCTTAAGCAGCCGGCAGGACCAAGGGAAACCGACGTGCCTTTTTAGGCGAAGGTCTCCTTGGCTTCCAAATCGGCGGGCACTTAGTTGGGCCTTGAGCCATCAAAAGAGATGGAGCAGGCCGCTGCTCCTGCCACCAGTTCGGAAGGGTCGAGTGCCGGTGCGGTTCCGGGGGTCGCCACCCCCAACTCAGAAGGGTCGTTTTCGGTTGCGTCGCGGTCGGTTTCCACCCCAATAGCGTCTGGCAGGGTTGCAGACGCCGTGCAGGGCACCCCCAGTGCAGGTGCGCCCGGTTGGGTTTCGAGCGCTGGGATGACCTCCCAGGAGGACATCCCTAGATCAGTAAATGCAGGATGGCCTTGGATCACGCCTGCCACGGGAACAGCAACGTCCAGGGAGGAGGAGGCCGGGGCCTGGAAAAGATTCGTTGAAGAAACCCCAGGTGGACCGTGGAAAGGGAAGAAAAGGAGGCGTCCCGCAAGGCGTTGGGACAAAGAAGCGCCAACGATTTCGCAGTCGGCTAGGAGTAGACCTAGAAAGTCAGCGGAAGAAAGCCTGAGGAGAACGAGGTCCATGGAGGTGTTTGTAGTGGATGGGTGCTCCCCGGGTGTGGGGGGATCGAAGATGGTGGAGTCGGAAAAGAAAGAGGAGTGGCCAGCTCTCTCATTTTCGGATTTTCCGATACCAGCAGCACAGAGGACCCCAGCAGCAGCGGTAACAGTGGAGGCAACAGCCAGTGAGAGCAAGCAAAGTTGGGACCAGAAGCAATCAGCACCAGCGAAGTCCCCAGAGTAGTACAGAAGGCTTTTTGAAGAAAAATATAAGGACCTAACAAAAGGGAACCAGATAGAGGTGGTCCCAGAGACTGACGAAGATAAGGGAGAGATCAGTGTCCGTGCTGACTCTGGATGCCACCGGAAAGGGCCTTCTGGGAGTACCGAAAGACCGCATGATGGAGCTGCTGGGGGAACTGAGGCTCCCCGCTCAGTACGCCGTTAGACGTTTTAACGCGATGTGGGAGGTCCTCTTGCCAACAAAGGACGATGCGGAGAAGCTGGCAAGAAGGGATCTCACATGGAAGAACATCAAGGTATGACCAGAGTACCTTTCAAAGAGGAGAACGCTGGTCACAATTACAGGGGTGCCGTGCTTTCTTGTGGAGGGGAAGCTGGGGGCAATCATGTCCCAATACGGAGAAGTTGAAGGCATCGAGGCGGTAAAGGGCCCCCGGAATATAATGTCGGGGGATTACAAGATCAAGATGAGGCTGTCCCGCAAGGAATTCCACGGGATCCCGGCCCAATTCACCTGCGAGGGCTGGTCACTGGCCGTCATTGTGGAGGGCAGAAGACCCCAGTGTTGGCAATGCCAAAAAACAGGCCACGTAGCGAGGTTCTGCCCTCAAAGACAAGCCGGAATAGCCGAGACGGGCAAATCGGCGGAGAAAACCCGCCCCACAGAGACTAGGAAGGAGGAAGCAGCCCCAGCAAAAGAAAAGTGGAGCACAGTGGCGGCCAAAAAGGGGGCAAAGAAACAAGAGCTGGCTCCACAAACAACAACAAGAACGGTGGCAACGGCTACAAAAAGAAAGGCGAGAGGAAGCTCCTCAGGCTCCGACAGCGAAGGGGGCGAGGACAAACAGAGGGAGAAGAGAGAGAAGAAAGATGACAAGAAAGACCAGATTACTGAGCTTCAGCCGCAAAGTCCCCAGGAAAAAGATCAGCAAACCCCTCCCCTATTCACCACTTCTAACGAGGAAACGGAGCAAATGGAAGCTCCGGTAGAAGAACAAGAAGTCCAAGAGGTCCAAGAGGAAGAAGTAAAGGAGACAAGGCAGGAACAAAAGTCGGCAGCCCCGAGGGTGGGGAAAACCAGGAAGTACCCTTTCCTTCCCGGGGCACAAATATGCAACGCCGACTTAAGTAACGCGGTCTCTGATTTAAATGGGAGACAGTGGCGAGACCTGAAGGAATTGGAAAGTCTCCGGAAAGTGGACGAAAAAGAGGTGACAGACCCCAGGAACTTCCAGGATGCTCCGTCTATCATTACATTTGTTCGGGTGAATAGGGGAAGAAGGGCGAAAGCGCTATGGCGCATGATAGAAGCAGCCAAGTCGGCCTTCGGGGGCCTCAAAATCGTGGACGGGGAGCACCCATCACTTGGTAAAATAGCCACACAATGCGAAGGGAGGGTCCCGCTTTATGTTCACCCCTCCCTTTATAGGGCTCTGAAAATGATGGAGCGGGTAGTGCTAATGGGGGACTGGAATGCAATCCTGGACCCCAAGATAGATAAGGTCGGGGGGGCTAGTGGGTTGGAAAGGTGTGACAACACCCTGTCTGGCTTTATGGCCTCGAGCGATCTAGTCGAAAGGTTCTGTCTGGATCACCCAGGGAGGGAGATGTGGACGTGGCAATCTAGTTCGGCCGCCGGTCCGAGTACATACTTGGACCGGATGTTAATTAGAAGGGGCGACGTAGATTTTCTATCTTGTCCCACGTTCCACTGGCTAGGTCATTCGGACCACAAACTTGTGTTGGCCCGTTTGAAATTAGGTAATAGGCCTAGGTTGGCGAGCTACTGGAAGATGAACGTCTCCTTGTTGGAGTCGAACGACTTTCGGGAGCAGCTGACAACACTAATTCAGAGGGAGTTAGTGGGGGCGGTTACCGGGAGTAGCTGGTGGGTTAAGCTTAAGGTCACCATTAGGCACTTTTGTGTCCAATACAGCCAACGCCTCGCGCTAGATAGGGCTCGGACCAAAAGGCACCTAGAGGATAGACTGACCCGGGGTTGTGGCAGGGGGGGATTCCCTAGATCTAGCTCTAGTTAAGGGGGACCTCAATCGCTGGGCTAGCGAGCGATATGAAGGTCAAGTAGTTAGGGCTAGGTTAAACAGAGTCTCCAACGAAGCCGTGAATGTTGACGCTGTTGAGCGTAAGGCTGCTCTAAGACGTGGCTCGGATGGGTACATTCGGGAGGTGAAAAACCTGGAAGGGCGCTCTCTCGTGTCGGCACGGGAGATCTGCAATGGGTTTCGGCAACATTTGGAGGAACGCTTCACCCAACTACCCAGACTCCGCGCCCAGGAGTTTGGCGGCTATTTAGCTGGCTCGCCCCGCCTTACTGCGGCCCGAGCGGCTAGCTGCGAGGGGATGGTTACGGAGCGTGAGGTCATTACTGCGTTGAAGCAGGTTGGCCACAACAAATCTCCGGGGCTTGATGGTTTGCCCTACAAATTGTTCTTGAGGCTGTCGCCCATGTTTTTGCCCCTTCTGACGGGCGTGTTTAACCACTGGTTTGCCGAGGATTCGATCCCGATGCAGGTAACCAAAGGAGTGGTCACGCTTCTGAAGAAGGGGGACCAACATGGAGGGGGGAATCTAGACGATTATAAGCTCATTACTCTGCTTAACGCAGATTTCAAGATTTTGGCCCGCGTTCTTGCGGACCGACTGCAGGTTGTTATCGGTGACTTGGTCGAACCGGATTAGAACTATGCTGTGAAGGGTCGATCAATTCAGAACAATCTGCACTTGATTCGCACGATCATAGAGGGGTTGAAGACGACGCTGAAGACGCGCTGATCTATTTAGATCAGTCCAAGGCATTCGACAGGGTGGACCATGGGTTCCTGAGGGCTGTTGTGGAAACCGCCGGCTTTGTTCCGGACTTCCGCAAGTGGATCTCCGCCCTGTATCGTGATCCCACGGTAGTGGTGCAGGTAAATGGTAGGTTGTCGGAGCCCTTTGGGGTCTCCCGGTCGGTGCGGCAGGGTTGCCCGCTGTCGCCTCTGCTGTATGTCCTGGCGTTGGAGCCCTTCCTTTGCAAATTAAGGGACGAGGCGGCGAGACCAGTCCTGAGCGGCATAGCTCTGCCTGGCGGCAAATTTGCCAGGGTGTCCGCGTACGCCGATGACGTCACCGTGTTCGCTGCGCGGCGTAGCGATATTAGAGCGGTGATAGAGGCGATTGCTGAGTATGAAGTTGTTACAGGGGCCGTGATCAATCGCACCAAGTCCGTTGGCCTGCGGTTGGGCGCCTGGACCGGGGTAAACTCGCTTCCAGGTGCGTTCGGCTGGACTGATGGCCCAGTAAAGATCCTCGGTGTGTGGTTCGGGCCGGACCTCCAGTTGGACAAGAATTGGTCAGAAGTACAGACTAAGGTCGAGTCGTCGGTTGGGACTTGGATTCGGAGGAAATTGTCCTTAAAGGGTCGCGCGGAGGCATGTGCTACGTATGTGTTTCCTTTGATCCTTTACCGTTTATCAGTTCTTCCCCTGCCTGCGGACTGCTGTAAGGCTTTAGAGCGCCTCCTTTTCAAACTGCTATGGAAGGGAGGAAAGCCGTTTGTCCGCAGACAGGTCTGTACGCAGAAGCTTAGCGAGGGAGGCTTGGGGATGCCTGATCTGCAAAGCCATAAACATGCAGAAAGATTGGCGTCCTGAGTCGGACACTGATGGAGGAAACGCAATGGGTACCAGTCGTGGGACAGGCTTTTCCACGGCTCATATCCGCCCCTGCCGCTGAAGGTCGCAAAAGACCGGCGGGGGAACGGTGTTTCCTGACCGAATGCCGAGCCGCCCTTAGGGCATTGCCGGGGTCCAGGGACCTTGCACTGCCTAGTTGGAGGCTATATGAGGAATTAGTGGTGGTGACTGCAGAAGACCTGCTGGTGGAGAGGCTACATCTGTCGAGGGGGGAAGTTCTCTCGCTTTGGAATTGGGCGCCTGCCAGTAGCTACATCAATAATTCCGAATTTTCAATAACGTGGAGGCTAGTCCGGGACGCGCTGCCACTCTTTGGCAGACTAGCCAGGGATTGTAGGGATAGCGAATATTATTATCCCCCGTGCCCACGCTGCAATGATGAAGAGGAGGAGGAAACGAGAGAACACGCGTTCTTTCTTTGCAGCGAGGTGCGGAGTCTCTGGGAGTATGTCGAAGGGGTAACGGCTTGCATCGACCCCGAGCGGTCGGTGCCACTTGATTTAGCGTACGTAGTGTACAATGGGGACCCGCCGTTTGACAGGGAGAAACGGTTGGTGTTTCTAGCGATCCTAGCGGTAGCTCGGTTAGTGACGTGATATACACGTCTGGGCATTGTCTATGAGGGGCGATCTTTTTCCAATCAGCATCTGGTTGTTTATTTTAAGCATCAACTTAAAATAAAAATCAGATGTGATTGGAAGAGATTGTCCCGCATAGACTTTGATAGGAGATGGGTGCACAACACTAGTTTGTGCATCCGACGAGGAGCTAGGTTCGAGTTCGTGTTTCCACCCTAGTGGTATTGTTCCTAAGGTGCTGAGGTTTGGTTTTCTCGGAACCCAGCCCCTTATGTAAAGTAATATAAGGTTAACCTTGTACGATGGGTAGGAGTAGGCTAGGTAGGTGTGTAACCACCAAGAGTGGATAGCTTATGTTTTATTAGGGCCTAGACTAGGGTAGTATGAATGTCGATCCTGTTCCCGTAGTCTTTTATTTTTGTTAGATTGGCACTAGAAGAGCTTCCAAAGATGCCCAGTCCACTTGTTTTATTTTGTCCCCGGCCTATTTTTGCCCATTACGCACTTAATCTCGGAAGACGCCATCCATCCCTGTTTACCCCGACCCCAAAATTATTTTCTCACCAAACCCTTAGATCCTCCACTCCCCTCTAGGGAACGTCCTTCTTGCTTTCACCTCTTCCCCCCAGGGGAGAGGAGCGGAAGACAGTGGGCGTTTCACACGACAGACCAGCTGTTAGGTAGGGAGGGTCTCTTACTAACCTGCCCCCATAGGCATTTTGTTTATTTGCTTTCTTTTTCTTTCTTTTTGGGTGTTTTCTAGTTTGCCCCCCTCCCCATCATCTCACCCCCATTATATAATTTATATAAAAAAAAATTACTTTATTTTTGTACATAAATAAGTTTTGTTTTGTTCTTGTATATATTTGTTTTTAAAATTTTTCAGCATGAATGTCGCCCGCCATCCGTGTAAGCTGCGGAGCTGTTATTTTAAGTAGGTCCTGGTAAGAATGTTCGGCGGTTATGCAAATAGTGCGTGATAGAAACTCTAGTATAGGTTTTACTTAATAAAGTACTTGCTATCAAACGCAAGTCTGCCTAGGACTAGCAAAGACCCCTATTTTTCCCCACTTCCCCCTACTGACCCTGGTGCCTAAGTTGTTGCGGACCCCAAATAAGGCCTTGGCAGTAGATAATGCCAAGGTCGGGGCCGTAACGACTAAATACAAGTTCGCCGCCCCACTACTCGTTAGTGACGGCAACGCTCGGTCTCTGCCGGCCAAGACTACAGTTCATACTGCAGTCCACGCTCTAAGAGTCCGAGTTCTTTTTTTTTACGCTTGACTTCGCAAGGACCAGCCCCTTCTTGGGGATTTGGACCAGCAAAGTTTTCCTTTTCATTGTTTTATTCTGATTGTTTTTGTTATTGCCCTCGGGTAAATTACTAACTGTTCTTGTTTTCGTTTTTATTGCAGGTAGTCCGGGGTCCAGCTAGTTCTTAAGCAGCCGGCAGGACCAAGGGAAACCGACGTGCCTTTTTAGGCGAAGGTCTCCTTGGCTTCCAAATCGGCGGGCACTTAGTTGGGCCTTGGGCCATCAAAAGAGATGGAGCAGGCCGCTGCTCCTGCCACCAGTTCGGAAGGGTCGAGTGCCGGTGCGGTTCCGGGGGTCGCCACCCCCAACTCAGAAGGGTCGTTTTCGGTTGCGTCGCGGTCGGTTTCCACCCCAATAGCGTCTGGCAGGGTTGCAGACGCCGTGCAGGGCACCCCCAGTGCAGGTCCGCCCGGTTGGGTTTCGAGCGCTGGGATGACCTCCCAGGAGGACATCCCTAGATCAGTAAATGCAGGATGGCCTTGGATCACGCCTGCCACGGGAACAGCAACGTCCAGGGAGGAGGAGGTCGAGGCCTGGAAAAGATTCGTTGAAGAAACCCCAGGTGGACCGTGGAAAGGGAAGAAAAGGAGGCGTCCCGCAAGGCGTTGGGACAAAGAAGCGCCAACGATTTCGCAGTCGGCTAGGAGTAGCCCTAGAAAGTAAGCGGAAGAAAGTCTGAGGAGAACGAGGTCCATGGAGGTGTTTGTAGTGGATGCGTGCTCCCCGGGTGTGGAGGGATCGAAGATGGTGGAGTCGGAAAAGAAAGAGGAGTGGCCAGCTCTCTCATTTACGGATTCCCCGATACCAGCAGCACAGAGGACCCCAGCAGCAGCGGTAACAGTGGAGGCAACAGCCAGTGAGAGCCGCCAGAGTTGGGGCCCGAAGCAATCAGCACCAGCGAAGTCCCCAGAGTAGTACAGAAGGCTTTTTGAAGAAAAATATAAGGACCTAACAAAAGGGAACCAGATAGAGGTGGTCCCAGAGACTGACGAAGATAAGGGAGAGATCAGTGTCCGTGCTGACTCTGGATGCCACCGGAAAGGTCCTTCTGGGAGTACTGAAATACCGCATGATGGAGCTGCTGGGGGAACTGAGGCTCCCCGCTCAGTACGCCGTTAGACGTTTTAACGCCATGTGGGAGGTCCTCTTGCCAACAAAGGACGATGCGGAGAAGCTGGCAAGAAGTAATCTCACATGGAAGAACATCAAGGTACGACCAGAGTACCTTTCAAAGAGGAGAATGCAGGTCACAATTACAGGGGTGCCGTGCTTTCTTGTGGAGGAGAAGCTGGGGGCAATCATGTCCCAATACGGAGAAGTTGAAGGCATCGAGGCGGTAAAGGGCCCCCGGAATATAATGTCGGGGGATTAAAAGATCAAGATGAGGCTGTCCCGCAAGGAATTCCACGGGATCCCGGCCCAATTCACCTGCGAGGCCGGGTCACTGGCCGTCATTGTGGAGGGCAGAAGACCCCAGTATTGGCAATGCCAAAAAACGGGCCACGTAGCGAGGTTCTGCCCTCAAAGACAAGCCGGAATAGCCGAGACGGGCAAATAGGCGGAGAAAACCCACCCCACAGAGACTAGGAAGGAGGAAACAGCCCCAGCAAAAGAAAAGTGGAGCACAGTGGCGGCCAAAAAGGGGGCAAAGAAACAAGAGCCGGCTCCACAAACAACAACAAGAACGGTGGCAACGGCTACAAAAAGAAAGGCGAGAGGAAGCTCCTCAGGCTCCGACACCGAAGGGGGCGAGGACAAACAGAGGGAGAAGAGAGAGAAGAAAAATGACAAGAAAGACCAGATTACTGAGCTTCAGCCGCAAAGCCCCCAGGAAAAAGATCAGCAAACCCCTCCCCTATTCACCACTCCTAACGAGGAAACGGAGCAAATGGAAACTCCGGTAGAAGAACAAGAAGTCCAAGAGGTCCAAGAGGAAGAAGTAAAGGAGACAAGGCAGGAACAAAAGTCGGCAGCCCCGAGGGTGGGGAAAACCAGGAAGTACCCTTTCCTTCCCGGGGAACAAATATGCAACGCTGACTTAAGTAACGCGGTCTCTGATTTAAATGGGAGACAGAGGCGGTACCTTAAGGAATTGGAAAGTCTCCGGAAAGTGGATGGAAAAGAGGTGACAGACCCCAGGAACTTCCAGGATGCTCTGTCTATCATCACTTTCGTTCGGGTGAATAGGGGAGGAAGGGCGAAGGCGCTATGGCGCATGATAGAAGCAGCCAAGTCGGCCTTCGGAGGCCTCAAAATCGTGGACGGGGAGCACCCATCACTTGGTAAAATAACCACACAATGCGAAGGGAGGGCCCCGCTTTATGTTCACCCCTCCCTTTATAGGGCTCTGAAAATGACGGTCCCCTTGGACGTGGGGGGCCTGGCTCGAGACGGACGGCTTACGTCCGACCTGCTCACGGGCAGTCTTGGTGAGGCCTTCGACGTCCTCACTCCCGAGGACTTTAGACCCTTAGTAGAAGAATATTACTAGTTAGGGAAACATGGCCTTGAACCTAGCTAGTTTTAATGCAAGGGGCATGAGATCTCGAAGCAAGGCTGATCGCGTGCTGAGGGATCTCGTGGCCCTTGTAGCTGCCCTACAAGAAACCCACATTGTTGGGGATGGGGACTGCGATGTGCTGGTGGACGATTTTCATGTTTACTCAGCATATGGCAGCCTCCATAGCCGGGGGGTTTCTGTACTAGTGAGTGGCACTCTGGCTGCGACGGTTACACTTGTTCACGCGGACGCTCATGGGAGGCTGGTCGTGGTCGATGTTGCCGTTAAAAGCGGCACGTTCCGGATTGTGGCAATTTATGCGCCCAACATCCAAAGCGAGAGGGTTTCCTTTTTTCGGCGGGTGGAGGTGTTCTCTCTTCAGGTCCGGAGCGGGTAGTGCTAATGGGGGACTGGAATGCCATCCTGAACCCCAAGATAGATAAGGTCGGGGGGGCTAGTGGGTTGGAAAGGTGTGACAACACCCTGTCTGGCTTTATGGCCTCGTGCGATCTGGTCGACAGGTTCCGTCTGGATCACCCAGGGAGGGAGATTTTTTTTTTTTTTTTACATAGGCAGCACCACATAATCAAGGCCAAGAGGCCACTCAAGGATAAGGGTTAAAGAGTGTACAGTAGAAATTGGACATTATAGTAATCATTAGTAATGAATATTTTGTAAAGTTGATAACTTATATGGAACGGCTCATCAAGAACTTATTTGCGTTAGACTTGAAGACAACCATATTGTAGTCAGCCGGAAAGCAGGAAAATGGAACACAATTCCACAGGCGTGCAGTTCTAAGAAAAAAGCTTTGTTCATGGAATATACGTTTAGGTTTAGGCACAGATAAAGAGTGGGGGGAATTATTGATAGTGTTTACAGCTAGACGAGTGTTTCTTGTGAAAATTTGGCGAGGGTGGACCATAGATTGAAGCTCATTCGAACACTTTCCATGAAAATAACGATACATCAGAGACAAACTCGCAACATCTCTTCTGTGAGATAAAGGTTGCAAGGAAGAGAAAAGGACATCTCCTACGAGGCTACGAAGTCTATTTTGAACTCTATCAAGGCAGGCCATGTCCTTTCTAGCAGCTCCTGCCCAGATGTGGCAACAGTATTCCATCCTTGGATGTACCTTGCTCTTATATAGATAGAGAATAGCATCAGCAGTGAGATATCTACCGTATCGATAGAAAGATCCCACCATTTTTCCAGCGGCCTTGGCAACATATTTGATGTACGTGTTTCATTAAAGATCAGGAGTAATGGTCAAGCCAAGAAGTTTGTCAACACTTGAGGCCTCCTGAAGACGAGAGCCATTCATTTCAATTGATGTCAGATGTGGATCAGAATGTTGATGATGTAAAGAGAGAAGCTTGGTTTTAGATGCATTAAAAGTAACCAGCCATTCTTTACCCCATTGTACCACGTGCTCAAGATCAGAGGAGAGAGAATTGGAGAGAACTTGGTCATTTACTGTCTTAGATGTGGTACCATAAATGGTAGTGTCGTCAGCATAGATGTCTACAAATGATGTAAGGATGTGATTTGGAAGATCATTAATGTAGATCAGGAAAAGAGTTGGGCCCAGGATGGACCCCTGAGGGACACCGGCATTAATACTGTGAGCTTCTGATTTTTGCCCCTCAACTACTACTCTTATGAACCTATCAGAAAGAAATGATTTAATAATTGAGAAGACATTTCCAGCAATACCATAGTTAGAGATCTTATGAAGTAAACCTTTATGCCATACCCTATCAAAGGCCTTAGATATGTCAAGAGCAATTGCCCTAGAAAGGTTGCCTCCGTCGACAGATTTGCTAATCCTATGAGATATAACTGTAAGCACATCTGCTGTAGATCTAGCAGAACGGAAACCATATTGAGTGTCACTAAGAAGTTTGTTTTTGTTGAGATGGTTGATTACTTCTGTATTTAACACAGATTCCAGCAACTTACTCATGACGCACAGGAGACTTATTGGCCTGTACTGAGAGGGGGATGAGCGATCACCTGAATTCTTAAATACAGGGCATACTGATGAAATTTTCCAGGGAGATGGGAAACTATTCTCCTTAAGACAACGTTTAAACAGTTTTGTAAGTATGGGTGCTAGTTCAGGTTGAAGTTTTTTGAGTACTATAATTGGAATACCGTCAGGGCCAGTTGCTTTACTGGAATCAAGGTTTTTGATTAGATTGGCAACATCATGTACAGATATACGTATATTACATAGCGTGTTTTCTGATACAGGAGGAAATATTGGGGGTTGGCGGCCTTGGTCGCAAAGGGTAGAATTGGCTGCAAAGTTCTTGACAAAGAGTTTGGCTTTGTCTGATGCTGACGAGATTACCTCAGGTCCATTGATAATAGTTGGGATGGAGCACACGCTTCTGTTCATGATTCTGTTTGCTATTTGCCAAAACTGATGGGAACCAAGCCGCTGCTCAGCTACTTTAGACTTAACAGATTGAGCATACAACTCTCTTGCATTCTTTATTACTTTCTTACAATGGTTGCTGGCAGTCCTGAAAGCGGCTTTAGTTTTCATACATCTATTACGTTGGAAACAGTGGAAAAAGTGATTTCTGTGCGCAATGGCAGCAGCACATTCTGGAGAGAACCATGGCTGGCTGTTAGGTTTTGCTGAAACTTTTTCGAGGGTATGAAACGGTCAATACCTACAAATAACCATTCCGTCAGGTCTAATACTATAGAGGGCACATCCTTTTTAAACATGGAATTCAGAGGTAGATCAGATATAAATGTACGGAAGCTATCCCAGTCAGCCTTAGTGTATCGATATACTGTACGATGGAGAGGTACGTCTGGGGACTTATTACATTTCATTTTTATCTTAATTGATACAACAGAGTGGTCGGAAGAGCCAAGAGGCGACAGAACAGAAACTGAACATAGTTCAGGGCAAGTTGTGAGAAAAAGGTCTAGTAGGCTCGCATACTGGCCATCATTGTCGGGCACACGGGTGCGTTCCTGAACAATCTGAGTGAGGTCATAGGCAATGGAGAAATCATGACAGAACCTTCCCTCATCATCGGTCTTGTTAGAGTGGGTCAACCATTCGACGTTGTGAACATTGAAGTCACCACATACGTGAATGTTAGCTGAAGGATAAGGGAGATGTGGACGTGGCAATCTAGTTCGGCCGCCGGTCCGGGTACATACTTGGACCGGATGTTAATTAGAAGGGGCGACGTAGATTTCCTATCTTGTCCCACATTCCACTGGCTAGGTCATTTGGACCACAAACTTGTGTTGGCCCGTTTGAAATTAGGTAATAGGCCTAGGTTGGCGGGCTACGGGAAGATGAACGTCTCCTTGTTGGAGTCGAACGACTTTCGGGAGCAGCTGACAACACTAATTAAGAGGGAGTTAGTGGGGGCAGTTACCGGGAGTAGCTGGTGGGTTAAGCTTAAGGTCACCATTAGGCACTTTTGTGTCCAATATAGCCAACGCCTCGCGCTAAATAGAGCTTGGATCAAAAGGCAACTAGAGGATAGACTGACCCGGACGGTGGTAGGGGGGGATTCCCTAGATCTAGCTCTAGTTAAGGGGGACCTCAATTACTTGGCTAGCGAGCGATATGAAGGTCAAGTAGTTAGGGTTAGGTTAAACAGAGTCTCCAACGAAGCCGTGAATGTTGACAATGTTGAGCGTAAAGCTGCACTAAGACGTGGCTCGGATGGGTACATTCGGGAGGTGAAAAACCTGAAAGAGCGCTCTCTCCTGTCGGCACGGGAGATCTGCAATGGGTTTCGGCAACATTTGGAGGAACGCTTCACCCAACTACCCAGACTCCGCGCCCAGGAGTGTGGCGGCTATTTAGCTAGCTCACCCCGTCTTACTGCGGCCCGAGCGGCTAGCTGCAAGGGGATGGTTACGGAGCGTGAGGTCATTACTGCGTTGAAGCAGGTTGGCCACAACAAATCTCCGGGGCTTGATGGTTTGCCCTACGAATTGTTCTTGAGGCTGTCGCCCATGTTTGTGCCCCTTCTGACGGGCGTGTTTAACTTCGATCCCGAGGCAGGTAACCAAAGGAGTGGTCACGCTTCTGAAGAAGGGGGACCAACATGGAGGGGGGAATCTAGACGATTATAGGCCCATTACTCTGCTTAATGCAGATTTCAAGATTTTGGCCCGCGTTCTTGCGAACCGACTGCAGGTTGTTATTGGTGACTTGGTCGAACCGGATCAGAACTACGCTGTGAAGGGTCGATCAATTCAGAACAATTTGCGCTTGGTCCGCACGATCATAGAGGGAATAGAAGACGACACCGAAGCCGCGCTGATCAATTTAGATCAGTCCAAGGCATTCGACAGGGTGGACCATGGGTTCCTGAGGGCTGGAAACCGCCGGCTTTGTTCCGGACTTCCGCAAGTGGATCTCCGCCCTGTATCGTGATCCCGCGGTAGTGGTGCAGGTAAATGGTAGGTTGTAGGAGCCCTTTGGGGTCTCCCGGTCGGTGCGGCAGGGTTGCCTGCTGTCGCCTCTGCTGTTTGTCCTGGCGTTGGAGCCCTTCCTTCGCAAATTTAGGGATGAGGCGGCGAGACCAGTCCTGCGCGGCATAACTCTGCCTGGCGGCAAATTTGCCAGGGTGTCCGCGTACGCTGATGACGTCACCTTGTTCGCTGCGCGGCATAGCGATATTAAAGCGGTGATAGAGGCAATCGCTGAGTATGAAGTTGTTACAGGGGCCGTGATCAATCGCAGCACGTCCGTTGGCCTGCGGTTGGGCGCCTGAACCGGGGTAAACTCGCTTCCAGGTGCGTTCGGTTGGACTGATGGCCCAGTAAAGGTCCTCGGTGTGTGGTTCGGGCCGGACCTCCAGTTGGACAAGAATTGGTCAGAAGTACAGACTAAGTTCGAGTCGTCGGTTGGGACTTGGATTCAGAGGAAATTGTCCTTAAAGGGTCGCGCGGAGGCATGTGCTACGTACGTGTTTCCTTTGATCCTTTACCGTTTATCTGTTCTTCCCCTGCCTGCGGATTGCTGTAAGGCTTTAGAGCGCCTCATTTTCAAACTGCTATGGAAGGGAGGAAAGCCGTTTGTCCGCAGACAGGTCTGTACACGGAAGCTTAGCGAGGGAGGCTTGGAGATGCCTGATTTGCAAAGCCATAAACATGCAGAAAGATTGGCGTTCCTGAGTCAGACACTGATGGAGGAAACGCACTGGGTACCAGTCGTGGAACAGGCTTTTCCACGGCTCATATCCGCCCCTGCCGCTGAAGGTCGCAAAAGACCGGCGGGGGAACGGTGTTTCCTGACAGAATGCCGAGCCGCCCTTAGGGCATTGCCGGGGTCCAGGGACCTTGCACGGCCTAGGTGGAGGCTACATGAGGGATTAGTGGTGGGGACTGCAAAAGACCCGCTGGTGGAGAGGCTACATCTGTCGAGGGGGGAAGTTCTCTCGCTTTAGAATTGGGCGCCTGCCAGTAGCTACATTAATAATTCTGAATTTTCAATAACGTGGAGGCTAGTCCGGGATGCGCTGACACTCTTTGGCAGACTAGCCAGGGATTGTAGGGATAGCGAATATTATTATCCCCCGTGCCCACGCTGCAATGATGAAGAGGAGGAGGAAACGAGAGAACACGCGTTTTTTCTTTGCAGCGGGGTGCAGGGTCTCTGGGAGTATGTCGGAGGGGTAACGGTTCACATTGACCCCAAGCGGTTGGTGCCACTTGATTTAGCGTACGTAGTCGACAATGTGGACCCGCCGTTTGACAGGGAGAAACGGTTGGTGTTTCTAGCGATCCTAGCGGTAGCTCGGTTAGTGACGTGGTATACACGTCTGGGCATTGTCTATGAGGGGCGATCTTTTTCCGATCAGGATCTGGTTGTTTATTTTAAGCATCAATTTAAAATAAAAATCAGATGTGATTTGAAGAGATTGTCTCGCATAGACTTTGATAGGAGATGGGTGCACAACACTAGTTGTTTCATCCGACGAGGAGCTAGGTTCGAGTTCGTGTTTCCACCCTAGTGGTATTGTTCCTAAGGTGCTGAGGTTTGGTTTTCTCGGAACCCAGCCCCTTATGTTATGTAAAAGTATCTTGTGTAGGAGATGGGGAGTCTCGTCGTGGGCGACGAAGCGTTTCACTGAAGAATCACGGCAACACACAGCGAACCAACAAACAATGACAGCCACAGCGCGAAAGTAACTAACAAAGCTCAGCTGACTGCACGAATAGAAACGGTCACTGTACTGATCGCCACGAACGTCAGAACCCGACTGCCTCGCACCTCCAATGGACCGATTTTTATTACTCAAGATAGCCTAGCTAATTTGCATCCCCGCGAGATCTCGCGCGATCCTGCGAGATTCCGTCTCTAATAAAAGCAGGCAGGCGCCATCTTGAAACTCTTTCTTCCGCTGCCCCGACCACAGGATCAGCCACCACCCCACACGCCAGGCACACACGGACCCTCTTGCGCCGAGGGCTACGGTTAGTCTCACACTCCCCCCTGGTCTCCAGATCGCATACGTGACACGGCGGACGTGGCCGTTTGATTCGAGCACTCCTGCGGAGGGGTATTGCCGGGACTTCCTCATCGGAGCTCTCAAAAGTGGCATCGGAAGCATCAGCATCAGCATTAGAGCTCGCAGTTGAGTCATCAGGTCCATGGGGCACATGTTGGATCCATCGCTCATCGTCGGATGACTCGCTACTTCCACTGCTTGCCGATTGGTCAACGCTTAGAGCGGGCCGGACATCCCTTACGTAGCGCGGAGTATCATCGACTAGTATGGCCTGTTCACTGATGACGCTGGTGACCCGCCCCCTCCAAAAGCTGCTGGTGCACCGGCCGCCGGGTGGCTTCACCCAGACGGTGTCTCCCACTTGGTACGTCCCCTGGAGTTCTCGTTGGTCGGGTAGACACACTTCAACGTCCTTGACGCGCACGTAATAGTGATGAATCGCATCAGCTGGCGCACTGCCGCCAGTCACGGTGTCCTTAGGCGTTGTGTTGTATCTGTAAACCGCCTCCGCGATCGTACACTTCTTCCTGGCCGCGATCCTCTTCACGGTTCGGTGGCATCGCTCCGCTATGCCGTTGCCGCTCGGCACATACGCGCATCGGTGTCGAAGGCGGATCCCCCAGTTGTCCATAAAATGCCTAAATTCCCTGCTGCAGAACGCCGTGTCGTTATCCATGAGGATCTCCTCAGGCGGCCCCCTTTCGTAGAATATGGATTCCAATTCGTGGATGACACTGGTGGAATCCTGCCTTGCCAATTGGCGCCAAATCGCGAACCTCGTTGGCCCGCAGTCTATCAGCGTGAGGAAGTGTTGGCTGCCGTAGTGGGTTATATCCACTCCCAGCTGTCCTTTCCGCCATCTGGCTGGGGCGGGGTCGATGGACTGGCACGTTTGGCACTCCCTGCGCTTTTGGTATTGATGGTCTAGCCAACTTCACAAAGTAGTAGGTCCGTTGTACTCCGGGGTGCCCACTGTCGTGATGTATCTTCCTGATTTCGTCCTCCTCGACGGAGGCAGCACACAGAGGCAATGGCTTAGCTTCGTGGTACCCGAGTGAGCTTGTCGGTGAGGTTGTAGTCCGAGGTGACGAGCACTACGTCTACGGACAGGTTGTACTCCGTCACCAGTTTTTTCACAGTCTCGAGCCTCCGTCTTATCAGCCTTTCGCTGGCTGCCTTGGTGCATGTCCTGGCCTTGCTCGTGAGTGTGTCCGACACCCAGTGGTGCACGCAAAGTGAGTCAGTGTGCACACACAGTTTCGTCACTTCCCATTGAAGTGCCAGGTTAATGCCCTTTATTACAGCGTCGAGTTCTGCCAGGTTGATATGGGCAGCATCATTCGCCGGTCGCAGCCAGCAGGCATCCTCAACTACGGCCCCATCTTTCTCCAAAACTACACCGATCGCTAGAGAACTTGCGTCCACCCACACGCGCAGTTCGTCTCCCTGCACGCACCAGTCCCCTGTGGCGGGGTCATTCTTTTTCACACTAGCGACGGTCTCCTTTAACATTCGAACCAATAGTTCGTCGGTTATCTCATCGTCCCAGCCTTTGGTGACCGCATTTGCCCTCCTTTTTATGACGCCTGTCGCTGCACGAACCCATCTGCATACTGGAAGGTGCCCCACAAGTTTCCCGCACAGGGAGAACACGACACGTCTTGTGTAAACGTCGGGTACGTAGGGAACTGCGGTTCCACGCCTCCACTTCAGGATCCCTCGCTCCTCTTGAACGCTCAAGCCCAATACGCGGGCACCATCCTCAAGCCGCTCAGAGTCCTTGCAGTTTAGACCAAACTCGGCAAGTTTGGATCTTACGCGCGAAGAGGACACGATATCTTCGTTCACGTATATATCGTCAATATACGCCGATGTTCCCTTTCTGATCCATTCTTCTTGTGACAACACGGCATTGACGATAGCCTTCATTATCTGGGGTGCTACGTTTAGCCCAAATCCGAGTCGCGTAAGACAGTATCTCTTCCTGGAAAACATCACTGTCTGGAAAGGCCACATCGCCTCGCCGATCCGGACCTGCAAGTATGCTTTTCTCAAGTCCAGTAGGGACACATTGGACCCCTGCCGGCGCCACTCTCGCAGCTTGCTGGCACAGACGTCGGCGTCCGCTGTGAACGCATCAACGTGCGCATTCAACTCACGGTAGTCCATTTCCGGCCTCACCTTTGACTTGTTAGGTTGGGCAACTGCCATCAGCGGTATCAGGCCCTTGGGGGGGGTCCAAGTTTGTCGTAGGGGTATGGAATCAGCCAACCGTTCTTAATCCATTCACGGAGCTCGCTTTCGTATGCAGGCCTTATCTGGTCGGGCATACGGTACTCTGCCACTTTGTTTTGTAGTTTGGCCGGTTCCTTGTCTTCTGACCACCTCCAAGTGGCGGTCCACGCCTTCTGTTGGTCGTCGAATTCCGCACTGAAGTCCGGCTGGTCGACTCTTAGTGCTGCGCACACCGGGGGCCTATCCTGAAACTCTACAACGCCAGCGCGCGTTATGCGCACGCCGCCCAGGGCTTTGATGGCATCGTAGCCTAGCAACAGGTCGAAACTCAGCGGCTTTTCGCGTGTCACCAGCGCTTCGACGTTGGCCGAGTTCCCAGTTCTTGTGCGAATGTGTACCACACCCACGCCGCAACACATTCGTATTTTTCCAGTAATGGTAATTATCCTGACGTTCTTCTTTTTCCACGCCCGACAGAAGTCCGCACACACTATGGTGCGGGAGCAACCGGAATCAAGGAGGGCTGAACATAACGTGTCATTAACTCGGACCTGAATGACAGGGAGCGCCTTGTTTATTTTCTGTTCGGGGAAGAGGTCGGCACTGGCACCTTGTCCCCGTCCCCGTTTCCCGCACAGTCTCGGGCCATGTGCCCAGTCTTGTTACAGCGGTAGCAGCGAACAGCCGTCGACCGCCTTCTAAAATTTCTTGCCATGTGGCCCCGCCCGTTGCATCTGTAGCAGATGACATCACCTTGCGGGCTGGGTCCCTGAGACGGTCCTTCGCCACTTGGTGGGGCCTGTGCGACGGCGACTACCGGTTCCTGCACCGTCGAGTCATCTTTCATTATTGTCCTGGCTCTGTCCACTAGGTCACTCAGCGGTAGTGAGGACATGGTAGAGGTTGCTCGCAGGAGCTGCTTTGCTCCAGCGGGGAGTCCTGACAGGAATTTGTAGGCTAGGGCCCTCTCGGGAAGACCGCCGAACAACACCGTCAGCTTCTTAAGTTCGGCGAGATACACGTGCACAGTTTCGCCTAAGCGTATAGACCTTGTCTCAAACTGCTCCCATGCAGTGGCGGGGTCAGTGGCGAACGCCCTGTACAACGCCGCCTTGATACTCAAGTAGTCACACTTCTCCTCAGTGCTGAGTTGCTGATATACAGCGAAGGCCCCGCCGGTCAGCCGCAGAGGAATCACGCGCTCGACATTTTTCACGCCGGACAACTGACAATGTAACTCGACCTTCTCAACCCAGCTGAGTACCGGGTCGGATCCGACGAATTCCGGTATCAACTTTAGATCGAACCTATCCGCCATTGAAGAAAAGAAAACCAAGTTCGGAATGGGGGGGGTCGAAATAGCTTGTAAGAGTATCTTGTGTAGGAGACGGGGAGTCTCGTCGTGGGCGACGAAGCGTTTCACTGAAGAACCACGGCCACACACAGCAAACCAACAAACAATGACAGCCACGGCACGAAGGTAACTAACAAAGCTCAGCTGACTGCACGAATAGAAACGGAACCCAACGGTCACTGTGCTGATCGCCACGAACGTCAGAACCCGACTGCTTCGCACCTCCAATGGACCGATTTTTATTACTCAAGATAGCCTAGCTAATTTGCATCCCCGCGAGATCTCGCGCGATCCTACGAGATTCCGTCTTTAATAAAAGCAGGGAGGCGCCATCTTGAAACTCATTCTTCCGCTTCCCCGACCACAGGATCAGCCACCACCCACACGCCAGGCACACACGGACCCTCTTGCGCCGAGGGCTACGGTTAGTCTCACAGTAATATAAGGTTTACCTTATAATGATGGGTAGGAGTAGGCTAGGAGGTGTGTAACCACCAAGAGTGGATAGCTTATGCTTTATTAGGGCCTAGACTAAGGTAGTATGTATGTTGATCCTGTTCCCGTAGTAAGAAAGAGGAGTGGCCAGCTCTCTCATTTACGGATTCCCCGATACCGGCAGCACAAAGGACCCGAGCAGCAGCGGTAACAGTGGAGGCAACAGCCAGTGAGATCAAGCAGAGTTGGGACCAGAAGCAATCAGCACCAGCGAAGTCCCCAGAGTACTACAGAAGGCTTTTTGAAGAAAAATATAAGGACCTTACAAAAGGGAACCAGATAGAGGTGGTTCCAGAGACACTGACGAAGATAAGGGAGAGATCAGTGTCCCTACTGACTCTGGATGCCACCGGAAAGACCCTTCTGGGAGTACCGAAAGACCGCATGATGGAGCTGCTGGGGGAACTGAGGATCCCCGCTCAGTACGCCGTTAGACGTTTTAACGTGGGAGGTCCCCTTGCCGACAAAGGAGGGTGCGGAGAAGCTAGCAAGAGGGGATCTCACATGAAAAAACATCAAGGTACGACCAGAGTACCTTTCAAAGAGTAGAACGCTTGTCACAATTACGGGGGTGACGTGCTTTCTTGTGGAGGAGCAGCTGGGGGCAATCATGTCCCAATACGGAGAAGTTGAAGGCATCGAGGCGGTAAAGGGCCCCCGGAATATAATGTCGGGGGATTACAAGATCAAGATGAGGCTGTCCCGCAAGGAATTCCACGAGATCCCTGCCCAATTAACCTGCGAGGGCTGGTCAATGGCCGTCATTGTGGAGGGTAGAAGACCCCAGTGTTGGCAATGCCAAAAAACGGGCCACGTAGCGAGGTTCTGCCCTCAAAGACAAGCTGGAATAGCCGAGACGGGCAAATCGGCAGGGAAACCCCCCTCCCCCACAGAGACCAGGAAGGAGGAAGCAGCCCCAGCAAAAGAAAAGTGGAGCACAGTGGCGGCCAAAAAGGGGGCAAAGAAACTAGAGCTGGCTCCACAAACAACAATAAGAACGGTGGCAACGGCTACAAAAAGAAAGGCGAGAGGAAGCTCCTCAGGCTCCGACACCGAAGGGGGCGAGGACAAACAGAGGGAGAAGAGAGAGAAGAAAGATGACAAGAAAGACCAGATCACTGAGCTTCTGCCGCAACGCCCCCAGGAAGAAGATCAACAAACCCCTCCCCTATTCACCACTCCTAACGAGGAAACGGAGCAGATGGAAGCTCAGGTAGTAGAACAAGAAGTCTAAAAAGTCCAAGAAGTCCAAGAGGAAGAAGTAAAGGAGAAAAGGCAGGAACAGAAGTTGGCAGCCCCGAGGGAGGGGAAAACCAAGGGGCATGAGATCTTGAAGCAAGGCTGCTCGCGTGCTGAGGGATCTCGTGGCCCTGTAGGTAGACGTAGCTGCCCTACAAGAAACCCACTTTGTTGGGGATGGGGACTGCGATGTGCTGGTGGATGATTTTCATGTTTATTCAGCATATGGCAGCCTCCATAGCCGGGGGGTTTCTGTACTAGTGAGTGGCACTCTGGCTGCGACGGTTACACTTGTTCACGCGGACGCTCATGGGAGGCTGGTCGTGGTCGATGTTGCTGTTAAAAGCGGCGCGTTCCGGATCGTGGTAGTTTATGCGCCCAACATCCAAAGCGAGAGGGTTTCCTTTTTTCGGCGGGTGGAGGTGTTTCTCTCTTCGGGTTCCGAGCGGGTAGTGCTCATGGGGGACTGGAATGCCATCCTGGACCCCAAGATAGATAAGGTCGGGGGGGCTAGTGGGTTGGAAAAGTGTGACAACACCCTGTCTGGCTTTATGGCCTCGTGCGATCTAGTCGACAGGTTCCGTCTGGATCACCCAGGGAGGGAGATGTGGACGTGGCGATCTAGTTCGGCCGCCGGTCCGAGTACTTACTTGGACCGGATGTTAATTAGAAGTGGTGACGTAGATTTCCTATCCTGTCCCACGTTCCACTGGCTAGGTCATTTGGACCACAAACTTGTGTTGGCCCGTTTGAAATTAGGTAATAGGCCTAGGTTGGCGGGCTACTGGAAGATGAACGTCTCCTTGTTGGAGTCGAACGACTTTCGGGAGCAGCTGACAACACTAATTCAGAGGGAGTTAGTGGGGGCGGTTACCGGGAGTAGCTGGTGGGTTAAGCTTAAGGTCACCATTAGGCACTTTTGTGTCCAATATAGCCAACGCCTCGCTTGGACCAAAAGGCACCTAGAGGATAGACTGACCCGGGCGGTGGCAGGGGGGATTCCCTAGATCTAGCTCTAGTTAAGGGGGACCTCAATCACTTGGCTAGCGAGCGATATGAAGGTCAAGTAGTTAGGGCTAGGTTAAACAGAGTCTCCAACGAAGCCGTGAATGTTGACGCTGTTGAGCGTAAGGCTGCTCTAAGACATGGCTCGAATGGGTACATTCGGGAGGTGAAAAACCTGGAAGGGCGCTCTCTCGTGTCGGCACGGGAGATCTGCAATGGGTTTCGGCAACATTTGGAGGAACGCTTCACCCAATTACCCAGACTCCGTGGCCAGGAGTTTGGCGGCTATTTAGCTGGCTCGCCCCGCCTTACTGCGGCCCGAGCGGCTAGCTGCAAGGGGATGGTTATGGAGCATGAGGTCATTACTGCGTTGAAGCAGGTTGGCCACAACAAATCTCCGGGGCTTGATGGTTTGCCCTACTAATTGTTCTTGAGGCCCATGTTTGTGCCCCTTCTGACGGGCGTGTTTAACCACTGGTTTGCCCAGGATTCGATCCCGAGGCAGGTAACCAAAGGAGTGGTCACGCTTCTGAAGAAGGGGGACCAACATGGAGGGGGGAATCTAGACGATTATAGGCCCATTACTCTGCTTAACGCAGATTTCAAGATTTTGGCCCGCGTTCTTGCGAACCGACTGCAGGTTGTTATTGGTGACTTGGTCGAACCGGATCAGAACTACGCTGTGAAGGGTCGATCAATTCAGAACAATTTGCACTTGGTCCGCACGATCATAGAGGGAATAGAAGACGACACCGAAGCCACGCTGATCAATTTAGATCAGTCCAAGGCATTCGACAGGGTGGACCATGGGTTCCTGAGGGCTGTTGTGGAAACCGCCGGCTTTGGTCCGGACTTCCGCAAGTGGATCTCCGCCCTGTATCGTGATCCCGCGGTAGTGGTGCAGGTAAATGGTAGGTTGTCGGCGCCCTTTGGGGTCTCCCGGTCAGTGCGGCAGGGTTGCCCGCTGTCGCCTCTGCTGTATGTCCTGGCGTTGGAGCCCTTCCTTCGCAAATTAAGGGACGAGGCGGCGAGACCAGTCCTGCGTGGCATAGCTCTGCGTTGCGGCAAATTTGCCAGGGTGTCCGCGTATGCTGATGACGTCACCGTGTGCGCTGCGCGGCGTAGCGATATTAAAGCGGTGATAGAGGCGATCGCTGAGTATGAAGTTGTTACAGGGGCCGTGATCAATCGCAGCAAGTCCGTTGGCCTGCGGTTGGGCGCCTGGACCGGGGTAAACTCGCTTCCAGGTGCGTTTGGCTGGACTGATGGCCCAGTAAAATCCTCGGTGTGTGGTTCGGGCCGGACCTCCAGTTGGACAAGAATTGGTCAGAAGTACAGACTAAGGTCGAGTCGTCGGTTGGGACTTAGATTCAGAGGAAATTGTCCTTAAAGGGTCGCGCGGAAGCATGTGCTACGTACGTGTTTCCTTTGATCCTTTACCGTTTATCTGTTCTTCCCCTGCTTGCGGATCGCTGTAAGGCTTTAGTGCGCCTCCTTTTCAAACTGCTATGGAAGGGAGGAAAGCCGTTTGTCTGCAGACAGGTCTGTACACAGAAGCTTAGCGAGGGAGGCTTGGAGATGCCTGATTTGCAAAGCCATAAACATGCAGAAAGATTGGCGTTCCTGAGTCGGACACTGATGGAGGAAACGCACGGGGTACCAGTCGTGGAACAGGCTTTTCCACGGCTCATATCCGCCCCTGCCGCTTAAGGTCACAAAGACCGGCGGGGGAACGGTGTTTCCTGACCGAATGCCGAGCCGCCCTTAGGGCATTGCCAGGGTCCAGGGACCTTGCACAGCCGAGGTGGAGGCTATATGAGGAATTAGTGGTGGGGACTGCAAAAGACCCGCTGGTGGAGCGGCTACATCTGTCGAGGGGGGAAGTTCTCTCGCTTTGGAATTGGGCGCCTGCCAGTAGTTACATTAATAATTCTGAATTTTCAATAACGTGGAGGCTAGTCCGGGACGCGCTGCCACTCTTTGGCAGACTCGCCAGGAATTGTAGGGATAGTGAATATTATTATCCCCCGTGCCCACGCTGCAATGATGAAGAGGAGGAGGAAACGAGAGAACACGCGTTCTTTCTTTGCAGCGGGGTGCGGAGTCTCTGGGAGTATGTTGGAGGGGTAACGGCTCGCATCGACCCCGAGCGGTCGGTGCCACTTGATTTAGCGTACGTAGTCGACAATGTGGACCCACCGTTTGACAGGGAGAAACGGTTGGTGTTTCTAGCGATCCTAGCGGTAGCTCGGTTAGTGACATGGTATACACGTCTGGGCATTGTCTATGAGGGGCGATCTTTTTCCGATCAGGATCTGGTTGTTTATTTTAAGCATCAACTTAAAATAAAAATCAGATGTGATTTGAAGAGATTGTCTCGCATAGACTTTGATAGTAGATGGGTGCACAACACTAGTTTGTGCATCCGACGAGGAGCTAGGTTCGAGTTCGTGTTTCCACCCTAGTGGTATTGTTCCTAAGGTGCTGAGGTTTGGTTTTCTCGAAACCCAGCCCCTTATGTAAAGTAATATAAGGTTAACCTTATACGATGGGTAGGAGTAGGCTAGGTAGGTGTGTAACCACCAAGAGTGGATAGCTTATGCTTTATTAGGGCCTAGACTAGGGTAGTATGCATGTTGATCCTGTTCCCGTAGTCTTATATTTTTGTTAGATTGGCACTAGAAGAGCTTCCAAAGATTCCCAGTCCACTTGTTTTATTTTGTCCCCGGCCTATTTTTGCCCATTATGCACTTTTATCTTGGAAGACGCCATCCACCCCAGTTTACCCCAACCCCAAGTTATTTTTCACACATACCCGTAGATCCTCCACTCCCCACTAGGGAACGTCCTGCTTGCTTTCACCTCTTCCCCCCAGGGGAGAGGAGCGGAAGACAGTGGGCGTTTCACACGACAGACCAGCTGTTAGGTAGGGAGGGTCTCTTACTAACCTGCCCCCATAGGCATTTTGTTTATTTGCTTTCTTTTTCTTTTTTTTTGGGTGTTTTTCTAGTTGGCCCCCTCTCCCCATCATCTCACCCCCATTATATTTAAAAAAAAAAAATACTTCATTTTGTATATAAATAAGTTTTATTGTGTTCTTGTATATATTTGTTTTTAAATTTTTTCAGCATGAATGTCGCCTGCCATCCGTGTAAGCTGGGGAGCTGTTATTTTAAGTAGGTCCTGGTAAGAATGTTCGGCGGTTATGCAAATAGTGCGTGATAGAAACTCTAGTGTAGGTTTTACTTAATAAAGTACTTGCTATCAAACGCAAGTCTAGCCTAGGACTAGCAAAGACCCCTATTTTTCCCCACTTCCCCCTACTGGCCCTAGTGCCTAAGTTGTTGCGGACCCCAAATAAGGCCTTGGCAGTAGATAATGCCAAGGTCGGGGCCGTAACGACTAAATACAAGTTCGCCGTTTACTACGTCACGGACAGCATTTAATTCTTGGCCGCCATCTTGGTAACTGATCTGAACTATGCCGCCATTCATTCTTTGTTCTTTTATTTATTTATTTTTCTTTCCTTTTCTCAAGTGAAACCAAAATTGAATCCGAAAGGATTTTTCCATTATATCAAAAAAAAAAAAAAAAAAAATGTGTAAAATGTTTTCGACTCCTAATGGGGGGTAAATATTTATTTTCCAAAAATACAAAAAAATATTCTTAGAAAAATTTGGCACAAGGTCTAACTTTGGGGAGGAGGAGGGCGGTCTTCTCAGTCTAAAGCTAACTAATCTAACCTAACTAGTTCCTACTGTCACTCTACTTTCACCACAATACCACATTCATACTATCCATCCATCAGCGTATAAATCCTTCGTCAGTCACCATAAGAACATCATACCACTCTCGGCCTTGCTACGACTCTTCAAATAATAACGGAAGATTCGTATAAGGTCGAGGGGAGCGAAGTCCTCAGATCAGTAGACCACTCTCATGCGTGTATTCCAGATAATACCTTTCATCACTGCTGGCAAGGTCAAACATAATTCTTTTCTAAGCCTATCCGTTGTCGGAGCCCAATTGCTACATACATTGATAGGAACCAAAGTTAACGACGATATGTTCAGTATGCGGACCATGAGACCTGTAACAAACTCAATCAGCGGCACCACGATGCAACAATAGACGAAGGCGTGACATAAATTTTCGACCTCATCGCCGCTCCGCTTACAAATAGGCGAAACCGCCAAGCCAGCTGAGTGAAGTCTCTTACCGACCCAGAGAGCATCCCAAATTACCAGCCAGGTCAAGGATACCTCGTCATTAGTGAGGCATCCCGACCCAGGCGCCCAAGGCCAGATTGAGCGGAGCTGCCCCTTTGTCAAAGGGAACCCCTCAGCAATAACATCCCTTACGGATCCCCTCACTAACACCCGATATAATGCCTTTCAGGACAACAGCAGAGCGTTGGAGAGGCTTTCCTTAACTCTTAAGAGGAACTTCAGCGCGCGCCGGCACTCGCGGTAGAAGGGGCATGCACCTCGGGGCAACCTGTATGCCTCACCCTCGGACTGGTGCACCCCTCTCCAAGCTGGAAAGGCTTTCTTGGTGTCCTTCATCCAGAGGCCACCGGCTTCCCTGTCTTGTGTGCACATTCGATCTAGGAACTGAATCTCAACATTTAGCATACCTAGATCGCCTTCAGAAGGATGTAGGTAGCAGACATCGCGACAGATCATAGGGGCTTTTCCAAGCCATAGAAAGTTGAAAAGAGCCCTCTGCAAATATATCAGTGTATCTGACGGGATTGGAAGCACTGATAGACGATAAATGAAGATTGGATAGATGTGGGTATTACACACCTCCGTTCTCCCCTTTAATGAAAGGTTTCTGCTGATCCACAGCACAGCTGCGGATCGAACCGCTTTCAGAACCTCCGACCAATTTTTCTCCAGCTGGAGGTCAGGACAAAACCAGACGCTGAGTATCTTGCAAGGCCCGTCACTCCAACTAAAGGGCCCCTGAAGGGGCATACCCCTCTAGGTACCGATGCGCAAACCCGAAGACTTGTCGCAGTTAATTTTGTCCCTTGTTACCGTTTCATACAATCTGATTTCTACAACGACGACATTAATCTCAGCATAGGCGGAGTACTTTACCTGGGCATGCGCACCTGGCAAAGTGATTCCGCGTAGAACCGGATTCACCCTTAGTCTGCGCAAAAAATGGCTCTGTCGCTAGCACGTATAGCATGGGTGATAACGGTCACGCTTGATGAATTGAACGTGATAAACTGAAGGGTTTCGAACTCTTCCCATTCACTTCTACCATCACCGCGGAGTTAGCATAGAGAAAATTCGATTAGTCCATTTGAAATAAATATTTTACAGACACGAATCATTGAGTTTGTGTTTTGATTTAGTTTTAATTTAAATTCCGAGTTTATTTTTTTGCGATCCTGTTCATGCCCAATTGTAACCTGTAAAGAATAAACATGATTTAACATGATGTGGTTTGGGGAATCCGTTTATTGTACGACATACTGATACCACACCGTTGACACTCCATTAACTTTGGACCGATACAACGAATGGAAGATCTGTGTCGTGAACGGAAATATAGCACTTTTCCAAAGAAACAGAAAAACAATGGACAAGACGAATTGTGTTTCTCTCGAATTATAGTTTGCATCAGTTTCAATAAAATTGTAAATGTTTCTATTCATTGAGTAAATTTCATAATAAAACAATAGGATTAAAATATTTAAAGGCAGATCAAAAGTACAATATTTGTTTAATACAAAAATATTCTATTATTTTCGTGTTCTTATGTTGTAAAGTATCTGTCTCTGAATGAAAAGGCATTTTTGGTTTTACTTGTAATTTGCTCAGTAATTCATGATATCATTACTTGAAACGGTCATATTCTGTTTAGAATTGTAATATCGATTATAAATAAAATAAACATTACCTTCAATTCCTGATGAGTTAGATTGTTCAAACTTTTCTTGGCATTTCAATTTTTCAGCTACCAGAAGTCTAGACTGCAAGACCACATTTATATTGACAATTTCCTACAAGATAAGAACAAAGCCGTTAAGATAAGCATAATAAAAAAAGAACGCAAGGAAATCTAAAAGAATGTCTACATTATTTCATCATAGATATCCTATTATAGTAAAATCAAGAAGAAAACGGGAAAGCATCTACCGATTAGTATTTTCAGGTGAGACCAGCAATTAAAAATATGCGAAATAATGAATCAGAAGCAAATTATAGAACTGAAATATAATCTCAGATTTTAATAAGGCAACACAAACACAATACATAACATCAGAAAACTAAATATAATTTACGAAATATTAAAGTTATATATATGTGTCTGTATGTGTGTATGTGTGTGTGTCTTTTGATTATATTTATAATAGAAAACATACTATAGATACACCCGTGATTTGTTATGAAAAATAGAGTAACAGTAATATTTGACATGCCTTTCTTTTCGATGGACTCATGAGAAATGTTATTTGACAGTTTTCGATTGCCTTAAGTATATTAAGTTTTATCTTCTTTTAAAAATTCTAGGCCTAATTGAGGTCCTGGCGAAACACAAAACTGTTTAAACGTTAATCGATACGCTTAGACTACTTAAAATATTTTTTTTAATTTTAATATATATATATATATATATATATATATATGCGTGTGTGTACACATTATACTGATATATCGAGATATATACATAAATGTGCATATACATTTATTCACTATGTTGACACATCGATTTCCTAAAGTATATTATATGACGTCATATTTTTATGACTCGGGGAAAATATGATATTTTTAATAATAAAAATCCCTTTCAACATCACAAGCATCAGTTTAAGTGCAAATAACTTCAAAATGATTTAGCAATACACGTACTATAACCATCTTATATATCGTTAATATAAATTAAAAAAACAGAAATAATTAGCTAAAATTTAGATTGCTACATTTAAAATCTTTCTGAAAGTGTTGTAAAATATTCTTGAAAAAGAAAGAATGGGAGAACAACGATAATTGTCATTTCTTATCTAGCGCATAATAAAGAGCAAAACATAAAAATTTTTTACAGCTGTTTCAAGGTAATATTAATTTTAACTCATACAATTTAAAAACACAAAGCCATCTTTAGAGCAAACTTTAGTATGTGTGCGACACAGGAGTCACTTAGCATCTTGGATCATAAGTAAAGCAACTACTCAAAAATATTGTACAATTTATGGTACTTGTGCATTTAACGAACCAGACGTAACTCAGCATTTGCTCGGCTTTGTCCGGCGCATGACATCAACAGCCGGATAAAACCGAGCGTTGGCGATAAAATAAAAACAACGCTACAACAAAACTGTACAATGAAAATGTAAAATGTAGAAACATAAAAAAATTTAATAAGTAAAAAGCAAAAACCTATCGTTGATTTATGTTTTTTTTTATTATTATTGTTTGAAATTGTTTCCTGTTTTCAAAATAAATACATATAAAACAAGTTTTTTTTGTTAAATAATAGGAAACTTTTTTGTCTGAACTGTTTTTTTTTCAATTTTTAATGTAAAAAACATTGTCTATGTCTTAAACACGTAAAAGTTAATATTTTTTTTTTGCAACTATTTGTCAAATAAATGGAAAAAGCCTAAAAAAGGGGCAATAAAAAGCATGGGGGCAGGAACAAGGATTATTTGTACATTTATTTTCGCCAGAAACAAGGACTTTTTTTTTTGCCAGAAACAAGGATTTTTTTATTTATTAGTGGAAGGAGGGGTTCGGCGTTCCTATTTGGTACAGTGACCAAGAAATCCTCCTTTTTGGCGGGGTTGTATCCACCGAAGACCCAGACCGGTATCAGAAGTCTGCCGACGTTGTGTTTTCTGCGGTTAAAAACGGACTCGTCGATTTCTACCGTATGGCCTGGGCCTCCAATCTGCCGGGGATTCCTAAGAAAATATTCCCTGCATATATCACGCAGGAAAATTTTCCAATCCACAGCTGTGTGGTGAGAACGTAACCCACATTCGCGATGGAGATTTTTTGTAGATGCCATCTCGAACGCCCATAAGTATATTATTTTTATTACACATGCGATGGTTAGTCGGGATTTTGAGAAGAAGGTCCCAATCCTAATGGAGGTCCATCGACGACATGTTACACTTCTATACCTCCAACCGTAATCGTCGGAAAGGCTTGTTTTCTTTGCAAGTACACAATCCTGGCCAAAATGTAAACACCTTTTCTCTTCTGCCAACAATTTCCGTTGCTGGCAAAAGTTTAGTGCAGCCTCTGGGGTCTGAAGCTGGTCCGCAAGGTTTGTAATATTCATTATTATTTCGTCAGTTATCTTTTTAAAACAATTTTTTTTTTTAACTTCTTCAAATAAGCGTTTCTTGAGTTGTGACACTTTTCCAATTGATAGCGAAATTCTCGTCTGCTTAATCGGCAACCCTCGGTTATATCCAGCTGTTGACGTCATGCATCGGACAAAGCCGAGCAAATGCTGAGTTACGTCTGGTTCGTTAAATGCACAATATCTATACATGTACAATATTATAAATGATTTGCATATATTGTGCATATATTTTTAGAAGTTACTCCAACACTCATTATAAGTGATTTATCGTATTTTACTTATCATATATACATACATATATATATATATATATATATATATATATATATATATATATATATATATAATGCAAGTCATTATTCAACCACAACTGAGTTCTTATTTTTTCCAATTTTGTTGGATAACTCTTCGATTCGCCGAGCGATCTTTTTCTTTTTTATTTCGGCTGGCATTTTGTATATTATAGCGCCCAGTAGTTGTTGTTCGGCCATATTCTTCTCAAGCGCTTTCCATCGGTGCATTCGATAGTCGTCAGGAGCGATTGTTGTTGTTGTGATTTACTTTATTGAGGCTTGGTGTATTTATAGTTAGTTTTTTTTTATTGGTTATAAAGGTGGGTGCATGATGATTTGAGGTTTTTATCGTGGAGTGTTAGGTGTTGTTTTATAGCGCCATTGTCTGCTCAGTGGTAGGTTAGACATCGGGAGAGTGTTGTTATGGGGTGGCCTATGTATGAGTTATATGAGTTTTTAGATATAATATAGATTTTACACACACACATACACACACATACATATGTATGTATGTATGTATGTATGTATGTATGTATGTGTGTATACAGCAGGTCAGCCCGGATTTGCTCAGGCCCTATGTACTGTTCATAACCTGTTCTACGTGTGAATACACTTTATGTAAGATTTCAAATGTTTAAACTAAAAATTTGTCTGAGTAATTTCGTAGAGACTGGAGAGGTAAATTTTTTGACTTTGACCCAAATTTTGACCCCTTAACATTTATTATTTTGGTTTCAAATCAAAATACAAAGTTTTATCCATGTCCAAGTTACCTACATCTTAAATTTAAAGTCTTTAGATCCAAAATTGGCGGAGGTGTTTTAGCAGAATCTGCAAAGGTCAACTCTTTCAACTTTGACCTTTTAGCAGCCAAATTTTTGCCCCCAAACTGATTAAAATGCGTGCCGCATGCCTGAATATCCGTTATATATAAATTCCAAACGTTTAGATCCAAAATTGGCTGGGTAGTTTGCTAGACACCGCAAAGGTAAAATCTTTTGAACTTAGGCCCCTTGGCAGCTCACATTTTCGACCAAAACCGATTAAAAAGCTTGCGCTATCTCTGAATACCCTTTATGTAAAATTTCAAATGTTTAAACTAGAAATTGGCTAAGTAATTTGGTAGAGACTGCAGAGGTCAATTTTTTTTGCTTTGACCCCTATTATGGGACCTTACCATTTATTATTTGGGGCTCAAATACAAATTCAAAAGTTAGATCCGTGCCCAAGTAACCTATATTTTAAATTTCAAGTGTTTAGACCCAAAATTGGCGGAGGAGTTGTGTAGAGTTTTCAAAGGTAAAATCGTTGAACTTTGACCCCTTCTTTACAGCCAGATTTCTGGGCGAAAATCAGATTTTCCCAAATCTCTATACTCCTTAAATCAAATCTCGAGTGACAGAGTTATTTTGTAGAGAAATGTACACAGACACGCACACACACAGACATTTTTACTTGTAAGTGGACCATCTAATTTAATCCGCCATACAGTGACCACATCAAAAATAATATTCCGACAGAATTTGACCAAATTATTGATAAGGATGTACACTAAGCAAAATAATTAATAAAAATACAGTTAATTTTTCTGTCTCAGCTTCACCTTACTTTAACAAAAATTATAATAAATTTAGACAATGCAAAATTGAATAAAATCAGGAAATATGGGGATAAGGAAACCTAAGAACAACATATGATGAAACGCGGAATATTCTGTGTAGTTTTATTGCCATATATATTTTACAACTTACTATATATATATATATATATATATATATATATATATATATATATATATATATATTAGGAAAAATGAATGAGAGTGATCTCCCTTGGATAAAATAACTGTAATATATACAAATAAAATAGAATGTTTAATGGTAGACAGAAAAAGAAATACATTCCAAATATATTGTAGTTTTAATACGAAGCAATATAAATTGATAATAATATACAATAAGGAATAAATGGAGAAAATAGATTTAAGGAAGTAAATTAAATAAAATGCATAAAAATAAATATTACAAGTACGAATCTACAGCCATTACATTATTGACATACAACCAAGTAAAAAAACATCCCAATGATATTGTTGTTTAAAAAAAAACAAAATAATTTAAATTAATAATACATAATTATCATTAAATGGAGAAAATAAGTTTATAGATGTACATTATATTAAATAAAATGAAAAAAAGGAATAATTATGAATACGAAAGTACGGCTGACAGGTAAAAATAAATTAAAAAACAAATGAAAAGATGGAGACCTCAACAACAACAACAAAAACGACAACATTTACAACCTTCGATATCATAGATATGATTTTGACTGTTTGTGACGGTAAAAATTGTGCTTGAATAGTTTGTTTTCTTTGGTACTCCTGCAGTATTTTACCCACTGATTTCACGATCTTAGCCGAGCGCTGACGAACGCTTTCGGCGTTAACGCCGACGAAAGCCGAGAATTCGGAGCTACGGTGCAAGAACGCTAAAAGTATGTGAATAGCAACAACATTACAAGGAAAAGATATTACACACACACAACAAAATGGATAAAATTAATACAAAAAATTTGGATAAAATAAATCACAAACACTTACCGTAAGTTTTTTTAAAGTAAAATAAATTTATTTTGTTGAATTTTTTTTTTTTTGGTTCACTTTGTTTTCCGATAGCTTTTTTTTTGGAGGCGGGGGTAAGCAACAGTAATAAACACTTCAATGTTTTTTTTTTTTGTTTTTGTTTTTTTACAAAACGTTATTAAACAGTAACAACAATGTTTTTTTTTCAGTAATGTTTGTAGGGGGGGGAACACAACAATCACTGTTTATCTTTAGTTCCGACTGAAAGATTTTCTACTGACTGTAGAGGCAAAGTAGGGAGCAAAGGGTTTTCAGAGGATGTGGAAAGAAGCTCCTTCCCAACCGGGTAGCCTTCCGCGATTTGATTTATTATGGAGACAAAAGGGTTGTGTCCAAATTTTTGTCTCCACATAAATTCGCATAAGTATGTTTCCAACAGCTCCCGGTTGGTACCGCATTCTCGCTTGTTTCTCTGTTTGGCTTCTTTCCACATCCTCTCGACGTGATTTGTGGTCGCCTTCGTAATTGGATCCACGAAATGGAGACTATGATTTACAGTTAGATGTGAAAACCCTTCGCTCCCTACTCTGTTATAGGCTCTCCAACAGTCGGACACGACCGTTGTCCCCGGCAAGATATATTTTTTAATTATTGGAAGGAGGGTTTCAGCGTTTCTATTAGGTACCGTTACCAAGAAACCCTCCTTCTCAGCGGGGTCATAGCCGCCGAAAACCCAGATTGGTTCGACGAGTCTGCCGACGTTATGTTTGCGTCGGTTGAAGACAGACTTGTCTATCTCCACTGTGTGGCCTGGGCCTCCGATCTGCCTAGGATGCCTGCGTAAATAATCTAGGCAGACGTCCCGTAGGAAGTTCTTCCAGTCGGTTATAGTATGAGATGAGGATATCCCACATTCCCGGCGGACGTTATTCTCTGTAGCCAACTCAAAAGCCCACAGATATATCAATTTTATTATCACTTTTATGGTCAGCTTGGAGGCCATGAAAAACGTCCCATGTCGCAGCGAAATCCATTTTCTACAACGCGTATTCCTACACCCTCACGCAAAGCCGTCTTTTACTTGGTCCCTTTTTTTTAATTCGCACTGTGTCTGGCGTTTTGGGCAGGCGACCGATGTAGGAATTAATCTTCTCTCCTGGCAAAACTCGACGACGGCTTCAGTGGAGTGCAAGGTTGTTTCCAGCAGTCCTAGGTTCATTTTTGTTTTCCGATAGCGATGAAAAGAAAGGCTGTGTATTTTTACTTTGAAACAATAAAATAACTGAAATGAAACGCTATGTGTGTAATTCCAATGAAAATTATCCGTCTGCTGCGCGTTCGTTTGAAGCGCCCTGATTGGCTGATAGAGTATCGTACCGCTCGCCATGTTCCGGCGTTTTCCGACGGATGTCGATCAACGCTCGGCTAAGATCGTGAAATCGGTGGGTAAAATACTGCAGGAGTACCTTTTCTTTAAAGAACTAGCATTTAAGCCCGAGTGTTTGGATGTGTATGTTGAGTAAAAAATTTAAAAAAAGTGGTAGTAGGAAGGCAGGCTCGAACCCATACCGCAAAGGAGGAAAAGAACGGGGTAAAAAAATTGACGCCTATGCTCTTACGACCACCGCCAAACCAGAACTGACATTTTTTAAAATTTAGGCTAGACAATCGAAAGGAGAGGATGACTTAAAAAATATAGGCGAAAAAGGCGACCCCCCTGTAGAAAAGTGTCAAGTTTAAGATGAAGATATTAATATTTTTAGCCAAGTTTTCGATATTTGTCGTCTGAAAGGTCGAACTTAAAAACTATACTGATCTTGAGAAAATCCGTCGCCTCTGTCGAAAGTGTTTGGCAGACATGCAAACATACATACATACACACATTTATATATTGGTAACTAAAAATGTTCGACCCAAACCGATGAAAAAGCTTGCCCTATCTCTGAATACGCTTTATGTAAAATTTCAATTGAATTATTGCGAAGGAAAATGTACACAGACACACATACAGACATACACACAAACGCGTTCACTTTAATAGATATATAGACTAGCACGGCGTTGCCCGGGTGTTTGGAGGTGTATGTTGAGCAAAAAAACAAAAAAAAAAGGTCAATTTTTTAAAATTTGACCCCCTATTATGACCCATTAACATTTATTGTTTTGGGCTCAAATCAAGTTAATAAGTTAGATCCATCTCAAAAGAACCTATATCTAAAATTTCAAGTGTTTAGACCCAAACTTGTCGGAGGAGTTTGGTAGAGTTCTTAAAAGTCAAATCGTTGAACTTTGATCACTTAATAGCCATATTTCTGGCCAAAAACGGATTAAAAAGATTTTCCCAAATCTTAGTACCTGGTATATCAGATTTAGAGTCAGCAGACAGAAAATTGAGTTATTGCGTTGGAAAATTTACACAGACAGACACACACGCACACAGACACCTTCACTTTTATTGACTAAACAAAAATATATACGTATAGATAAATATATATGGAAACAAGTTTCTACGCAAATATTATGCAAGTATAAATCATGTAGAATATCTGCATGAATATAATTACACGCAATAGTTAACTAATGATCATCCCATCAGAAAACCGAAAAAACTAATAGGGAATTAATTAAAATGAATGTTTAAAAGAATATGCAAATTAGTTGGATCTTTTGCCAGTGAATGTAATTCTACGCCCCATATATAATAATGTTGTATTTTCTTTTTAAATAAATAGAAAAGAAAGTTTTTATATGAGTATCATAACACACAAAAGAAAAACGAATTTATAGGAGTATAGATAGATAGATTGTCTGAAGAGTTTGCTACATTCCAAAATATTTTTACTCTTTGTTAAAGATTTCTAACGAAAATCTGCAATATATATTCTTATGAGAAAATAAAAGAACGCGTGTTTTCAAAAATTGTGAATTAAACTTATATATATATATATATATATATATATATATATATATATATATATATATATATATATATATATATATATATATCGTAGTTCGGGGTATTTGCGCTAACAAAAAAAAAGTGCTCTTTATATGCGCGGTTACCCTGGACTTGGCGCAATTACCGCAAACTACAGTATATATATATATATATATATATATATATATATATATATATATATATATATATATATGCATGTATATATATATATATGCATGTGTGTGTATATATATATATTTATATATATGCTCTTTACCGTTTATATATGTATATATATGCTGTATATATATATATATATATATATATATATATATATATATATATATATATATATATATATGGGTGTCCGGCGTTGCCCGGGTGTTTGGAGGTGTGTATTGAGCAAAAAAAAGGAAGGTAGGCTCGAACTCGTACCGCGAAGCAGAAAAAGAACGGGGAAAAAACGTGACGTCTTTGCTGTTACAGCCATCTCCAAATCGGAAGTGACGTAGGTTTAAATAAGGGTAGCCAACCGAAAAGAGGGGATGACTTTCGAAAATATCGGTGAAAGAAGCGACCCCTCCCTGTGGTAAAGTACCCAGTTGAGGGTGAAGAAATTAATGTTTTTAGCCAATTTTTCGGTGTTCGTCGTCTGAAAGGCCAAGCTTAAAAACTATTCGGATCTAGTAAAAATCCGTCGCCATTGTTGAAAGTTTTATGCAGACATGCAAACATACATACATACATTTATATATTGGTAGCTCAAATTGTCGACCTAAACCGATTAAAAAGCTTGCCTTATCTCTGAATACCTTTTTTGTAAAATTTCTAATGTTTAGACCAGAAATTGTCTGAGTAATTTGGTAGTAACCGCAGAGGTCAAATGCATTTTTAACTTTGACCCCCATTATGACCCTTAAAATTTATTGTTTTGGCCTCAAATCAAGTTATTAATTTAGATCCTAGTCTAAGAAATCTATATCTACAATTTTAAATGTTTATACCCAAAAATGGCGTTGGAGTTTGGTAGAGTTCTCAAAGTTTGACCCTTAACAGCCAAATTCCTGGCCGAAAACTGATTACAAAGATATTCCAAAATCTCAATACCCTGTATATCAAATTTCGAGTCCGTAGACTGAAAATCGATAGAGTTATTGTGTAGGGAAATATACACAGACAGACAGACACTTTCACTTATATATATATATATATATATATATATATATATATATATATATATATATATTCATGCTGTTTATTGAAAAGACTTCAGCAAAGTGCTCGATTATAAAGTAAAAATCAATATAAGAGCATAATATTTATTTTAAATTATACAGTTTAGAAAGACATCAATTTCGTTGGTTTCAATTTGAAATAACAAGTAAATTTTATCATATAATCTTGATCAAACTTGGAAACTGTTGAATGTGTAATGGTTTTAACTTGAAAATATTGCTGACGTCGGATCTCTTGTATTCATCTGAAATAATCGCGAAAACATAATAATATGCTAACATAAATTTTTGTTTCCTAGTAACAAGTAAAGTAGGACCAATTCTAACTCATTCTCAATTGTTTTCTTTAATGCTGCATATTATAATCCACTGACTTAGAGTTTTGTCATCGTATATTCTATATTACTTCTTCAACTACGTCAAGATGAAAAACTTGACGATAAATTATTTTTAAAAAAATATGAAAAAGAAATTTCAAAACTAAAATTCTAATGTAGAATAACATCGAGGTTTACTGATCGATAACATAATAACTTTGTTTAACAAGTGTTCAAAATTAAGTATAGGTGATCGATAAACTGTCTGATGAAAGGGGATATTTGAGATTTCGTTATACTTTTGCGTTTTTATCTTTATGTAGACAACTGAGTGATCAGAAGATCCTAGCGGTGACAGAACTAAACGTAGATTCCATGAACAAAGCTTTTTTATTAGAACTGCACGCCTGTGGAATTGTCTTCCGTTTTCCTGCTTTCCGGCTGACTACAATATGGTTGTCTTTAAGTCTAACGTAAATAAGTTCTTGATGAGCCGTTCCATATAAGTTATCAAATTTAACAAATTTTCATTACTAATGATTATTATATTGTCCAATTTCTACTGTACACTCTTTAACCCTTATCCTTGAGTGGCCTCTTGGCCTTGATAATGTGTTGATACCTATGAATAAAAAAGAAAACGTCCAATGTGTACAAGTTCTAATTGAATCGTCCCCCTAAGTAATCCAAGTTACAAAATTCCCACTGCTTACTATGCTAAAATCACAATGACTAATGTATACCTATTAACCCTTATTCTCGAGTGGCCTCTGGGCATTGATAAGTGGTGACACCCATGTAAAAAAAAAAGAACTGAGTATGAGCAAAGTTCGGGGCATATTGTTAGGAGATTTGCAAATTATTCTTCAGCATCGAGCAGGAGCAAAAAGATCCCGTTTGTTTGAGTAGACTATCAATTCAACGTTGTGAGCATTGAAATCTCTAAAGCTTGCCCACAGTGAAATTGACATTTAATAATGAAAAAGTGCTCAATATCCTTATTGTAGCACTGTTCCCAAACGAAATTACATTTCTTCTATTTATAATTTGTAGGCCCGGGCAACACCGGATTCCCAATTAGAGAATGTATGTAAATATGATAATTATACCATAAAGCATAATTATAGAATGGATGTCATTATAAGTAAACAATAACGCATTATTTCAAAACATATGTCATTATGATATACAACAAAATACTTATGAAACATATATGTAAATATGATAAGTACACAATAAAGCTTGATTATAGAATATATGTAATTATGATAAATACACAATAAATCATGATTGTGTATTTTTCATAAGTATAAAAACATGATTTTAGAATGTATGTAATTATGATAAGTATACAATAAAGCATGATTTTAGAATGTGTGTAAGTACAATAAATAATATTTATGAAATGTCTGTATGATATGTACACGATAAAGCATGATTATAAAATGTATATAATTATGATAAATACTCAATAAAGCATGCTTATGAAATGTATGTATGATTTGTATACCATAAAGAATGATTATGAAATGTCTCTAATTACGATAAGTATATAAAAGCCTAATTATAGAGATATGTAATTGTGATAAGTGTACAATAAAGCATGTTTATAGAATTATGTAATTATGATAAATATACAATAACGCAGGGTTATAGAATGTAAGTATAAGTATACAATAACACATAATATCAAATGTATGTAAGTATTATAAATATACAATTAAGCATAATAATAGAAGGTATGTAAGTATGATAAACATACAATAACGCATGATTATAGAATGTATGTAATTATGATAAGTATACAATACAGCATGATTATGAAATGCATATAATTATTATGAGTACAAAATAAAGCAGGATTATAGAATTATGTAAGTTTGATAAATATACAATTACGCATGGTTGTAGAATGTAAGTATAAGTATACAATAACGCACAATTATAAAATGTATGTAAGTATTATAAGTGTAGAATGAAGCATGATTATAGAATGTATGTAAATATGATAAATATACAATACAACATTATTATAAAATGTGTGAAATTATGATCAGTATACAATAAAGCATGACTATGAAATGTATGTAAGTTTGATAAGTATGTTTTTACATGGTAGTCACCACTTATCAAGGCCCGGAGGCCACTCGTGGATAAGAGTTATTGCGTGTACAATAAAGCATGATTATAGAATGTTAGTAAATATGAGATGTATACAATAAAGCAATTTCTTACAAACGTATCATACTCTAATCTAAGCCACATGCTTTCTGCTTAAAAAAGAAGTTTTTTTTTCAGACGTACGTAAATGGTACCTATACACTTGAAACGAACGTCCGAATAAGCACCACTCAAAATGGTAAATGAGCTAATTATTAAAATCGTAGCACACGACGGGTTTTATGCAAATGGTCAGCTATTGAAGATCCAGATCTGTTACTAAGAACGTCCGTTGGTAGGTAGGTACGATTTATGGTTTTGTGTAGATATGTATTGTTAGACTCTACCACTTATTATTAATTTTGTTCCACCCACGTAGTCACCATTGCAACTGCATTTTAATTGATAAATTACATGATTGTTGTGGTGAGAGTGTGGTAGAACATTTTTCGAGAAGATGCCAATAACAATTTCGTAAAGAACACGTACGCTAGAAGCAAAATTGAACTGATTTGCTTGGCGAATTTCTCACTAATTCTAACGATAGAATATAAATCGAACAGTTAGCCATCGTATTTATTTCGAGAGATGTTATTTGTTTTCGATGACTGCCCTAATACTATCAAGAAGGTAAACCCTTTGAATAAAATATCAGTGATCGTTTTTAATTCTTCATCTATTATCATAAAGGCATGATGTGTAAGTGTCCAAATTAAATTAATCTTTCGTTTTGTAGGGCAAAACTAACTCCAACGCGTTTCCAACTCTGTAAACGTGGGTTTACGACATATTTATGTAAGTTAACTCGATGGAGTACATCAAAGAAAGCTAAAGTAGAGTTACATTCTTCTTCATAAATGGTTAAATGCTTACAAGAAAAACAGAACATGAAAATAGAAAAGAAAATATATTAACAAGAACAAAGGGAAAGCTGTTTGTCTAGCCAACGAACAAGCTTTGTTAATTCGATGGATCTAGACCTCTGCATTCATGCCTTGTCGATCGGTATTTATTGTATCTAGATCAGTTAGTTCGTAGGTAACGCAAATAATTCCGACACAACACCCTTAAGAAATACTGATACTCCGAAGGTGTATCAGTATTTCAGTTTGGGTAGATCATGAGTGAATCCGTAAATTTCTTTTTTTTTCTCCCAGACCGTCATGGTTCTGGTGTGATTCATAATACTTACAGTAATAATTTCCTGTATGAATTTGTAATACCTTAAGTATAATGCTTTGCAGTTGTTTTCTTTTTTTTCAGAGAAAAAATGTTCGCGGAAGAGAATTGCTTTGAACTACTTGCTTTTTGTGATAGACAAATATAAAATAAAAAGAAACAAAATTCTGTATCTATTTTTAGTGACAAACTTGCTGACGATTAAACTTTGCAGAATAGTTGAATGTTCGTAGCATACGGGTGTATGTGCCGTTTAGCTTTTTTCCAATCTATTCGTGAGCGTCCAGAAAAAATGGGAATTATTATAATTGAATGTAAGTAGGAGTAACCTAACATTCGTTACTATTAATGCACTGGACGATAATAAACTATACCAATTAAATAACAGATTAGCACTTTGTCTAAACTCTGATAAAGGACGAGATTATACACATGGAAATACAGTACAATATATATATATAAAAAATGTGAAAAATGGAATATATTCCTCCGATCTAACTAATAACTGAATTGAAATAGCGTGTTACAAAATTGAAACTCATATTAAGTTTTACTATGAAGGTAATTAAAGCAAAAAATGTATAATTAATAAAATAAAATTACATATTAGTAGATCAGTAGTATTTGAAATAACCATAATTAATGTTAACTACATTAAATTGAATTAATATTTACAATGGATAGTTTGAACGGTGTATAGTTAACCTTGTAGTAAGCTCCTGACCTATTCATAGTAATAATAGTAAACACGTTACATAATTAACCAAAAGGAATTAATTACAATTATTAAGCAAGAAAAGAAAATAGACTTTTAAAAATAAGTAACTAGTAATGAGTTAGAAAGAAAATATCGAAAATTAAAGTTTCAACTTATAAAGCAGTTTCAAACGATAAATAGTTGTAAGCAAATTTTTACGATGCTTTGAATTAGTAGTTTTAAATTTGAAATAGTTTAAATAAAACCTATATGCTAGTTTGATTGATGAAAACTAATGTTAGTTAAATTGAATTATGAAAATTTCTGCAGGCATTATATTAAACCCATTAATTATTTATATTATTAAATTATAGCAAAAAAAAACAAACAAACAAACAAAAAAACAGGCAATAAAATTCGATACTCGTATAGACGTTAAAGTGATGAAAATGCAATGTACTTTATAAAATGTTTATAATTTTTGCATGGCATATTGCATATATGTTGTGGATAAGAAGTTAATACCGTCATATTAATAAAAGAGTCCAGTTTATAGGCTGTAGAAATTAAAAAAAAATTTCCATGCATTAGTGAGCTGTTCAGTTGTGCAAGTTATAAATAATGAACGATTACATACTTACACGCCAATGTTGGGCCGAAACAGTTTACGCAAGTTGTTACTAATAAAAACCTGACATTTTGTAAATAAACAACTAAAGTAGTAATTTTAAGCCATGTTTTTGCCTCTTATATTGCCCTACAAAGCTATAGAAATGAGAACTTTGTGATATATATTTATGTGTAAATACTATAAAAAATAGTCAAATTATATATATATATATATATATATATATATATATTTTTTTTTTTTGTATAATATATACAGGAATTTACATTTATATCGGTAGTCGGTACCGACGGTTTCAAGCCCGGTAGTTGAGGACTGCTCTTAATGTCCGCCTCAGGCTCTTTTCAGCCGACTCTCATCTGTCTTTAACCGGAACCGGAACTCTATATATGCACACCATACTTTTTATTTATTTATTATATCCTTTATTTCTTTTATTTTATTTTGTATTTTTTTATTTTTTATCTTTTTATTTCTTAATTTTATTTTTTTTTATTTCTTTATTTTTTTTGTATGTTACTTTAATCAGGTAATAAATTTGAAGCAATAAATTAAAAAGTATGGGATGATGCCTTCTATATTATTATTTTTCTTTAAGCATCCCCCCCCTATCATTCAGTTTAAGTCTCGTTTAAAAGCGTTTTAAAAGTTCATTTTGAAGTTATGTCTAATCTCGTTTAAAAATAGGGTGATAAAATTTAGATTGAAATAGACCTAGGAAGTGCCTAGGGGATGGTATATACTAATCTTTAAGTATCGCTTTTAACGTTTAAGATTTATTTTAAAATAATCTCTAGTTTCGTTTTAATTACGGTAATAATATTTAGTTAAAATAGACTTAAAATGTGTAAAAATATGGCATACGTTTATATTTAAGTATCGTTTCACGTTTAAAATTATTTAAAACGTTATTTTAAAATTATATGTAATTTCGTTTTAAAAACGGTAATAAATCTTAGATTGAAATAGGTCTAAACGGTGTCAAAAATAGGCGTTTTTATAATTAAGTATATTAAGTATAACATGATCTCGCTCTATTAAAAGTTTAGTTATAGACACACGTCAAAATATTTTATTTTATATTATTGTAGATCTTATCACCCATTTAAACGAGATCTAGAGAGAATTTTTAAGTTTAAAATTTTAAATGTTTTAAAACGTGTTTTTAAATAGAGCGAGATAAATAAATAAATAAAAATTATGGTGTGCATATATAGAGTTCCGGTTCCGGTTAAAGACAGATGAGAGTCGGCTGAAGAGAGCCTGAGGCGGACATTAAGAGCAGTCCTCAACCACCGGGCTTGAAACGGTCGGTACCGACTACCGATATAAATGTAAATTCCTGTATATATTATACAAAAAAATATATTGCTCTTATTTCGAGAAAGGTTTTTCCCTAATAAGAGAGCACTGTATGGGATTTATTTTTCTACAAAAAAGTACATATATATATATATATATATATATATATATATATATATATATATATAAACATTGAATTGATAAGATTTGTCACTATATCTGTCAAATTTAGTTGTAACGATGTAATGTGTAAGATGGGGTATTCATGAACTCAGTTGTGAGACCAACAATGCCCAACATTTTAATAGCTTTCTATGAGAAACAATTACTATCTGAACGCATACAACTTTTAGTCTATTTTCCATATGTAGACGATATATTTTGCATGGTTAAAGATGAAACAGAGGCAAATAATTTTTTCTCCTTATTGAATAGCATGCATCTCACGTAAAAGTATACTTATGAAGGAGTATTTGACTTGATGCAACAAAAACTACATCGAGGAATCGTTCATCAATATATCGTAAACCCATTTTGACATAATAGTATACACGCTGAGATTCGTTTTGCTATACTAAAACGAAAGATTAATTTAATTTGGACTTTAACACATTGTAACCTTACGTAAATATATGAAGAATTGGAACCGATCAACTAGTCTCCCTTTTTCCCCAGTTTTTTTTAAATTATGAATATCAAAACAAGTCTTCACTTATTAATTGCACCCCCCGTATATATATATATATATTTATATATATATATATATATATATATATATATATATATATATATATATACACACACACACACACACACACACACACACATATATATATATGAACTTATTAAAGTTATTAAAATAAATAATATACTGGTGTAACTCTTTAGAATATATCTCTCAAAATTTATAATAATCCCTGCATTTTTTATTACATTTTCACCCCAAACAAGGCACATTGCCACTTTGGTGTAAGGGGCTACTATCAGGGAATAAACTACGGGGGGTACTATATGGGGAGTTGGGCAGGAAGATGTCGGTTCACATTACACTTAAAATTCTGCGTGTCAGTACCGTTGGGGAAGGAGGGAGCGGAAGGGAATTCCAAAGTCTAGCAGTTCTGGGGAAGAAACTACTGGAGTAGAAGGCTCTCTTAAATCTAGGGATCTCTACTGTGACTTCAGTAAATTCTCTCTTAACTGTCGCTTTTTCTTTCTTACAGTTACTTCTGGCTTCTATATACTTCTGTCTGTTATAACTGGACTTATGTCGGTTAAATCTGCGGTGGGACGTGAGTTAAGATGTATATTCAATGTAGATACAAGTAACGGCATTTTTGATATGAAGTACAATACAGTACAGGTATAATTGGAAGCAAATTATAAGCTATCGCGTATTCAGTATGTATAATTAAGTAAGTAGATATATGGGCAGATTTCCAGTAAATGCGAATATATGGAAGTTGTAGGTATTAAGTATGTTTCTACTTCTAATTCAGCTTTCATTTAAGAATCAAGAAGATTTATTTTGCATTAAAGAGTATCGATTCAGTGCAAAACTAAGGAAGAGACAGCTATTGCTATGTAATGTAAATCCAAGTACGGACTATAGCATTAGTTTAAGAGGTTACCCTGCACACACGCTTACCTACATAACTATATCTATAATATAAAGCTGGACGTCTGTGTGTGTGTTTGGTCACGTATAGGCTCCTATATGGTTGACTATTTTAAAAAATTGATTACATATAATGATAGAAGATGTATCGAGGATCAGGAATGGGTATGTTTGATCTGGCAGAACGGTGGTTCATAAAAATTGTGGGGTCTGCGTTCGTGCCTGGTCCTCAAAGTATGGAAATAAAAAATAAAAAAAAGCGTTTACAAGGGTTTTTGATATAGATGTATGTAAGAATACTTTGATAAGTATGTTTCAACTTAAATAGGGATGTTATAATAAAATTGTGGGGTCTGCGTTCGCGCCTGTACTCCATGGAAATATGGCACACACTTTAACAAAGATTTTCATATCTATTTGCGTAAGTATACTTTGATAATTATGTTTCAGTTTGAAGAAATATGGTATAATAAAATTATTGCGTGTTCGTTCGCGTCTGACCTCCATAGAATGTAAATATGTCACAAAGTTTAACAAAGTTTTTTTAAAAAGGGTGAGGGTCCACAATAACACCTTAACTTTAGTCTTAATTCACGTCAGCTTTTATTTTTTTGAGTTGAAGCATACTGTGTCGAATAAATTAAATAATAAAAAAAAAGTTTTCTTTACAAACTACTTAAAAATACAAACCAATGAACTTTTCTACCATAAAAGTAACATTTATTGACTATCGTAACATTTTTTAATAATATATTTATATTATTATATATATAACATTCTTTTCCTTGTAAGAAAGCATCATTTTGTTGATCACTCTTGGCTTTGAATGGAAACAAAGAAAACATATATTTTCGCGAAAATTATCTTCACTTTCATCATATTTTGCTTAGGGTATACATATATGTATATGTGTTAATATTATATATTTATATATTAATAAAACAGCACAACTATATATATATATATATATATATATATATATATATATATATATATATATATATATATATATATATAAGGAATGAAAAAATACCAGCGGTGGTTGACGTTATGTTATGAGAAAAATAGAAAAAAAAACGAATGAAATTATTAAAAAATCAACGTTTCGTCCTTATTTCAGAGGACATCTTCAGGATAATTGAAATAAAAAATAAAAATGTAAGAAAAGAAAAAGTCATAGATCGTACGAAACAGACAGTTCTTGAATCCTACCCATGTCGGGAAGGACAAACAAATGTGTGCGTACGGGGACATTTGTTTGTCCTTCCCGACATGGGTAGGATTCAAGAACTGTCTTTTTCGTACGATCTATGACTTTTTCTTTTCTTACATTTTTATGTCATCAAATTATGGAGAAGAGTATGTGTCGGAATTTTAAGAAATGCCGTCAAGTTATGCAGATTTTTTAAAGAAATTTTAATTATAGTGGAGAATAAAATGCAATTTGGCTGAATTATCTCGAGAAAGTCATCGCTCTAAACGATAAGCAAAATATTTCTGTTCACGAAATAAATGTTACTCACTTTTTGAGAAATCATTATATTTTTATATATAGAGAAAAAATTTAAAAAAAATCAGAATTAGGTGAAAAATTTCTGAGAAATTAACCTAATTTCAATGTTGAAGTTTACATCGTAGACTAAATCTGCTCAGTGGAACGACTCAAGAAGAAATCGATCATAGAAAAGCACATATGTTGTACGATGCAATTAGTATCGACTGTCTGCTTGGCGATTGATCTGGCAATATCATAAAGTTTACCTGATAAGGAGATGTAGGGTGAGTCCCAAGATGATAGCAAATATAATACAATGTAATGATAGCAAATATAATACAATGTAATGACGGCAAATATAATGTAATGACGGCAAATATAATATACGTAAAGCTTATGAGCTTATCCGCAATGTTTTATTCCGCATAGGAATATATTAACTAATTTAGCTTGGCAACTGGGCCCTCGGTAAAATCACTAAATAAATAAAACCCAATGCAAAATATATATCAGATGGAAAAGAAAGTTCCTGCAGTTTTTCATCTTTAAATCCAGATGAACATATTTTTTTTATCAACATAAGCATCATCAGAATCAACACGCTTTTGCTAATACAAAACAAGTGTATTTATGCAAGGTATGTAAAAAATATTGCGTTCTGGTGGCAATGAAGTCACAGAAGGCGTTTTTGATATTGTTTAGGTTTTTGAAGCATTCCTCACGCAAAAAGTTGTCGAATTAGTAATATCAAATACCCATAACCGTATCCGATGAGATAAAAATGCTTTCTTTTATTTTTTCTATCATGAAGCCTCGATGTAAATAGATTAGTATATTTAAGCCACGAATCGCCATATTGTTTGAATGCTCAGTATGTGGTGCACGAATAAACTATCATTTGTTGGCATTTATCAAGATCGTCAGTATAATGGGCGTGACTACTGATACCACGACCTCCATTAAACACCAGCATCAGTTCTTATCAGTGATGGGTGTCTCTTCTGCCTCCTCGTTCTCCTTCTTTAGATAAGGTCAGTAGACACAGAACGACGGCACAGCATTCAATTGCTTCATCTCTTCACATAATGATATTAATGCTTTTGCTTTACTTGTATCGTTGTTATATTTTATCCCTCACATATTCTTGACAATTATTCTCATCTTGGATGTTGTTAGAGGTGAATCTCCAACAATTTGATTGATATCCTACCAGATTCTCAAATCATAATCTGAATGTCATCACCATGTTTTCTGATGGCACATCCATTTATTTGCCATAATATATATCTCTGCCCGCATTGTAATTGTGGCAACATGAGTAAGTTTGTAGGAACATTTCTCCCATAATAGACTCGTAGAACTTTATTGCCATTTCATGGCGAGTAATACGACGTGAATTTTTTTATTCGCGTTAGGACTGTTTTAATAGATTTTTTTCATACAACAAGTAAAAATTATTAAGTTTTTTTTTTTACAAATATATTACTTTCAGATACAATAAAAATGTGCAGAAGAAAGATTTCAAAGTCCGTTCTGATATATATATATATATATATATATATATATATATATATATATATATATATATATATATATATATATATATATATATATATATATATATATATATTACCTCTTTCGGCATCTTTTCAGACTCAGCAGCACAGATATTGAAATCTTTCCCGAAATATATTCAATTACTGTTCAATAAATTAAATTGATTTACTTTTTAACTTTCTTATTTTTCTTTTTTTCTTTTTTTTTTACTTTTTCTTATTTCATTGTATTTCATTTGTCCTGCTTTATTTTCTAATTAAAATTTTTTAGCAATTCTTTAATTTTGGAATTTTAGGTATTTTTGAAAATTTTTGAAAATTTTTAATTTTTTAAAAGTTTTTAATTATTTTAATGTTTTATACATATTTTTATGAATAAAATATTTTCTTCGTATGTCTTTTTCTCTATATTTTGTAAATTTATTTCGCCTTCATACTTTTTCTATACCGTCTCTTTTTTATTGCTAACATATCGCCCACTTTCAAACCAATTTTTTCCAATCCTAATTTCCAAAATATTTTCCATTTCTTACCGGAATGTTTTCAAAATAGGTGCTGCTTTTTTCGTTTTCATTTATATAATGTCAGCTTTTTTCCGATTTTGACGGGAAGCATTTAGATTTGAAATGGCAAGGTTTAAATAGATTTCTCTGTCATTCCTCTTTTATAACCATAATTGACTTAATAATGTAATAATATTCCCATGTAACTTTACGCTAATTCTTTTTAACTTATTCTCTCTCTCTCTCCACACACACACACACACACACACACACACACACACACACACACACACACACACACACACACACATATATATATATATATACATATATACACACGCACGTATATATATATCCATATATATATATATATATATATATATATATATATATATATATATATATATATATATATATATATATATGAACTTAAAATAGAAAAATAATATGCTCGGTGATTTTTCTGTTCATTGAGCTTTATTCAAATGACTGTTTTCAAATGCGGAGTACATATCCCTTCAGTGTCGGATATTCAGGATAGAAATGTAGATACTTTTGTCATCTTCTCATTGTAGTTATTACGTGCGTAAATAAGTTGTAGGCAAAACAAGACATGTATGTAATATGTAATTTTCTTAAAGAACTATTTTACGCTTAACATTTGCAACATGTCTTTTTGCCTAAATCTGTGAATATATTCCATCCTCATTTACACTTTCACATGTGATAAGTAAATATTATCAGATATGTACTACACAAATCAGGAATCTATTTTACACAATCTGTATACGCATACTTATCTTTATACATATCTATAGACTACAAAACAAACTCCGTAAATCTAACTTGTCACCTTGATACTTTGCTCCCATTCACAATGCTTGAAATCATTTTATTAAATAGAAATAGAGAAAAAGAGAGCCAGAATGACACGCTTCATGATTCAGCAAGGGTACACATTGATTCTTTCGTGTGAATAAGTAGTACACATGGGTCACCATAAAACACGGGGTATACATAAGACTAATAAATTCCAGGATTAGGAGCAGTACTATGCACGGGTCATAAATAAATAGGGGTACACATGGTTCCTCATTAATTCGTAGGCTTGCAGCAGTATTGCACGCGTGTCCTAATTAATATAAGCTACACGACTTTTCATTAATTCCTATGGTTAAACTAAAAATAACAATATCATTTCCCATTAATTCCTGTGTTTTAAGTACTTGTACACACAAGTCATAGAGAAGTAGTGCATACAGGTCATAATTAAGCAAAAATAGATATGAGCCAGCATTTGTTTATATCATGTCGTTATAAACCAGGAATACACATGGGTTATCATCAAGTATGAAGAAGATTAGACACAGGTATTCATTAAACGTAATTATACCATTTTATAGTTGAATAATTGTTTCGGTCCCCACTTTATGTATGGGGCAATTGTGCACAAGGGTTCTTATTAATGAAGGTCACACATGCGTTCCTGTTCATACTGAGCAACACCAGAGTTGATCGTTTAAAATAAACAGGTTTAACTATTAAATTAGTTTACAATAAACAGGTTTAACTATTAAATTAGTTTAAAATAAACAGGTTTAACTATTAAATTAGTTTAAAATAAACAGATTTAAGTATTAAATTATTATTTGCACCATTTCTAAAACATCGTTGTACCTTTCAATTATTTTAACGTGCTAAGTGTTTATAGTAATTTCTTCGTTTGCAGGGATAATAAATTATTGTATACGAATTAGTATTTTATTCTGACATTATACAATTGTGTCCTTGGCGTTTTTTTTTGCCTTCGTTTGTGGCATTCGAGATGATTCCCATTGAAAGTCACAATTTCCAATTCTATACGATTTCAGAGCAATTTAAAGTCGATTGTGTCATATTTATGAAAATATGACTTTTATGTAACAATAATTGTAATAATTACAATAATTGCAATAATTACAATAATTACAATAATTGTAATAATTACAATAATTACAATAATTCCAATCATTACAATAATTATTATAATTACAATAATTACAATAATTGCAATAATTACAATAATTACAATAATTGTAATAATTACAAGAACTACAATAATTACAATAATTGTAATAATTACAATAATTACAATAATTACAATAATTGCAATAATTACAATAATTGCAATTATTGTAATAATCACAAGAATTACAATAATTACAATAATTGTAATAATTACAATAATTACAATAATTGCAATAATTGCAATAATTACAATAATTGTAATAATTACCATAATTACAATAATTGCAATAATTTCAATAATTGTAATAATTACAATAATTGAAATAATTGCAACAATTACAATAATTACAATAATTACATAATAATTACAATAATTACAATAATTGCAATAATTACAATAATTGTAATAATTACAATAATTAAAATAATTACAATTATTACAATAATTGTAATAATTACAATAATTACAATAATTGCAATACTTACATAATAATTATAATAATTACAATAATTACAATAATTACATAATAATTAAAATAATTACAATAATTAAAATAATTGTAATAATTATAATAATTACAATAATTACAACAATTGCAATAATTAAAATAATTACAATACTTACATAATAATTACAATAATTACAATAATTGCAATAATTACAATAATTACAATAATTACAATAATTACAATACTTACATAATAATTACAATAATTACAATAATTGCAATAATTACAATTACAATATTTACATAATAATTACAATAATTACAATAATTGCAATAATTACAATAATTGCAATAATTACAATAATTACAAAAATTACAATAATTGCAATAATTAAAATAATTACAATAATTACAATAATTACAATAATTGCAATAATTACAATAATTACAATACTAACATAATAATTACAATAATTACAATAAGTGCAATAATTGCAATAATTACAATAATTACAATAATTGCAATACTTACATAATAATTACAATAATTACAATAATTGCAATAATTACAATACTTACATAATAATTACCATAATTACAATAATTGCAATAATTACAATAATTACAATACTTACATAAACATTACAAAAATTACAATAATTGCAATAATTACAATAATTGCAATAATTGCAATAATTACAATAATTGCAATAATTACATTAATTACAATAATTACAATAATTGCAATAAATACCATAATTGCAATAATTACAATAATTACAATAATTGCAATAATTACAATAATTACAATAATTACAATAATTGCAATAATTACAATAATTACAATAATTGCAATAATTACAATAATTACAATAATTGCAATAATTACAATAATTGCAATAATTACAATAATTGCAATCATTGCAATAATTACAATAATTGCAATCATTACAATAATTACAATAATTGTAATAATTACAATAATTACAATAATTACAATAATTTCAATAATTACAATAATTGCAATAATTACAATAATTACAATAATTGCAATAATTACAATAATTACAATAATTGCAATAATTACAATAATTACAATAATTACAATAATTACATAATAATTACAATAATTACAATACTTGCAATAATTACAATAATTGTAATAATTACAATAATTACAATAATTACAATAATTGTAATAATTACAATAATTACAATAATTGCAATATTACATAATAATTATAATAATTACAATAATTACAATAATTACAATAATAATTAAAATAATTACAATAATTAAAATAATTGTAATAATTATAATAATTACAATAATTACATTACAATAATTACAATAATTGTAATAATTGCAATAATTACAATAATTGCAATAATTGCAATAATTACAATAATTGCAATAATTACAATAATTGCAATCATTGCAATAATTACAATAATTGCAATCATTACAATAATTACAATAATTGTAATAATTACAATAATTACAATAATTACAATAATTTCAATAATTACAATAATTACAATATTTACAATAATTACAATAATTGCAATAATTACAATAATTGCAATAATTACAATAATTACAATAATTGCAATAATTACAATAATTACAATAATTACAATAATTACATAATAATTACAATAATTACAATAATTGCAATAATTACAATAATTGTAATAATTACAATAATTACAATAATTACAATAATTACAATAATTGTAATAATTACAATAATTACAATAATTGCAATATTACATAATAATTATAATAATTACAATAATTACAATAATTACAATAATAATTAAAATAATTACAATAATTAAAATAATTGTAATAATTATAATAATTACAATAATTACAATAATTGCAATAATTAAAATAATTACAATACTTACATAATAATTACAATAATTACAATAATTACAATAATTACAATAATTACATAATAATTACAATAATTACAATAATTGCAATAATTACAATTACAATACTTACATAATTACAATAATTACAATAATTGCCATAATTACAATAATTGCAATAATTACAATAATTACAATAATTACAATAATTGCAATAATTACAATAATTACAATACTTACATAATAATTACAATAATTACAATAATTGCAATAATTACAATGATTACAATAATTACAATAATTGCAATACTTACATAGTAATTACAATAATTACAATAATTGCAATAATTACAATACTTACATAATAATTACAATAATTACAATAATTGCAATAATTACAATAATTACAATACTTACATAAAAATTACAATAATTACAATAATTGCAATAATTACAATAATTGCAATAATTGCAATAATTACAATAATTGCAATAATTACAATAATTACAATAATTACAATAATTGCAATAATTACAATAATTACAATAATTGCAATAATTACAATCATTACAATAATTGCAATAATTACAATAATTACAATAATTACAATAATTGCAATAATTACAATAATTACAATAATTGCAATAATTACAATAATGCCAATAATTGCAATAATAACAATAATTGCAATAATTACAATAATTGCAATCATTGCAATAATTACAATAATTGCAATAATTACAATAATTACAATAATTGTAATAATTACAATAATTACAATAATTACAATAATTGCAATAATTACAATAATTGCAATAATTACAATAATTACAATAATTGCAATAATTACAATAATTACAATAATTACAATAATTGCAATTATTACAATAATTGCAATAATTACAATAATTGCAATAATTACAATAATTACAATAATTGCAATAATTACAATAATTGCAATAATTACAATAATTACAATAATTGCAATAATTACAATAATTACAATACTTACATAATAATTACAATAATTACAATAATTGCAATAATTACAATGATTACAATAATTACAATAATTGCAATACTTACATAATAATTACAATAATTACAATAATTGCAATAATTACAATACTTACATAATAATTACAATAATTACAATAATTGCAATAATTACAATAATTACAATAATTGCAATAATTACAATCATTTCATTAATTGCAATAATTACAATAATTACAATAATTACAATAATTGCAATAATTACAATAATTACAATAATTGCAATAATTACAATAATGCCAATAGTTGCAATAATAACAATAATTGCAATAATTACAATAATTGCAATCATTGCAATAATTACAATAATTGCAATAATTACAATAATTACAATAATTGTAATAATTACAATAATTACAATAATTACAATAATTGCAATAATTACAATAATTGCAATAATTACAATAATTACAATAATTGCAATAATTACAATAATTACAATAATTACAATAATTGCAATAATTACAATAATGCAATAATTACAATAATTGCAATAATTACAATAATTACAATAATTACAATAATTACAATAATTACAATAATTGCAATTATTGTAATAATTGTAATAATTGCAATAATTGCAATTATTGTAATAATTGTAATAATTACAATAATTACAATAATTACAATACTTACAATAATTACAATAATTACAATAATTTCAATAATTGCAATAATTACAATAATTGTAGTAATAACAATAATTACAATAATTCCAATAATTAAAATTATTACAATAATTCCAATAATTCCAATAATTCCAATAATTACAATAATTACAATAATTGTAATAATTACTATAATTGTTATAATTACAATAATTGCAATAATTGCAATAATTACAATAATTGCAATAATTACAATAATTTCAATAATTACAATAATTACAATAATTGTTATAATTACAATAATTACAATAATTACAATAATTGCAATAATTACAATATTTACAATAATTACAATAATTACAATAATTTTAATAATTTTAATAATTATAATAATTACAATAATTGTCATAATTACAATAAGTACAATAATTTTAATAATTTTAATAATTACAATAATTGTTATAATTACAATAATTACAATAAATACAATAATTACAATAATTACAATAAGTTTGATAATTTTAATAATGTTAATAATTATAATAATTACAATAATTGTTATAATTACAATAATTACAATAATTACAATAATTGCAATAATTACAATAATTACAATAATTGCAATAATCTATATATTAATACGCTTGTAACTATCTATCTATCTATTTCCGGCAAATTTGATTGGTTGAGAAGATTTTATTCTGGAATAGCGGATTACACATTAAACGAACGCTCAAGGCAGAGATCAGGGTTGCCAGGTTGGCTTCATTTTAAAAGTAGTTTGGCCATCAGAATTTCTGTTTGTTTTTTTTTCCAAATTTGTCCCTTTTCTGAACGAACGCTCAAGGCAGAGAGTGAGAGCAAGAGATAGATAGATAGATAGACAGAGAGAGAGAGAGAGCGAGAGAGAGAAAGAGAGAGTCTTCGTTAATTAAAAATATTTTAAAATCTGTTTCCACATTTACTAAATGTTTATATTTGAAAGTCAACAACTTCAATATAGTCAATTTTTCTGTAGTTTTCAATTTGGCTTTCTGTTGGCCTTTTTTACTTAAGAAAATGTGCCTGCGCTTTTGGATTTGGCCTTTTTGGCCTTTTTTTCTTAAAAAGTTTGGCTTCGAATAATTATTATCGTCTGCCAACCCTGGCAGAGAGAGAAAAAATGGAACCCTCAAGACAGAGAGAGAGAGAGAGAAAAAAGTGAACGCTCAAGGGAGAGAGAGAAAAACAAAAGAAACAAAAAACCTTGAAATTTACACGGGTCAACCTAGATCCGCCGAAAACCGTGCCGGTGGAGATAATTTAACCACACATGTAAATATATACCTTTCTCCTATTAAAACTTTTTTTCATGAAATTTACTGTAGTAGTAGTACAAATATATTGCGAAACCATCATTCTCTCTCTGTCTGTCTCTCTCTTAAATATAAACAACGCCTAGAGGAGAGAGTGGGAGGTTTAATTTTTCTTTACATTTGTTTCAGAGAGAGAGAGAAGGAGCGATAGATAGATAGATAGACACACAGAGTGTGAGAGAGAGATAGAGAGAGAGAGAGGGGGAGAGAGAGAAACGCAGTTTTCGTGAATTAAAAATATTCTCGCAACTACGACTGATTGCTGTTAGATATAAACAAAGCCAAGAGGATAGAGAGGGAGGGGGAGAGAGGGGGGAGATAGAGGAGTGAGAGGGGGAGAGAGAGAGGGGGGAGATAGATGGGGGGAGGGAAGAGAAAAAAAAGAAAAAGTAGTTTGGCCATCAGAGTTTCTGTTTGGCTTTTTTTTTCAAGTTCGGCCCTTTTCTGTACGCACGCTCCAGGCAGATAGATAGATAGATAGATAGATAGATAGAGAGAGAGAGAGAGAGAGAGAGAGAGAGAGAGAGAGAGAGAGAGAGAGAGAGAGAGAGAGAGAGAAACGCGGTCTTCGTTAATTAAAAATATTTTAAAATCTGTTTACACAGTTACTTACTAAATGTTTATATTTGAAAGTCAGCAACTTCGATATAGTCAATTTTCCTTTAATTTTCAATTTGGCTTTTTGTTAGCCTTTTTTACTTCAAAAATGTGCCTGCGCTTTTAAATTTGGCCTTCTTTGCTTTTTTTCTGAAAAATTTGTCTACAAATAATTATTATCGTCTGCCAACCCAGGCAGAGAGAGAAAAAAGAGAACGCTCAAGGGAGAGAGAGAGAGAGAGAGAGAGAGAGAGAGAGAGAGAGAGAGAGAGAGAGAGAGAGAGAGAAGAAAATTCATTTATTATTGACAGATTAAACACAGACCGTTTGGCCCATCTAGAGCAATGGATGAGAGAAGAACACAGCAAAGAGAAGCAGCAAGAGAGAGACAGAGAATCAGACGACAGCGTTTGCGAGAAGAGGAAAGACAATCAATCCGTGATCGAAACAGACAAAGAATGCAACAGCAAAGGCGTAATATGAGCCAGGATTAGCGAGAATTTCATCTTGACCATTTGAGAAATAGAGATCACGTAAGGAGAAATAATATGAATATGGAAGAAAGACAGCAATTTCTAGAAAACATGAGACACAGGGACCATGTAAGAAGAAATAATATGAATCAACAAGAGCGCCAAAATCATCTTGAAAATGAGCGAAATAGAGTTCAACGTCATAGAAATGCCCACAATATGGAACGCCAAATATATTACATTGGGGCCATGGATGTCCGATGTCAATTTTGCAGAGCCTTAAGATTCCAAAAAGAACAACTAAATTGCTGTCATAACGGAAAAGTAATGCTACCCCCTTACAAGATTACCCCGAAAATTTAAGATTATTATTTGATGTCAACAATGCCGAGGGTGCAAATTTCAGGCAGAATATAAGAAACTATAATTCTGCATTTGCTTTTGCATCTTTTGGTGCCAATATTAGACCCCCTCCAGGACGTGGACCCTATTGTTTCCGTTTACAAGGTCAAACTTACAACTACGCAAGCAACCTCCATGCAAATGACCCTGAAGAGAGAAGATATGGCCAGCTGTACATCATAGAAACCAATAAAGCCATACACAATAGAGTAAATGCTCCAGAAAATGCTAACTGTTTAGTGTCTGTTTTTCAAAAGATAAATGAAGCGATGATTAATAATCCTTATGCAGCAGCATACCATAATATGAGGGATATTGAACAACAAGAACAAGAGAGAGCTGCAATTGAGAACGTTTCACCAAGACAAGTAACCATGCACTTCATCCCTGGCCCTGACAGAAGGACATACAACAACCCATCAGGCAATGAGATTGCAGCCATATTCGTTGGTGATGATGGTGCACCTCCAGTACATCGTGATATCATTGTTTATCCCATAGGTCAACAGAGGGAGAGGATTGCTTACATCTCTTGCCATCTTGATCCCATGGTTTATCCTCTTCTCTTTCCGAATGGAGAATCGGGATGGCATATACAAATGGCTCATGTAGCACAACGCCAAACTCGTGTTCGCACCAAAGTCACCATGCAAGAGTTTTACTCATACCGACTAGCAATCAGAGATGGCTTTAGTGCTTTGCATCGAGCTGGATAATTATTGCAACAATATATTGTTGACGCTTATGTGAAGGTGGAGGGATGCGTCTGAACTTCATTCAAAATAACCAAGCACAATTAAGAGTGGCACTTTATTAGGGTCTCATGGATCACCTAGGAAGACAGAATGAGTATCAAGAGGCAGGTGTTCCAGTCATTTTGCCCTCTACATTCACAGGAAGTCCGAGAAACATGCAACAAGCATATCAAGATGCCATGGCGATCGTCTGCAAATTTGGAAAACCAGAAATTTTCTTGACATACACGTGTAACCCAAAGTGTCGAGAAATCACAGAGAAACTTGGACCGCATGAAACAACACAAACCAGGCCAGATTTAGTTGCACGAGTTTATAACATGCACTTAAAGGAACTTTTGATTGATATCAAGGATAGACATATATTTGGTGTTCCAGTTGCTCCTATCTATGTCATTGAATTTCAAAAGCGCGGTTTACCACATTGCCACATTTTGGTAATGCTGCGAGAAGAAGACAAACTGAGGACAAGAGAACAAATTGATGAGATGGTTTGTGCTGAAATACCTTCATTAGACTACCCAGAGTTGAGAGAATGCGTGAGAACATTGATGATCCATGGTCCATGTGGGATATCAAATCCTAATTCTGTGTGCATGGTTGATGGAACATGTGAGAAAAAATTTCCAAAAGATTTCCTTGAAGAAACGAATACAAATGTATCCGGATATCTAGTGTACAGACGGAGAAACAATGGAGAAAAGGTACAAGTTGGCACTCATGAGGTTGACAACAGATTCGTTGTCCCATACAATAAGTATCTACTGGAAAAATACCGTGCCCATATTAATGTTGAAGTGTGTTCCTCGGTGAAAAGCGTAAACTATTTATTCAAATATATATATAAAGGCCACGATTGTGCAAACATGGAAATCAGACATGTTTTAGAGAATAATGAGCCCACTGGAATACATGAACACAATGAAGTTAAACAGTTTTTGTCATGTAGATATGTGTCTCCTCCAGAGGGCTTTTGGAGGTTGTCAGAGTTCAAAATGCATGCTCAATCCCACACTGTTTATCGCTTGGCTGTACATTTGCCTGATGAGCAGCATGTTTACTATAGAGAAGGGAATCAAAGACAGGCGGCAGCAAGATCAGAAGAACGTGACACACAATTGACAGCTTGGTTCAAACTCAATCAAACAGATGAGAATGCAAGAAATCTTTTCTATTGTTCTGTACCTGAGCATTATGTCTTCAACAAACAAACAACAAAGTGGACACGGCGAATTAGATTCAGCAACATTTTAACCAGAATGTACTCTGCAAGTCCTCGAAATGAAGACATTTTATTTGAGGATGTTGCTCCTTCATGTCCCCGGAGCGACTTCATTCAGCAATTTGAAGACAATCGATGGTCAAGAAATGGCCACCTTCAAAGACGCATGCATCAGACTGCGCCTGGTTGAGAATGACAATGCATTGCAGGAAGCTTTGACAGAAGCAGTAGCTCATCAGATGCCACGACAACTATTATCCATGTTTTCCATGATGTGCGTCTTCAACCAGCCCGTGAATGCTCTGCATTTATGGAATGAGAATAAGCATTTTATGATCGAAGATCTGCTGCTTAGATATGATAACATAACTGCTGAAAATGTTGCTCTCCACTTTCTGAATACCTTATTCATGGAAAATGGCATGGATTGCAACATGTTTGGTCTGCCTGAACCAGTTGGAGATCATCCTGGACATGAAGGAGATGTTGGAAACTCTAACATAGATGTGACTTCTCTTAATATTGAACAGAGGCAGATATTCAATGCTGTGGTTGCAAGTGCCTTCTCTGATGAGCAAGGTTAGCAAACAGAAAATAGATTGTTTTATGTGGATGCACCCGGTGGTTCAGGAAAAACCTATCTTTTCAACAAGTTATATGAATACCTTAACGCTAACAACATTAAGACAAACACTTCTGCTTGGACTGGTATTGCTGCAACACTGCTGAAATGCGGCAAAACTTTGCACAGTATATTCAAGCTTCCGGTTCCCCTAAGCGAAACAAGTGTCTGCCATGTGCCACCGAACTCTGAGCAAGGAAACTTTCTGATGCAAGTTAAAGTCTTCATTATTGATGAAGCTTCTATGATCCCATGCTATGCGCTGAAAGCCATTGATAAATGCTTGAAAGATATAATGAACACCCACACTGCATTTGGTGGTAAAGTAATCTTACTTGGAGGCGACTTCAGACAAGTACTTCCGGTTGTCCCGAGAGCTCCTCCTGCTGCTGTGCTAGATGTGTGCCTCAAACGCTCAGACTTATGGCACAGCTTTCATCACATGAGCCTCACACAGAACATGAGAGCAAATTCAAATGAACAGGAGTTTTCAAGATGGCTTCTGCAAATGGGCAATGGATCACGGATGAAGTGGCTCCAGATGTTATTGACATTCCTGAAATGTGCACATGTAATGGCTCTTTGACATCGGAGGTGTTTGACAACTGTACGGCTGAAGAGATGAAAGCAAGAGTAATCCTATCTCCAAAAAATTCTGAATGCTTAGCGGTCAATGAGGAAATTTTGAGAATGTTGCCAACAGAAAATAAAACGTACCTCAGCACTGATTCTGTAAGTAGCGATAATGACGAGGAAGCACAAAATTATCCAATGGAATTCATTAATTCTCTCACTCCATCTGGCATGCCTCCTCATAGGTTGAATTTGAAAATTGGAGCAATAATTATGCTACTGAGAAACCTCTCCATAACTCAGGGACTGTGTAACGGCACTCGACTAGAGGTCATTCAGCTTCACGAGCACAGCATCAAGGCATCAATAATCAGCGGTTCTCACGCTCATAAGAGAGTACTTATCCCAAGGATAAAACTGAAACCTAGCGATGTCAATATTCCTTTTGTTCTTCATCGCACTCAGTTCCCAGTTCGCCTCTCATACTCAATGACAATAAATAAAGCTCAAGGTCAGACTTTTGATAGAGTTGGCATATATTTACCAAAGCCATGCTTTATTCATGGCCAGCTTTATGTAGCGTTCTCAAGAGCAAGAGCAATGAAGACTGTGAGAGTTAAAGTCCAACATCTTAATGATTCCACGCATGGCCACAGAAGAGGAATCACATTTACACGAAATATCGTATACACAGAAGTCATCTAAAATTGTCCATGTGTTTGGGTTCCCTGAGGCAATCTGAATAGTGGACGTATATGGGAGAAAAAAACAGATGTAATGAAAGTTTATATTTTTTAAACGTTGACATTTGAAATGTATTTTAAGTAATCAAGCATATGCATCTAAACATCAAGAACATATTCTGGGATAGTTTTGGTTAGGTTCAACGTTAGGTTCAAATATTTTTGAACAAAATGCACAGGTTTTACCCATTACTGTGCGAAATTAACAATATCATGTTTTAAACACTCTAAGTCTCCATTGTATAATAAGTATATGATAAATAACCTAAAAAATAAATAAAAACTTTTGAAAATATTTTTAAATAACCATATTTATAAAACATAAATGAAGATGTGTTTATTGAGATTATTTGGAGCACTAATATCGTGATTTTGGTATATACATATTTGCATACATTTGACCTACCGTACTCTTCATTTAGTATTAAAAAAAATAGTACACAGGGTGAATTCGTCGGCCAGGGCAGTAAAGGGTTAATGTAAATGTTTCAAGGTACGGATATGTGATGGGATAATGTGTATGTGAAAAAAAAGAAAAGAAAACGTGAAATTTTCACGGATCCAGCTAGTTACAAGAATTACAATAATTACAATAATTATAATAATTACAATAATTACAATAATTACAATAATTGCAATAATTACAATAATTACAATAATTACAATAATTGCAATAATTACAATAATTACAATAATTGCAATAATTACAATAATTACAATAATTACAATAGTTGCAATAATTACAATAATTACAATAATTGCAATAATTACAATAATTACAATAATTGCAATAATTACAATAATTGTTATAATTAAAATAACTACAATAATTACTATAATTACAATAATTACAATAATTGCAATAATTACAATAATTGTAATAATTACAATAATTACAATAATTGCAACAATTACAATAATTACTATAATTACAATAATTGTAATAATTATAATAATTACAACAATTGCAATAATTACAATAATTACAACAATTGTAATAATTACAATAATTACAATAATTGCAATAATTACAATAATTGAAATAATTGAAATAATTACAATAATTGAAATAATTACAATAATTACAATAATTGCAATCATTGAAATGATTACAATAAATAAAATAATTACAATGAATGCAATAATTACAATAATTGCAATAATTGCAATAATTACAATAATTACAATAATTATAATAATTACAATAATTACAATAATTGAATAATTACATTAATTGCAATAATTACAATAATTACACTAATTGCAATAATTACAATAATTACAATAATTAAAATAATTGCAATAACTACAATAATTACATTAATTGCAATAATTACAATAATTGCAATAATTGCAATAATTATAATAATTACAATAATTACAATAATTACAATAATTGAAATAATTGCAATAATTACAATAATTACAATAATTACATTAATTGCAATAATTACAATAATTGCAATAATTACAATAATGACAATAATTGCAATAATTGAAATAATTACACTAAATACAATAATTACAATAATTACAATAATTGAAATACTTACAATAATTGCAATAATTAAATAATTACAATAATTATAATTATTGCAATAATTACAATAATTATAATAATTCCAATAATTACAATAATTGCAATAATTACAATAATTGCAATAATTACAATAATTACAATAATAATAATAATTGCAATAATTACAATAATTACAATATTTACAATAATCACAATAACTGCAATAATTACAATAATTGCAATAATTACAATATTTATAATAATTACATTAATTACAATAATTACAATAATTATAAAAATTACGATAATTACAATATTTGCAATAATTACAATAATTGCAATAATTACAATAATTACAATAATTGCAATAATTGCAATAATTACAATAATTGCAATAATTACAATAAATACAATAATTACAATAAATACAATAATTACAATAATTGCAATAATTACAATAATTGCAATAATTACAATAATTGCAATAATTACAATATTTACAATAATTGCAATGATTACAATAATTACAATAATTGCAAAAATAACAATAATTGCAATAATTACAATAATTGCCATAATTACAATAATTGCAAAAATTACAATAATTACAATAATTACAGTAATTACAATAATTGCAATAATTACAATAATTACAATAATTACAATAATTGCAATAATTACAATAATTATAATATTTACAATAATTACAATGACTGCAATAATTACAATAATTGCAATAATTACAATAATTATAATAATTACAATAATTGCAATAATTACAATAATTACAGTAATTGCAATAATGACAATAATTACAATAATAATTGCAATAATTACGATAATTGTAATTATTACAATAATTACAATAATTACAATAATTGCAATAATTGCAATAATTACAATAATTACAATAATTGCAATGATTACAATAATTACAATAATTGAAATAATTACAATAATTGTAATAATTCCAATAATTGCAATAATGACAATAATTGCAATAATTGCAATAATTACAATAATTACAATAATAGCAACAGTAAGTCAGTAACAACGACAAGAAACTCACAAATAATAACAACTACACTAAAGCCGGATACAATTCAATGATACAGAGGAAAAATGAACCACCTGATGTACATGGACGATCTGAAACTTTTTGCAAGGACCAAAAAGGGGCATGATACACTAATTAACACTACAGGGATCTTCAGCCAAGATATCCAAATGGAATTAGGAATGGAAAAGTGCGCACTACTAGTTATAAAAAAGGGCGAACTACTAGTTATAAAAAAGGGCGAACTACTAGTTATAAAAAAGGCAAAACTGGAAACGACAGAAGGCATGGAACTACTCAACCAAACAGAAATGAGGGCACTAGGAGAACAAGACGAATATTAATGTTTGGGAATTCTGGAAGCATAGCAACAGAAATGAAAGAGAAAATTGGAAAGGAATACCTCAGGAGAAGAAGAAAACTCCTGGAAACCAAATTATATGGTAGAAACCTAATAAAAGGTATAAATACATGTGCAGTGTCACTAGTGAGGTACTCTGGACCGTTTATAGGATGGGCAAAAGAAGAACTGAGACAGCTCGACAAGAAAACCAGGAAACTCATGATCATGCATAATGCACTACACTCAACGGACGATATTGACAGACTCTACGTGAAAAGGAAAGACGGCGGGAGAGGACTGATCTCTATAGAAGATTGTGTGAATGACACAAAAAAGAACTAGAAAAATACATAATGCAAAGCACTGAAATGATAAGTATGGCAACGAGAGACACGGAGAAAACCAACAAAACAGAAAACATAGAGACAAAAAACAAAACGAGAAAAGAGAAATGGGAAGAGAAATAACTCCACGGAAGATTCATAAGAATGACAAAAGATGAGAATAACGAAAACACCTGGACATGGATGCGAAAAGGACATATAAACCGAGAAAGTGAATCTCTAATAACTGCAGCACAAGATAACTCGATAAGAACCAACCATATCAAAGCAAGAATCGATAAAACACAAGAAAACAGCAAATGCAGACTCTGTGGACAAAGAGACGAAACGATAAACCATATAGTAAGTGAATGCAGCAAACTGGCCCAAAAGGAATACAAAAACAGGCATGACCAAGTGGGATGGGCGGTGCACTGGAAATTGTGCAAATGGCTGCATTTCGAGCGTACAGATAAATGGTACAAGCATAAACCACACAACAGCACTTGAAAACGAGGACCACAAAATCCTATGGGACATGGACATACAAACGGTCAAACCCATCCAAGCAAGAAGACCAGATGTCATGATAATTAACAAGAAAGAGAAATCCTGTCAAATCGTAGACTTTGCTGTCCCAGCTGACCACAGGGTTAGTATGAAAGAAAAGCAGAAACGAAGCAAATACACAGAACTAGCCAGAGAGTGAAAAGGGATATGAATGATGAAGAAAATCAAAATAGTACCAATAAAAGTAGGAGCACAAGGAATAATTCCGAAAAACCTGGAAAAAAGAATGGCAGAAATTATAATCAGAGGAATAGCTGCAAAAATAGAACGCCTAACGATAATGTAACCGGCTGAAATCTTAAGGAAAACCCTTGAATGCGGAGAATAACACAAGACAATATAACGAATAAACGTTACAGGGAATAAAGAACACCGAAGCTGCAAAACTACATGTTCTACACCCCCTCTATTGTGTCACCACCGTTCCCCCAATAGAAAAGTGATACCAAAGAGCCGAGAAGGGCCAAGGAGGATGGAAAGACCGAGGAGGGAGCACTGGCCAGACATCCGCTGGACAAGTGTGAAGAGAACTGGGATCTTGGGGAGGCTTAGTGCCACTCAAATTCCAATATAAACCAATGGCCACTGCCAGCGAGAAATCAATGATAAGAGGCTGTTGCGATGATGCAAATTTATTTGCAAATGCAATCGAAGGAGGAGGAGGAAAGAGCTGGACGTCTGGGAGACTTGTTGTCATTCAGCTTCCAGAGAACACCACAAGTCTCCAATCAGATCGTTTGTTAACTTGTGTGAAAGCTCCATGTGAGCCAATAACAATAAGAAGAAGAAGAAGAAAAAGAAGAAGAAGAAGAAGAAAAGAAAAAGAGGAGGAAGAAGAAGAACTGTACTTAAATGAATACAGATCTTTGTATTTTTAAATACTTGGTAGATTAATGAGGCGTTGAGAGTATTTTCTCTTTAAGGCATCACTTGCAAGAATGGGTGTTAGTTCCAATTGACGCTTTTTGAGTACTATGTCAGGACCAGTTGGTTTGCTGGCATCAAGGTTCTTGATGAGTGTGGCAACATCACGACATGTGGATGTTGTTCAGATTACTTTCTGTCTTGGGAGGAAATTCAAGAGGTAAGTTACCCAGATTATATAGGGTTGAGTATGCTTCAAAGTTTTGGCAAAGAGTTTGGCTTTGTCAAATGCTGACATTATCACTTCAGGTTTGTTCATGATGGTCACGATAGTTGACGCACATTTGTTCAGGACCTTGTTTGGTATTCGACGAAACTTATGCGAGTCAAATCTCTGCACTTGTACTTTGAACTTGATGGACAGAGTATATATATCTGTCGCGTTCTTTTACAGTGATTACCTGCAGTACTAATGTTACATGATGACGGCTGTCCCCTTTTTATGTAAGTATAAAAATAGAGAGATTTAGTTAAAATGAAAATAAAATGAGAGAAAACGAGAATCGAACCCTGGAGATAAGTTTTAAAGAACAATAGGTTTAAATGGAATGTCCAGTAAATTGTTGATTCTGATGAAATAAATAATAAATAAACTATTCATTGTTAGAAGAATGTTGATAATAAAATATGGGTTAAAGGAATTAGATATGTAGGTTGAATTCCTTTGTGAAAACAACAAAGAAATAAATGGGAAATCAGAATGTTCGGAAACGTGCAGGCCGCGTATGTTGATGGCATGTGAATTGTGGTCACGTTGGCCGGACATGCATGGATTTCTCAATATAGGAAGTGAGAGTTAGTTAGTGAGAAGTCAGAAGAAGGGAGGCAGAGAGTCAAAGTCAGACGATAGTCTGGGTCCAGACATGGGAGTCGAACGTCTAGAAGCGAGACGGTCACTTTTGAAACATTAGAATGTGAACCTTTGAATTCCTGGATGCAAAGCCATTGACCGGTCAAGTGGAAGAATAAATGCTCATCATGTTTTTATAACTGCCGTCTCCTGTGTCCATTATTACATGAAAAAGGTATTGTCAATTAATATATAAGAACTATCCGAAATTTATCATCTAAAAATATATGTTTAGAAAGTATATGTGTCGTTCTATTTATGTTATATAAACACTCCCGTTCATACGAACTGTCAATCCATCTTATATGAAAACACCTTCTCAAAATGTATTTATATGCAATCTCTCTCATGTATAAACTCTCACTCTCTCTTTATATACACCTGTTAATGTCTTACAATATGAACACTTACAACATGAACTCTCCTAAGACTCATCTCTCTTAAGACTCATATCCTTTATAATATGAACAACAAAAGAACATTCATCATCTTAAGTATAATAAGTGAATCTTTAAAATATAACACTAATAGCAAAATTAGCTTCAACATATCTATTATATTTAAAGCAATTGAAGTAGTGGTTCCTAGCGGTAGAGCATTCAGGTGTGCATTACGGTGGGAAAACATGTTTTAAGTAGCTTAATGTAAAAATAAAATATTCCTAAATTGGTAACAATGAAAATGATGAATGATTTTAGTTTTAAAATCAACGTGATACTTCAACGCTTTTGGCTCGGACGTATAGTGGTCGAATATTTCAATTTATAGTTTCAGTTCTTAGTAATTGAAGTAGGAATCCTTACAGCATGAAGCAATTTGTAGTTTTTTGTTCCAATTTAGTTTGATTTATAGTGGCAGCTGTAATTTCTTAATTATAATGTGTTTAAGTTAAACACAGTAACAACTTCCGGTTCGTACAAAAATGTTTTCATTAATAATCGGTGTAATCTTTGGCCGCATAAATATCAAAGAATAGTTTAAATATTAAATATTAAATAAACAGATATTATGTTTATTGGTTTAATAAAATAAAATGAGCTTCTTAAACGTAAATGACAACAGTGAAATCATAGTTATTTTTACATCAGTTTTAATCCTATTCTAGTAAACTAATGATGATGAATTACTTCTCTTGTTTGTTAGGGATAAGGACTTTTTATTGTTTTTGGCAGTGGCGACTTATTCATGTTTTGGTTATGGAGATTTCTTTTGTTAGTGGTAGAGACTTTTTTTATATCATGATTGAGACATTTTTATGATGGAAACTTATTGTTTTGTGACAGGGATTAATTTATTTAATTAGAATTTATTATTGAAAGGAGTATTATTAATTAATTTATTTATTGCGGACTATTATCATGAAACAACAACTAATATTATCCTGAAACAACAACTAAGAAAGATGAAAAGTGCAACAACTCCTAAGAAAGATGATGATAATAGTTCGCAATAAATAAGTTACTTATTTTGATGCTGAGGACTTCTTAATTTTTTGTGATGACGACTAATTCTTTTTTATGACCACGGAGGCTTATTTTTATGATATGGACTTATTCATTTTTTGGTGATGGGGACTTATAATTTTTTGCGATGGAGACTTATTTCTTGTGATGGAGACCGATTCTCTTTCTGGTGATGGGGACCTATTCTATTTTTGGTGATGGGAAGTTATTTATTCTTTTTGGTGAGGGGGGCTTATGTCTTTTTGTTCTTTGGTGATGAGACATATTCCTATTTTTGATGATTGGGGCTTATTCTGTTTTTAGTGATGGGGACTTATTCTACTTTTGGTGATGTGGACCTATTCTATTTTGGGTGATGGGGACCTATTCTATTTTTGGTGATGGGGACCTATTCTATTTTTGGTGATGGGGACTTATTCTATTTTTAGTGATGGGGACTTATTCTATTTTTGGTGATGGGGACCTATTCTATTTTTGGTGATGGGGACTTATTCTATTTTTAGTGATGGGGTCTTATTCTATTTTTGGTGATGGGGACCTATTCTATTTTTGGTGATGGGGACATATTCTATTTTTAGTGATGGAGACCTATTCTATTTTTGGTGATGGGGACCTATTCTATTTTTGGTGATGTGGACCTATTCTATTTTTGGTGATTGGGACCTATTCTTTTTTGGTGATGGGGACCTATTCAATTTTTGGTGATGGGGACCTATTCTATTTTTGGTGATGTGGACCTATTCTATTTTTGGTGATTGGGACCTATTCTTTTTTGGTGATGGGGACCTATTCTATTTTTGGTGATGGGGACCTATTCTATTTTTGGTGATGGGGACCTATTCTATTTTTGGTGATGGGGACCTATTCTATTTTTGGTGATGAGGACCTATTCTATTTTTGGTGATGGGGACCTATTCTATTTTGGGTGATGTGGACCTATTCTATTTTTGGTGATGGGGACCTATTCTATTTTTGGTGATGGGGACCTATTCTATTTTTGGTGATGGGGACCTATTCTATTTTTGGTGATGAGGACCTATTCTATTTTTGGTGATGGGGACCTATTCTATTTTTGGTGATGTGGACCTATTCTATTTTTGGTGATGTGGACCTATTCTATTTTTGGTGATGGGGACCTATTCTATTTTGGGTGATGGGGACCTATTCTATTTTTAGTGATGTGGACCTATTCTATTTTTGGTGATGGGGACCTATTCTATTTTTGGTGATGGGGACCTATTCTATTTTTGGTGATGAGGACCTATTCTATTTTTGGTGATGGGGACCTATTCTATTTTTGGTGATGTGGACCTATTCTATTTTTGGTGATGGGGACCTATTCTATTTTTGGTGATGTGGACCTATTCTATTTTTGGTGATGGGGACCTATTCTATTTTGGGTGATGGGGACCTATTCTATTTTTGGTGATGTGGACCTATTCTATTTTTGGTGATGGGGACCTATTCTATTTTTGGTGATGTGGACCTATTCTATTTTTGGTGATGGGGACCTATTCTATTTTTGGTGATGGGGACCTTTTCTATTTTTGGTGATTGGGACCTATTCTATTTTTGGTGATGGGGACCTATTCTATTTTTGGTGATGTTGACCTATTCTATTTTTGGTGATTAGGGCCTATTCTATTTTTGGTGATGGGGACCTATTTTATTTTTGGTGATGGGGACCTATTCTATTTTTGGTGATGGGGACCTGTTCTATTTTTGGTGATGTGGACCTATTTTATTTTTGGTGATGGGGACCTATTCTATTTTTGGTGATTGGGACCTATTCTATTTTTGGTGATGGGGACCTATTCTATTTTTGGTGATGGGGACCTATTCTATTTTTGGTGATGTGGACCTATTCTATTTTGGGTGATGTGGACCTATTCTATTTTTGGTGATTGGGACCTTTTCTATTTTTGGTGATGGGGACCTATTCTATTTTTGGTGATGTGGACCTATTCTATGTTTGGTGATGGGGACCTATTCTATTTTTGGTGATAGGGACCTATTCTATTTTTGGTGATGGGGACCTATTCTATTTTTGGTGATGGGGACCTATTCTATTTTTGGTGATGGGGACCTATTCTATTTTTGGTGATGTGGACCTATTCTATTTTTGGTGATTGGGACCTATTCTATTTTTGGTGATGGGGACCTATTCTATTTTTAGTGATGGAGACCTGTTCTATTTTTGGTGATGGGGACCTATTCTATTTTTGGTGATGTGGACCTATTCTATTTTTGGTGATTGGGACCTATTCTATTTTTGGTGATGGGAATCTATTCTATTTTTGGTGATGGGGACCTATTCTATTTTTTGTGATGGGGACCTAGTCTATTTTTGGTGATTGGGACCTATTCTATTTTTGGTGATGAGGACCTATTCTATTTTTGGTGATGGGGACCTATTCTATTTTTGGTGATAGGGACCTATTCTATTTTTGGTGATGTGGACCTATTCTTTTTTTGGTGATGTGGACCTATTCTATTTTTGGTGATGTGGACCTATTCTATTTTTGGTGATGGGGACCTATTCTATTTTTGGTGATGTGGACCTATTCTATTTTTGGTGATGGGAACCTATTCTATTTTTGGTGAAGGGGACCTATTCTATTTTTGGTGATGAGGACCTATTCTATTTTTGGTGAAGGAGACCTATTCTATTTTTGGTGATGGGGACCTATTCTATTTTTGGTGATGGGGACCTATTCTATTTTTGGTGATGGGGACCTATTCTATTTTTGGTGATGAGGACCAATTCTATTTTTGGTGATTGGGACTATTCTATTTTTGGTGATGTGGACCTATTCTATTTTTGGTGATGTGGACCTATTCTATTTTTGGTGATGGGGACCTATTCTATTTTGGGTGATGGGGACCTATTCTATTTTTGGTGATGGGGACCTATTCTATTTTTGGTGATGGGGACCTATTCTATTTTTGGTGATGAGGACCTATTCTATTTTTGGTGATGGGGACCTATTCTATTTTTGGTGATGGGGACCTATTCTATTGTTGGTGATGGGGACCTATTCTATTTTTGGTGATTAGGACCTATTCTATTTTTGGTGATGTTGACCTATTCTATTTTTGGTGATTGGGACCTATTCTATTTTTGGTGATGGGGACCTATTTTATTTTTGGTGATGGGGACCTATTCTATTTTTGGTGATGGGGACCTATTCTATTTTTGGTGATGTGGACCTATTCTATTTTTGGTGATGGGGACCTATTCTATTTTTGGTGATTGGGACCTATTCTATTTTTGGTGATGGGGACCTATTCTATTTTTGGTGATGGGGACCTATTCTATTTTTGGTGATGTGGACCTATTCTATTTTGGGTGATGTGGACCTATTCTATTTTTGGTGATTGGGACCTTTTCTATTTTTGGTGATGGGGACCTATTCTATTTTTAGTGATGGAGACCTATTCTATTTTTGGTGATGGGGATCTATTCTATTTTTGGTGATGTGGACCTATTCTATTTTTGGTGATTGGGACCTATTCTATTTTTGGTGATGGGGACCTATTCTAGTTTTGGTGATGGGGACCTATTCTATTTTTGGTGATGGGGACCTATTCTATTTTTGGTGATGTGGACCTATTCTATTTTTGGTGATGGGGACCTATTCTATTTTTGGTGATTGGGACCTATTCTATTTTTGGTGATGGGGACCTATTCTATTTTTGGTGATGGGGACCTATTCTTTTTTTGGTGATGGGGACCTATTCTGTTTTTGGTGATGTGGACCTATTCTATTTTTGGTGATTGGGACCTATTCTATTTTTGGTGATGGGGACCTATTCTATTTTTAGTGATGAAGACCTGTTCTATTTTTGGTGATGGGGACCTATTCTATTTTTGGTGATGTGGACCTATTCTATTTTTGGTGATTGGGACCTATTCTATTTTTGGTGATGGGGATCTATTCTATTTTTCGTGATGGGGACCTATTCTATTTTTGGTGATGGGGACCTAGTCTATTTTTGGTGATGGGGACCTATTCTATTTTTGGTGATGGGGACCTATTCTATTTTTGGTGATGGGGACCTATTCTATTTTTGGTGATGTGGACCTATTCTATTTTTGGTGATGTGGACCTATTCTATTTTTGGTGATGGGGACCTATTCTATTTTTGGTGAAGGGGACCTATTCTATTTTTGGTGATGAGGACCTATTCTATTTTTGGTGAAGGAGACCTATTCTATTTTTGGTGATGGGGACCTATTCTATTTTTGGTGATGGGGACCTATTCTATTTTTGGTGATGGGGACCTATTCTATTTTTGGTGATGAGGACCTATTCTATTTTTGGTGATGGGGACCTATTCTATTTTTGGTGATGCGGACCTATTCTATTTTTGGTGATGGGGACCTATTCTATTCTTGGTGATGGGGACCTATTCTATTTTTGGTCATGGGGACCTATTCTATTTTTGGTGATGGGGACCTATTCTATTTTTGGTGATGGGGACCTATTCTATTTTTGGTGATGAGGACCTATTCTATTTTTGGTGATGGGGACCTATTCTATTTTTGGTGATTGGGACCTATTCTATTTTTAGTGAAGGAGACCTATTCTATTTTTGGTGATGGGGACCTATTTTATTTTTGGTGATGGGGACCTATTCTATTTTTGGTGAAGGAGACCTATTCTATTTTTGGTGATGGGGACCTATTCTATTTTTGGTGATGGGGACCTATTCTATTTTTGGTGATGGGGACCTATTCTATTTTTAGTGAAGGAGACCTATTCTATTTTTGGTGATGGGGACCTATTCTATTTTTGGTGACGGGGACCTATTCTATTTTTGGTGATGAGGACCTATTCTATTTTTGGTGATGGGGATCTATTCTATTTTTGGTGATGTGGACCTATTCTATTTTTGGTGATTGGGACCTATTCTATTTTTGGTGAAGGGGACCTATTCTATTTTTGGTGATGAGGACCTATTCTATTTTTGGTGAAGGAGACCTATTCTATTTTTGGTGATGTGGACCTATTCTATTTTTGGTGATGGGGACCTATTCTATTTTTGGTGAAGGGGACCTATTCTATTTTTGGTGATGGGGACCTATTCTATTTTTAGTGATGTGGACCTATTCTATGTTTTGTGATGGGGACCTATTCTATTTTTGGTGATGGGGACCTATTCTATTTTTGGTGATGAGGACCTATTCTATTTTTGGTGATGGGGACCTATTCTATTTTTGGTGATGTGGACCTATTCTATTTTTGGTGATGTGGACCTATTCTATTTTTGGTGATGTGGACCTATTCTATTTTCGGTGATGGGGACCTATTCTATTTTGTGTGATGGGGACCTATTCTATTTTTGGTGATGTGGACCTATTCTATTTTTGGTGATGGGGACCTATTCTATTTTTGGTGATGTGGACCTATTCTATTTTTGGTGATGGGGACCTATTCTATTTTTGGTGATGGGGACCTATTCTATTTTTGGTGATTGGGACCTATTCTATTATAGGTGATGGGGACCTATTCTATTTTTGGTGATGTTGACCTATTCTATTTTTGGTGATTGGGACCTATTCTATTTTTGGTGATGGGGACCTATTTTATTTTTGGTGATGGGGACCTATTCTATTTTTGGTGATGGGGACCTGTTCTATTTTTGGTGATGTGGACCTATTCTATTTTTGGTGATGGGGACCTATTCTATTTTTGGTGATTGGGACCTATTCTATTTTTGGTGATGGGGACCTATTCTATTTTTGGTGATGGGGACCTATTCTATTTTTGGTGATGTGGACCTATTCTATTTTGGGTGATGTGGACTTATTCTATTTTTGGTGATTGGGACCTGTTCTATTTTTGGTGATGGGGACCTATTCTATTTTTGGTGATGTGGACCTATTCTATGTTTGGTGATGGGGACCTATTCTATTTTTGGTGATTGGGACCTATTCTATTTTTGGTGATGGGGACCTATTCTATTTTTGGTGATGGGGACCTATTCTATTTTTGGTGATGGGGACCTATTCTATTTTTGGTGATGTGGACCTATTCTATTTTTGGTGATTGGGACCTATTCTATTTTTGGTGATGGGGACCTATTCTATTTTTAGTGATGGAGACCTGTTCTATTTTTGGTGATGGGGACCTATTCTATTTTTGGTGATGTGGACCTATTCTATTTTTGGTGATTGGGACCTATTCTATTTTTGGTGATGGGGATCTATTCTATTTTTGGTGATGGGGACCTATTCTATTTTTTGTGATAGGGACCTAGTCTATTTTTGGTGATGGGGACCTATTCTATTTTTGGTGATGAGGACCTATTCTATTTTTGGTGATGGGGACCTATTCTATTTTTGGTGATGGGGACCTATTCTATTTTTGGTGATGTGGACCTATTCTTTTTTTGGTGATGTGGACCTATTCTATTTTTGGTGATGTGGACCTATTCTATTTTTGGTGATGGGGACCTATTCTATTTTTGGTGATGTGGACCTATTCTATTTTTGGTGATGGGAACCTATTCTATTTTTGGTGAAGGGGACCTATTCTATTTTTGGTGATGAGGACCTATTCTATTTTTGGTGAAGGAGACCTATTCTATTTTTGGTGATGGGGACCTATTCTATTTTTGGTGATGGGGACCTATTCTATTTTTGGTGATGGGGACCTATTCTATTTTTGGTGATGAGGACCTATTCTATTTTTGGTGATGGGGACTATTCTATTTTTGGTGATGTGGACCTATTCTATTTTTGGTGATGTGGACCTATTCTATTTTTGGTGATGGGGACCTATTCTATTTTGGGTGATGGGGACCTATTCTATTTTTGGTGATGGGGACCTATTCTATTTTTGGTGATGGGGACCTATTCTATTTTTGGTGATGAGGACCTATTCTATTTTTGGTGATGGGGACCTATTCTATTTTTGGTGATGGGGACCTATTCTATTTTTGGTGATGGGGACCTATTCTATTTTTGGTGATGGGGACCTATTCTATTTTTGGTGATGGGGACCTATTCTATTTTTGGTGATGGGGACCTATTCTATTTTTGGTGATTAGGACCTATTCTATTTTTGGTGATGTTGACCTATTCTATTTTTGGTGATTGGGACCTATTCTATTTTTGGTGATGGGGACCTATTTTATTTTTGGTGATGGGGACCTATTCTATTTTTGGTGATGGGGACCTATTCTATTTTTGGTGATGTGGACCTATTCTATTTTTGGTGATGGGGACCTATTCTATTTTTGGTGATTGGGACCTATTCTATTTTTGGTGATGGGGACCTATTCTATTTTTGGTGATGGGGACCTATTCTATTTTTGGTGATGTGGACCTATTCTATTTTGGGTGATGTGGACCTATTCTATTTTTGGTGATTGGGACCTTTTCTATTTTTGGTGATGGGGACCTATTCTATTTTTAGTGATGGAGACCTATTCTATTTTTGGTGATGGGGATCTATTCTATTTTTGGTGATGTGGACCTATTCTATTTTTGGTGATTGGGACCTATTCTATTTTTGGTGATGGGGACCTATTCTAGTTTTGGTGATGGGGACCTATTCTATTTTTGGTGATGGGGACCTATTCTATTTTTGGTGATGTGGACCTATTCTATTTTTGGTGATGGGGACCTATTCTATTTTTGGTGATTGGGACCTATTCTATTTTTGGTGATGGGGACCTATTCTATTTTTGGTGATGGGGACCTATTCTTTTTTTGGTGATGGGGACCTATTCTGTTTTTGGTGATGTGGACCTATTCTATTTTTGGTGATTGGGACCTATTCTATTTTTGGTGATGGGGACCTATTCTATTTTTAGTGATGGAGACCTGTTCTATTTTTGGTGATGGGGACCTATTCTATTTTTGGTGATGGGGACCTATTCTATTTTTGGTGAAGGGGACCTATTCTATTTTTGGTGATGAGGACCTATTCTATTTTTGGTGAAGGAGACGTATTCTATTTTTGGTGATGGGGACCTATTCTATTTTTGGTGATGGGGACCTATTCTATTTTTGGTGATGGGGACCTATTCTATTTTTGGTGATGAGGACCTATTCTATTTTTGGTGATGGGGACCTATTCTATTTTTGGTGATGTGGACATATTCTATTTTTGGTGATAGGGACCTATTCTATTCTTGGTGATGGGGACCTATTCTATTTTTGGTCATGGGGACCTATTCTATTTTTGGTGATGGGGACCTATTCTATTTTTGGTGATGGGGACCTGTTCTATTTTTGGTGATGAGGACCTATTCTATTTTTGGTGATGGGGACCTATTCTATTTTTGGTGATGTGGACCTATTCTATTTTTGGTGATGGGGACCTATTCTATTTTTGGTGATGGGGACCTATTCTATTTTTGGTGAAGGGGACCTATTCTATTTTTGGTGATGGGGACCTATTCTATTTTTGGTGATGTGGACCTATTCTATTTTGGGTGATGGGGACCTATTCTATTTTTGGTGATGGGGACCTATTCTATTTTTGGTGATGAGGACCTATTCTATTTTTGGTGAAGGAGACCTATTCTATTTTTGGTGATGGGGACCTATTCTATTTTTGGTGATTGGGACCTATTCTATTTTTAGTGAAGGAGACCTATTCTATTTTTGGTGATGGGGACCTATTCTATTTTTGGTGATGGGGACCTATTCTATTTTTGGTGAAGGAGACCTATTCTATTTTTGGTGATGGGGACCTATTCTATTTTTGGTGATGGGGACCTATTCTATTTTTGGTGATGGGGACCTATTCTATTTTTAGTGAAGGAGACCTATTCTATTTTTGGTGATGGGGACCTATTCTATTTTTGGTGACGGGGACCTATTCTATTTTTGGTGATGAGGACCTATTCTATTTTTGGTGATGGGGACCTATTCTATTTTTGGTGATGGGGACCTAATCTATTTTTGGTGATGGGGACCTATTGTATTTTTGGTGATGGGGACCTATTCTATTTTTGGTGATAGGGACCTATTCTATTTTTGGTGATGAGGACCTATTCTATTTTTGGTGATGGGGACCTATTCTATTTTTGGTGATGTGGACCTATTCTATGTTTGGTGATGGGGACCTATTCTATTTTTGGTGATGGGGACCTATTCTATTTTTGGTGATGGGGACCTATTCTATTTTTAGTGATGGAGACCTATTCTATTTTTGGTGATGGGGATCTATTCTATTTTTGGTGATGTGGACCTATTCTATTTTTGGTGATTGGGACCTATTCTATTTTTGGTGATGGGGACCTATTCTAGTTTTGGTGATGGGGACCTATTCTATTTTTGGTGATGGGGACCTATTCTATTTTTGGTGATGTGGACCTATTCTATTTTTGGTGATGGGGACCTATTCTATTTTTGGTGATTGGGACCTATTCTATTTTTGGTGATGGGGACCTATTCTATTTTTGGTGATGGGGACCTATTCTATTTTTGGTGATGGGGACCTATTCTATTTTTGGTTATGGGGACCTATTCTGTTTTTGGTGAAGGAGACCTATTCTATTTTTGGTGATGGGGACCTATTCTATTTTTGGTGATGGGGACCTATTCTATTTTTGGTTATGGGGACCTATTCTGTTTTTGGTGAAGGAGACCTATTCTATTTTTGGTGATGGGGACCTATTCTTTTTTTGGTGATGGGGACCTATTCTATTTTTGGTGATGGGGACCTATTCTATTTTTGGTGATGGGGACCTATTCTATTTTTGGTGATGGGGACCTATTCTATTTTTGGTGATGGGGACCTATTCTATTTTTGGTGATGGGGACCTATTCTATTTTTGGTGATGGAGACCTATTCTATTTTTGGTGATGGGGACCTATTCTATTTTTGATGATGAGGACCTATTCTATTTTTGGTGATGAGGACCTATTCTATTTTGGGTTATGGGGACCTATTCTATTTTGGGTGATGGGGACCTATTCTCTTTTTGGTGATGGGGACCTATTCTAATTTTGGTGATGGGGACCTATTCTATTTTTAGTGATTTGGTGATATTCGATCATTTTTCATTTAAAAATGTTTCGCTGAGTTATTGAAATTTCCTCACATAGCAAACGGGAAATGAGTCTAAGTATTCCGTTGTATGCAATTTAGGATGTTCGTTGTAAAAATGTGTTCGTACAAAAAAAGTAAATGAAACATTTTTTATAAACTGAATAGGACATGTTTTTTTTATAAAAAAATAACAAACTGGTATTAATATGTCTGACAAGGGAATAAAAAATGAAAATGTAACGAAAACGCATGTAATAAGTAGGGCTAGGACAACAGCATATCATTTTCATTGTTTTGACTCCCGAGTGTGTATCCGTTGATATCTTATATGCTTTTATATGGCGTGATGTGGCTTTTGGGTGTAGTAACTGTGTTTAACTGTGTCAGATATATACTCGAGAGTCAAAACAATGATAGGAACATTCTGTTGTCATAGCCCTAGTAATAAGCAGCGTTTTGGTTGAAAATAAACAAATGCTAATTTCATACAGTTCTAAGAGAAAATAGTTCAAAGAAATAATTTTATGTCAAATATATTGATAAGTTTATTAAAAGCTGTTTGCCAACATTACAATTTCGGCCGAAATAATTTTTCTATAAAAAGTGATAAGAAAGTATATTTTATGAAAGCAAGTTTGTTGATAGTCAATGTAAAAAGTTTGATGATATGATGGTAATAATCTGACAAAATCGTCTAATAAGTTTACAATAGTATTTGTAGCGAAGGAATATGAGATGCTATGTTTGTTTCGAATAATCCATTGGATGTCGGGATCCGTTGACATTCTTACTTCAGGTGTGTTCATTGTCGGCCCCAAGGCATTATAATGGCTATCAATCTTGCCCCTTTCCATACCCCAAATTTTTTTCTCCCAGTTTTATGTTAGTTCCGCTCGTATCCCCATTAGGCGCCAGATCCTCCGACTTGCCAGAGATGCGGATCCCCTTTCGAGTTTTCGTGGGCGGTGTTGTTAAGTAGAACGGTCGTGACTGCACCACCTTTTCGTCTTTCAAAACGGTGCATCTGTCGCATATTAGATTAAGGGCTGAAAAGGTGGGTGACTCTCACGCATATATGACGTGTGAATGGAAGAAGATTGAATGGTATTTGGACGTACATTAGGCAGAGGATATTGATATCCAATAATGAACATGCTAAATAAGACAAGTTAAGTTAAGATAAATTTTTAATTTTCTTGTTTTAGTTATTTTAAGTTCATAACTTAGGGTGAATGATATCATTAGGTCCTGTTTTTAGTTTGTCCTTTCCAATCTCCAAATTTTTTCTTCCACCTTTATTTTGATAATCCTCCCTTCGTCCCCATTAGGTGCCAGACATCCTGACTTGCCAGAGATGCGGGCCCTCTTTCGAATTTTCGTAAGAGATGTTGCTAAATGAAACGGTCAGGCACGCATCACCTTTCCGTCTGGCAAAGCTGTGCATCTGTCGCATATTGGTTCAAGATGCGGTTGTTTTACTAACCGTTTTTTATATTGTACTGTAGCAGAAGTAGCAATAACTAAAATGAGAGAAAAAGAGCTTACCTCGGGTACGTCTGTTGTGTCACCGGTTGGGGGAAAAAGAAAATTCCAAGATGGCGTCCGGGGTTTTTTATTAGCGTTTACCCCATGCAACTCTCGGAAAATCACGTTTCTTTCTCATGTGATTATGCAAATGGATAATTCCCGGCCACTATAAAAGCAGGAGGCTAGAGACGAGTCGTCAGTGTCCTGCAAATTGTGTGTGTGGGTGTTTCTGGCGATTGGAGTGTGTCTTCTTTTACCACGGTTATCACGGACAGGAATTCCCTCTCTTCTGGAGGTGGGCGATATTGACTATTTTGAAGTTGTACTGTTGCTGACAGAACATTTATTTTTTTTGCCTACTACATTTTTGTTTCAAGCTATTTCGGCCCGAATATGGCGAAGGTGCGGATAAGCAGTGATATTATCAAGCCGTTCTCTGGCGAGGGAGACGTTGTAGCGTGGCTGAAAAAAGTGAGACTTGTCGCACAACTTCAGCAGGTGGATGACGTAGCGAGTCTGCTACCTTTATACCTGAGAGGCGATGCGCTGGCCCTCTACATGGAAATGGAGGAGGACGATCAAAAGAAATAAGACCAGATTGAGGCTCGATTAAAGGAAGCATTTACTGATGACGCGTTTGCAGCATATAGAAAAATAACTATGGTTAGATGGGCTGGTGAACGTGTGGATGTGTACGCCAACAAAATCAGGCAGTTGGTTGGATTGGCCGGATTCACAGGAGAAAGCGTAGAGAGACTCACAAAATTAATTTTTGTCACTGGATTCCCTGACACCATCTCAATTGCTCTTCAACAGGACCCGAACATCAAAACCCTGACCATGGGGGAGCTAATGTCGAGAGCGAGAATTTTGACGACGACTGGCGAACAAAATCAGGATGTGGTTGCGGCCACACGCTCACCCAACAACAGGGCCCAGAATAATCCTGTTAACGTGACCTGTTTCAAATGCAATGTTAAAGGCCACATTGCAAGGGACTGTCGAAAACGTGGAATACGGTGTTACCGTTGCGATGAGAGTGGACACTGGGCTCGGAACTGCTCGGGAAACGAGCAAGGGGAGGACGCATAAGCGCCAGTCTCCTTGTCAACCAAGATGTGAACACGACGCTCCCGGTGATAAGCATCCATGTTGACGGGACGCGATGTTTGGCGCTTATTAATACAGGATGCTCCAGGACAATTTTACATGCAGACCGGTGCCGGTCTTGGAGAAAAACAAACGTAAATGTCAATACAATTGGTGGAATGTCCCATGCGTGCTGCGGTGTTGGAACAGTCTCTGTATCCACTGATGAAGGTGTGTCTGCCAGAGTCGATGTGTTGGTGGTGCATAGCAAGCCACTGGGATTTGACTTGCTTCTAGGGATCGACGCCATAAAAGCTCTAGGAGGTGTCGTTGTCAAGCCTACAGGATCAGTGCGGCTGGGCGCCAGGAAAAGTATTAAATGCGCAGCCATTTCTATCGATGAACCAGATTTCACTGCTACCTTTGACCATCAAAACCGAACGTGGACCGCATCGTGGAAATGGTCTGTGGACCACCCCCCTGAAAGGCTGCATAATCGAGTGTCAGAGTACCCAGTGCCAGCAGAAATTCGTGAAGAATACACGCAGGAGCTCCACACCTGGATAGATAATGGTTGGCTCGTGCCATACCCAGAGGATAAATTGGGACCCCCCAAAGGTCTAATTCCCCTGATGGCTGTGATACAGCAGAACAAAGCCAAAGTGCGCCCGGTGATGGACTACCGGGAGCTAAATCATTACGTAGACGCATTTACGGCCAACGCAGATGTTTGTGCGGCTAAGCTGCGTGAGTGGAGACAAAAAGGTGCTAACGTGTCTCTACTGGACCTCAGAAGAGCATACCTACAAGTCCGGGTCCATGAGACACTGTGGCCATACCAGACTGTGGAAATTGATGGGAAAAAATACTGTCTGACCCGTCTGGGGTTTGGTTTGAATGTGGCTCCCTTGATAATGAGAGCAATTGTCAGCGAAGTACTATCTCAGGAAGAAGGTATAAGCCGCGCAGCATCTGCTTACATTGATGACATTTTTGTCAATGAAGACGTGGTGCCCGCGACCCGTGTGAGAGAACACCTCGCGCAGTTCGGGTTGGAGTGCAAGAACCCGGAGCAGTTGAAGGACGGTGCACGGGTGCTGGGATTGGCAGTCAGGATGGAACGCAATGAACTGCGGTGGAAGCGAGGAAATGCAATTCCAGAGGCTCCCAGTATTGTTACGCGACGAACAATCTTTTCCCTGTGTGGTCGACTTGTCGGGCACTTTCCGGTGTGCGGTTGGCTTCGTGTGGCTTTCGGAATACTCAGAAGGAGAGTAAGTTCGGTAACGAAGGGCTGGGATGATGAAGCAAGGGACGCCGTACTACATCGTATGATGTTCGAAACCTTAAAATCTGCACAGCAGAACGATCCGGCACAGGGAAATTGGTGTGTGGACGGCAAAGAGCTGAATGTATGAGTCGATGCTAGCTCCCTAACAATTGGGGCAGCCTTGGAGATGTGTGAAACTGTGTTGGAAGATGCATGTTAGCTGCGACCTGAAGATTACTCTCAACATATCAACTTGGCTGAACTGGATGCCGTATTGAAAGGCATCAATTTGGCTCTCCAGTGGCAGAGCAAGGTGCTACATATAAAGACAGATTCTGTTTGCGTATACCATTGGGTCTCGGACACGCTAACTGGAAAGGCGCGAGTACGCACCAAAGCAGCAAGCGAGATGCTTATTAGGAGGCGATTAAGCACTCTTAAGGAGCTCGTGAAAGAGTACGGGCTGACAGTGGATGTGACGCTGGTTCCATCAGCACGAAACATTGCTGACCGACTGACACGAGTGCCACAGCGGTGGTTTGAGGCAATGAAAAAGAAAAACGGTCTTGACCCAGTGATAGGCGCGGTCCACACAGATGAGCTGGATGAGAGTCAAATCATGGCTATTCACAAAGATAGTGGACATCCGGGGGTGCGACGCACTACCTACTTTGTCAGGAGAAGATGTCCAACCACGACAAAAGCAACTGTCAGAACGGTCATACAGAAATGCGAGGAATGTCAGTCCATTGACCCAGCGCCAGTCAGGTGGGAAAAGGGAAAGCTGGAAGTTAACGAGAATTGGCAGAGAATTGGAATGGATATCACGCATTATGGCACCTTCCATTTTTTAACTTTAACAGACTGTGGTCCATCGCGTTTCTCCATTTGGAGGAAATTGGCAAGGCAGGACTCGGCAAGCGTGATTCATCAGTTGGAGGCAGTGTTCCTCGAGCGTGGCGCGCCGCATGAACTCCTTTTAGACAATGACACAGCTTTCTGCAGCAATATGTTCCAAGCATTTGCATGTAAATGGGGAGTTCACTTGCGATTCCGTTGTGCATACGCTCCAGCCGGGAATGGCATAGCGGAGCGATGTCACCGTACAGTGAAACGAATAGCGGCTAGAATGTGTTGTCCCATACAGGAGGCTGTCTACTGGTATAACATCACACCAAGAGACGACCCATCTCCCTCCACTGCGCCTGCCAACAGGATTTATCAATACGAAGTTCGAGTAAAGGAGACCAATCTCGCAACTGCGTCCCCAGGTCCCAAGAACCCCCAAACCGCTTCGGCGGCACGGGGGGTGCAAAGATCAAAGTGTAGTATCTGTTCCGACAGATGCTGCAAGCTAAGACTAGCAAAGACCAGCTATGACTAGCAAAGACCATATGTGGGGGTAACCCCACATATCCGAACTTGGTCAAGGTAGGGATCACCCTACGACCACAGTTACCATCCAGCTCCCATTTCCCACCTCTCGGGAGCAGGATCCCCCTTTCCCTCCCCCATCCCTCCATCTCCACATAAAAAAACGGCCTTGTGCCTAATTTGCTCAGTGGGGAAGCAAATAGATAAACCCAGGTCCCAAGAACCCCCAAACCGCTTCGGCGGCACGGGGGTGCAAAGATCAAAGTGTAGTATCTGTTCCGACAGATACTGCAAGCTAAGACTAGCAAAGACCAGCTATGACTAGCAAAGACCATATGTGGGGGTAACCCCACATATCCGAACTTGGTCAAGGTAGGGATCACCCTACGACCACAGTTACCATCCAGCTCCCATTTCCCACCTCTCGGGAGCAGGATCCCCCTTTCCCTCCCCCCTCCCTCCATCTCCACATAAAAAAACGGCCTTGTGCCTAATTTGCTCAGTGGGGAAGCAAATAGATAAACCCAGGTCCCAAGAACCCCCAAACCGCTTCGGCGGCGCGGGGGTGCAAAGATCAAAGTGTAGTATCTGTTCCGACAGATACTGCAAGCTAAGACTAGCAAAGACCAGCTATGACTAGCAAAGACCATATGTGGGGGTAACCCCACATATCCGAACTTGGTCAAGGTAGGGATCACCCTACGACCACAGTTACCATCCAGCTCCCATTTCCCACCTCTCGGGAGCAGGATCCCCCTTTCCCTCCCCCCTCCCTCCATCTCCACATAAAAAAAACGGCCTTGTGCCTAATTTGCTCAGTGGGGAAGCAAATAGATAAACCCAGGTCCCAAGAACCCCCAAACCGCTTCGGCGGCGCGGGGGTGCAAAGATCAAAGTGTAGTATCTGTTCCGACAGATACTGCAAGCTAAGACTAGCAAAGACCAGCTATGACTAGCAAAGACCATATGTGGGGGTAACTCCGCATATCCGAACTTGGTCAAGGTAGGGATCACCCTACGACCACAGTTACCATCCAGCTCCCATTTCCCACCTCTCGGGAGCAGGATCCCCCTTTCCCTCCCCCCTCCCTCCATCTCCACATAAAAAAACGGCCTTGTGCCTAATTTGCTCAGTGGGGAAGCAAATAGATAAACCCAGGTCCCAAGAACCCCCAAACCGCTTCGGCGGCCCGGGGGTGCAAAGATCAAAGTGTAGTATCTGTTCCGACAGATACTGCAAGCTAAGACTAGCAAAGACCAGCTATGACTAGCAAAGACCATGTGTGGGGGTAGCCCCACATATCCGAACTTGGTCAAGGTAGGGATCACCCTACGACCACAGTTACCATCCAGCTCCCATTTCCCACCTCTCGGGAGCAGGATCCCCCTTTCCCTCCCCCCTCCCTCCATCTCCACATAAAAAAACGGCCTTGTGCCTAATTTGCTCAGTGGGGAAGCAAATAGATAAACCCAGGTCCCAAGAACCCCCAAACCGCTTCGGCGGCACGGGGGTGCAAAGATCAAAGTGTAGTATCTGTTCCGACAGATACTGCAAGCTAAGACTAGCAAAGACCAGCTATGACTAGCAAAGACCATATGTGGGGGTAACCCCACATATCCGAACTTGGTCAAGGTAGGGATCACCCTACGACCACAGTTACCATCCAGCTCCCATTTCCCACCTCTCGGGAGCAGGATCCCCCTTTCCCTCCCCCCTCCCTCCATCTCCACATAAAAAAACGGCCTTGTGCCTAATTTGCTCAGTGGGGAAGCAAATAGATAAACCCAGGTCCCAAGAACCCCCACACCGCTTCGGCGGCACGGGGGTGCAAAGATCAAAGTGTGGTGTCTGTTCCTACAGATGCTGCAAGCAAAGACCAGCTATGACTAGCAAAGACCATATGTGGGGGTAACCCCACATATCCGAACTTGGTCAAGGTAGGGATCACCCTACGACCACAGTTACCATCCAGCTCCCATCTCCCACCTCTCGGGAGCAGGATCCCCTTTCCCTCCCCCCTCCCTCCATCTCCACATTAAAAAACGGCCTTGTGCCTAATTTGCTCAGTGGGGAAGCAAATAGATAAACCCCAGGTCCCAAGAACCCCAGGTCCCAAGAACCCCCAAACCGCTTCGGCGGCACGGGGGGTGCAAAGATCAAAGTGTAGTATCTGTTCCGGCAGATACTGCAAGCTATGACTAGCTAGGACTAGCTATGACTAGCAAAGACCAGATGTGGGGGCAACCCCACATGTCTGACCTTTAACCAGCTCCCATTTCCCACCTCTCGGGAGCTGGTCCCCTTTTCCCCTTCCCCCTCCCTTCACTCCTCACATTAAAAATCGGCCTTGTGCCTAATTTGCTCGGTGGGGGAGCAAATAAATACCATCTGTTCCGACAGATACTGCAAGCTAAGACTAGCAAAGACCAGCTATGACTAGCAAAGACCATATGTGGGGGTAACCCCACATATCCGAACTTGGTCAAGGTAGGGATCACCCTACGACCACAGTTACCATCCAGCTCCCATTTCCCACCTCTCGGGAGCAGGATCCCCCTTTCCCTCCCCCCTCCCTCCATCTCCACATTAAAAAACGGCCTTGTGCCTAATTTGCTCAGTGGGGAAGCAAATAGATAAACCCAGGTCCCAAGAACCCCAGGTCCCAAGAACCCCCAAACCGCTTCGGCGGCACGGGGGGTGCAAAGATCAAAGTGTAGTATCTGTTCCGACAGATACTGCAAGCTAAGACTAGCAAAGACCAGCTATGACTAGCAAAGACCATATGTGGGGGTAACCCCACATATCCGAACTTGGTCAAGGTAGGGATCACCCTACGACCACAGTTACCATCCAGCTCCCATTTCCCACCTCTCGGGAGCAGGATCCCCCTTTCCCTCCCCCCTCCCTCCATCTCCACATAAAAAAACGGCCTTGTGCCTAATTTGCTCAGTGGGGAAGCAAATAGATAAACCCAGGTCCCAAGAACCCCCAAACCGCTTCGGCGGCACGGGGGTGCAAAGATCAAAGAGTATCTGTTCCGACAGATGCTGCAAGCTAAGACTAGCAAAGACCAGCTATGACTAGCAGAGACCATATGTGGGGGTAACCCCACATATCCGAACTTGGTCAAGGTAGGGATCACCCTACGACCACAGTTACCATCCAGCTCCCATTTCCCACCTCTCGGGAGCAGGATCCCCCTTTCCCTCCCCCCTCCCTCCATCTCCACATAAAAAAACGGCCTTGTGCCTAATTTGCTCAGTGGGGAAGCAAATAGATAAACCCAGGTCCCAAGAACAGCTTTTACCAGGTTGGAGATCGCGTGTGGGTCAAAAGACCGCAAAATCGATGTACCACGAGGTTCGGCAAGGGTGAGGTGACCAAGGTGATCAGCCCTCAGTCGATTTTGGTGGACGGTGTGCCTCGTCACGTGAAGGATTTGCGCCCTCGCCATTATGTTACATCGGAGGAAGAGGGAGACTCAGAGAGTATGATGTCTTCTGAAAGGACAGAGAGTATGATGCAGGACGACGGAGAGGATTTTGAGCCATATAATATACATACTGAAGAACCGGAGTAAGGACCACCCGTCTTGTCTTTACGAAGGAGTACCCGTCAGAGACGAATACTGCCCCCCTGCCCTGATTGTGAAACACCGCCTATGGAGCAGACTGGTGGCAATAATGGCGATGAGGAGGATGGCAGGGAGGAAGTGCTGCCTCCGGTTCTTCGGAGAAGTACCAGACAGAGACGACTGCCCCCCTGCCCCATTTGTGATCATGAGATCAGGGGGGAGTGTAGCAGAAGTAGCAATAACTAAAATTAGGGGAAAAAGAGCTTACCTCGGGTACGTCTGTTGTGTCACCGGTTGGGGGAAAAAGAGAATTCCAAGATGGCGTCCGGGGTTTTTTATTAGCGTTTACCCCATGCAACTCTCGGAAAATCACGTTTCTTTCTCATGTAATTATGCAAATGGATAATTCCCGGCCACTATAAAAGCAGGAGGCTAGAGACGAGTCGTCAGTGTCCTGCAAATTGTGTGTGTGGGTGTTTCTGGCGATTGGAGTGTGTCTTCTTTTACCACGGTTATCACGGACAGGAATTCCCTCTCTTCTGGAGGTGGGCGATATTGACTATTTTGAAGTTGTACTGTTGCTGACAGAACATTTATTTTTGTTGGCTACTACATTTTTGTTTCATGTACATAACATTTTAATTTTTGTATATAATATTTTTCCCCTTTGCATATATTTTATATGGGTTTAAAACCCATATAAAAATATATGCAAAGGAAGGTTGGGAAATAAAAATATAGTAGGGTAGCTATAGCTTGAATTCTTTTAGTGAACGATGACGGATGTATACGGTAAGAGAGGTTAGAATATTAAGTAATTTGACAGTGAAGACCGTCTTCCTCCTTCTTTCAGCCATGTTCCAAATTTGGCATATTTTTTAAAATAAATAATAATAACAAGCAAACATGAGGATGATCGGAAGTACTGATGGAACGCGCTAGAGTATATGGCTGAACAACAACCACTGGGCGCCATACTGTATAATCTACCAGTCGAAAAAAGAAAAAAAACGGCTAGGCAAATAGAAAAGACTAGTCTGGTTGCCCGGCGTTGCTCGGGTGTTTGGAGGTGTGCGTTAAGAAAAAAAAAACCGTGGTATTAGGCAGGCAAGCTCGAACTCGTACTGCGAAGGAGGAAAAGAAAGTAAAAAAAAGTTTACTGTTGAACCCATCGCTATACCGGAAGTGACGTAGGTTTAAATAAAGGATAGACAATAGAAAAGCGACCCGTCCTTGTAGAAAGGTGCCCAGTTGAGGGCGAAAGGATGAACATTTTTGGACAATTTTTCGATATTTGTCCTTCTAAGGGTTGAGCTTCATAATGGTACCGATCTCGTGAAAATCCATGGCTTTGACGGCATCCATACATACATTTAAACAAAAAGGTAAAATTTATATTATAGACTATCCTGGGTGCTCGGCGTTGTCCGCGTGTTTGTAGGTGTGTGTTGAGCAAAATAAAAAAAAGTGGTAGTAGACAGGTAGGCTCGAACCCGTACCGCGAAGGAGAAAAAGAACGTGAAAAAAAAACGTGAGGTCTTTGCTGTTGTGTCCATCGCTAAACCGGAAGTAACGGATATTTAAAGTAAGGCTAGTCAATCGAGAAGAGGTGATGACTTTTGAAAATACTGGCGACAAAAGCGACTCTTCCTTGTAGAAAAGTGCCCAGTTTAGGGTAAAGCAATTAATTAATGCTTTTAGCCAATTTTTCGATATTTGTCGTCCGAAGGGTCGAGCTTCAAACGTACACCGATCTTGTGACAATCCGTTGCCTCTATCGAAAGTTTTAGGCAGACATACAAACATACATATATACATACATTTAAACAGACAGGTGAGATTTATATTATAGACTATCCCGAATGCCCGGTGTTGCTCGGGTGTTTGTAGGTGTGTATTGAGCAAAAAAAAAAAGAAAGTTTTGTAGGCAGGCAGGCTATAACCCGTAACGCAAAGGCGGAAAAGAAAGTTGAAATGTGTGTGTAAGAGTGTTGGTTGAGCAAAAAGGAAAAAAGTAAAATTGCGAGCGCAAAAAAAAGTGGTAGTAGGCAGGCAGGCTCGAAAATGTAACGCAAAGGAGGAAAAGAAAGTAAAAAAATAAAAAACGTGACGCGTTAGCTGTTGCACCCATCGCCAAACTGGAAGTGATGTAGGTTTAAGGCTAGATATTCGATAAGAGCCTATGACTGTCGACAATATTGGCGAAAAAAAGGACCCCTCTCTGAAGAAAAATGTCCAGTTGAGGGTGGAGAAATTAACGTTTTTGGCCAATTTTCGATATTTGTCGTCCGAAGAGTTAAGCTTCAAAATGATACCAATCTCGTGCAAATCCGTCTCATCTGTCAGAAGCTTTTGCGAAACATACATACATACATACATACATACATACATTTAAACAAACATGTGAGATTTATATTAAAGCTACTGCTGTAGGGTAATGAATTAACGACGTTTTGGTATATATATATGTGTATATATATATATATATATATATATATATATATATATATATACGCATTTTGTGGATTAAAGAGTCTTCGACTCTACTGCCCAGGTTTGTTCTGATAATAACCAGTATGTATCCAATATAGTGCTCATATTAAACAAGAATCCAAATGGGGAATAAAGGGGGGGGGGGTTCCTTAACAGATATATGATAGGAACTAGTACATATAAATGAATCGGAAATATAACACCTTTTATCGAAGGCGACTCATCTGGCCGCACTTTGCACGTCAATTTCTCTTTATCTTGTTTACAGCCACTAGACCCATTTCGTTTCTTACGTTTTAGTTGGAAAAAAGAGAAAATGAACAACCTATACTTTTTCATTTCTTAATCCAATTTCTAGTTCAGATTGAAATCAGTTTTTTTGTACATGAATTAACGACAACTGATCTAGTTTCAAAAGCAATCGTTTTTCCTACTTTTTCATTTCAGTTCTTAACTCAGTTGCAATCTATTGAGTGATTTTCTCATGGTCACTGCCTTTCTCAGATTTGTATCTTCTGCATAGAAACACACCCGAAAAGGTTCCCTTTCGATTTGTAATAAAACCATTAAGAAATACATTTTTATCCAAAAACTTTTCATTAGAATAAAACAATTATAAATTATGAGTTCAAGCGATAATTAGTTTTCGTTAATTAACAAATGAAGACAAACAAATAATTAATTTATTTACCGGATGACACCAACATTATATGGTCATGTGCATTTGAATTATTTGTCCATGTTTTCATCCAAAATATTGATTGTTACATCAATGCATTTAATACATAAATCAAGTATTTGCTAAAAATATTCTTGCTGTGCAATTTATGCTCCTATAAAATTTGTTAATTTGTATCTTGATATTCATATTAAAAACCTTTTTTGATTTAAAAAAGAATATACGACTTTCTTGTATATGGATTCATCTGCTTATTATGCATACATTTTAAATTAATTTAAACATTGATTTTAATTACTTTTCTGTTAGTGTCTTCAGTTTTCTTATGGGATGATAATCTTTAGTTTACTATTACATGTAATTATATTCATGCAGATATTCTACAAGATTTAAACTTGCATTATATTTGCGTAAAAAGATGATATAAACACAAACCTCTTTATATATATATATATATATATACATATATATATATATATATATATATATATATATATATATTGATGTATGCGTATATATATTTGTTTTAAAAAATTGCATACCAAAATTCTGTTAGTTTTTGGCCTGCAGACATGAAACTTTATATATAGGGTATTCGAACCCATGCGAAACTTTATATTTTGGTTTTAGCCGGGGAAAATCGGCGCAAAAGTGTTACAATAATAATTAAAAAAATGGAATTTGCCAGGTGAAGTTCGAATGATGGCATTACGAACATGAATTTGTAACATAATAGCTATTGGTCTAGGTTTTAATTTTAGCCTTGCAGCAAACATGTCTTCATAGCTCAGGCATTAACGTCAAAGGAAAAAAGTAAATCGTAAGTTAAACGCTTTGGTTTTGATTCTCGGTGATCTCGCTCGAGCCATTTTTTTATTTTTTAAACCATTACTATATATTGGGTCCACTAACATATAATAATAAATACAGAATCAGCATGAATCAAAATGTCATATTTAAACATATTTTACAACCGATCAATGCCGGGCGGTCTACTAGTGCTTTACAATGTACATTTAATTTGACACAGAAGCTTAAGAATAAAGCGTAACAAGCGATATTTCATATTTATAGCGATTATTAGTTCATTCACTAAATATTATTGTACATCGGCGTTTGAACTGTTGTTGAATTGATATTTCACGTATTCCAAATTCATGCAATATGATTTCAAGTTTTGCTGCAATTTTAGATGACACAAATACGATAATCTATTGCATGTCTTTGGGCTTATCATTAAATGTTAGACTTTCCTACATAATGTTTAAAATTAATCCGTATTGTAAATACATTTCAAATGTATTTGTGAATCATGTTGACACACTAGTTATTGTTGAATCACAAAAGTTAATCAACAATAAATTTGTGCTGTACTTGAGTGACTATTTAGAAATATTTCATAAGTTTATTTGGATCCATGTGATAATACTGAAATAAAATCAGAGATTTTAAACGAAAAAAGAGAATAGATGTACATCTTCTTAAAATCAATTGAAAGTGTGAAAGAGATTGCATTGGACTTAAAAGCATACTGCTATGGTGGGAACCGATTAAAAAGCTGACACAAGTAAAGTTACCAACTTACAAAAAGAGTGTTAATTTTGTCCAATGAAAACTTAGTCGAAATTCTTAACAAATTTGCTGACATTAAAAAATCTATTCAATGAAAGCAATGGTAAATGATGCATCAATTGTTGAGTTCCATATTCTTCTGAGGCTGCTTTAACGGACGAAACCAAATATGACCACATTCGCGCACTCTGCACAGTATTCATACTTCAAATTCCTGAAGTCTATCTAGTTAGTGCTCAGACAAACACATCAATTCCGTATTTTATAAATCGATGACCGATTAAAGTTCTAATGTTTATCATTATAAAACCGCTAAGTGAATGTTTGTATTAAAACATGACTCTTCCAGCTCGCAATTAATTGAAAAAAAATCACTGCTGTGAGAAAATCTTTAATTGTATTTGCTTTTGGGAAAATTGAACGTAATTTGAAACGGAAAGTGCCCCAACTAAACAAATCTTTAAAAGGAAAAAAAAATGTCAGTCAGTTGTAACAAACAATATGGGCATTGAGCAATACAAAATTTGCATTTTGAGCAAGCGTTCGTTTTAAGAAACGAGCCGCTAAAACTCGACTGATAAAACTAATCTTTTTTTATAATCTTTCTTCTGTTTTAAAACAACGACAAACATTTAAATAAAGTATTTGCATTCCGTCACACATTTGAAAATGGAATAACACTTTATATATTGTTGCCGATGTTATGTTATAAGGAAAACATGTTTGGATTAACAAAACTACAAAAACGATTCAGATTCAGAGTAAATAATTTGATGCCAAAACACACAGTTAGATGAAATTGATTCATTAGTCAAATAAATATAAGATGAATATCAAAAGAGATAGAATTTATTATTTCTAAACTGTATTTGATATCACATGAAATTGAATTCTATATAGTTTAGTATTGTAAAATTCTTTATGGTGTCACTTTACAAACATAATTGACCACCAAATCATATTTTTTATATTAAACCTCATTTTGGTGTGTTTCATCGACTTAGTCCCCCGCCTTTATTGCATCTACATGTATCTAACACGAGACTAGTTTCGTTCGCATCTTCTTATAGACTTCATTTGTACTAATTTCCAAAACACTGGTCTTACTAAACTGTCTTGGCGTATACGTGGAGCAATGAAACACTCTAGATACACCGAATAGTCTCCTGTCTTGTATATACATATATATATAAATTAACATAATATTAAAAATGTATATATATACATGATTATACATATATATATATATATATATATATATATATATATATATATAGAGAGAGAGAGAGAGAGAGAGAGAGAGAGAGAGAAACAAAAAACAGATGTAACTACACCTAGGTTTAAAAAGGCCAGATCACTAGATATCTACGCTTCTCGCTAAAAAACACACACACAAAGGAAGGGTTCAACCTAAGGTCAACTGAACCTTTGTCCTGTAAGTGCCTGCTTATTGGCTGATTAGAAAGAGAGCGGTTGCAACTAAGAAACTGATTGGCTAACTAAAATCTCAATAGAATGTACGTATATAAAAACGCAAGACAACCACAACTCTTCGCATAAGTCTGACGAATCCTAGCGTGGGTGAAACGTGGGGTATTCTGTGTAGCTTAATTTACATATATATATATTATTTCAGATTAGCATATATATATATATATATATGTATATATATATATATATGCTAATCTGAAATAATAATTATTATTATTAACATAGTCAACGAATTTTGGACGAAGAATGAAACAAATTCAAAATTCGGATTTTTAACTTTAAAATTTGATACGTGCGCAGTTATTATTTTTGTTTGTTTGCTTTATCGACAATCCTTACTCTCTCCACAATACAGTATATTTTTTCAGTTTCAGCTGATTACTTTAAGCATATTTGTAACCACAAATAAAAAAGGGGTTTGTAGGTAGAAATATATATATATATATATATATATATATATATATCGATTATAAAAAATAGAAGTACCCTGTTATAAAGTTCATTCTTCACTTGACAATCGGTGAAAATTTCTTATTGATTGGATAATTACTTGATTTTTTAAAATATTTTTAAAGTGATATTCCGTCAAAAATGCTTACTCTTTCTGTTTTGGTCGATGCCTAGTTTTATTGTTGGGCACACTTTTATTTGAAGGCAAATATTGATATAAATATTGAAAAGAAAAATTATCAACATATCTCAAGATTATACAAGAAACATCATGTTCTTTCTGCTCACACATTAAAAGACTTAACTCATAATTCAGTATTAATTTTGCAGATGCGTAACTTTGACTTTTAGATAAGGAGGCAAACAATAAAGTAATTAAGAGAAAATCTACGGGAAAACTACGTCATATTTACAGATAATAAACAATCATTCATCTAAGCAATCGATTAGCATTATTATGAATATTGGTTGCGCCATGATATCTCATCAATAAATGAGGTCTTAATACTCTTTTTTTATCTAGCTTCATGGTTGGTTGGTTGTTTTTGTTTGACGGCATATCAACCCTTTTCGGGTTATTCAATGTCGAATCCAAAGATTTTGAAGAACAATTTTTTAATAGAATATATTTGTTGTTTTCAAGTCGGTTTCTATTTAACCCACGGTTGGGACCATAACAGGTACTACCACTCCGGGTCAGAATGGACCTGGGAGCAATGGTAATTAAAGGGTGGCTCCACACTCCCCAAAGCCCGCAAGCTGGGGCCTTACCACTGGATATAGTTTAAGATCATATCCAGGACCATATGGCCTCATGCGGAAATTTAATTATTAAGTAGGTGAAGACAAAAAAAAAAATTATCTCGTGAACCGCGTTCTCCTAAGCCGCTAGAATTGTGTTAAAGATTATTTCGATCAGATAAAAAACAATCGCATCCTTTTCAGAGGACGGTGAGAGAATTGGCTTCAGTTGCGTGCGAATCCTACTGAATGAAATGAAAAAAAATTATAATTGTATGTTTAATGAGTTGAGAGATTTATATAACATATCTACAATGACGTCACTACAGTCACTTTTAGAGAACACAATTATATTATAATTCTTGGACAAATCAACTAAAGATAAATAGTGTAACCCGAAGCAACAACTTACACATATTTTTTCGGATACGTAGATTATGATGCAGACTGCGAAAATAAAACTTACCTGTTTAAGTGACTGATTGATTGCTAGAATTTATATCCTGGGTTTTCTTACTTTAAATAATGCTTTGAAAATTAATTGAATATGTGATAGTGAGAAAATTGCTTTATATATGCTGTGTATAATTCTTGTTCTAACTTTCAACTTTTGAACATATCAAATAACAGAATATTACACATGGGCAGCCAGTTTGGATTTTCTTCTTTAAAGTAATTGTTTTTAATTAATATTCAATATATATATATATATATATATATATATATATATATATATATACATATATATATATATATATATATATATATATATATATATATATAGGCATATATTAAACACGTTCCTTTATTATAAATTATATTATTGCACCAAATATAGCCTAACTTGATTTTGACGTTGAAACATAAAATATGTTAAGAAGTGAATCGTTAACTGTAAGTTTTACGCATAATATTGTGAATATTTATTAAATTCATACAAGACAATACAATGCTAAGAAATAATGGACAAACACAATTATTTATACACTATTTTAATAATAGATATTTTGTGCGATTTTATCGGTTCTGTTTATTTGCTGGTTGTCTTCTTTAAGAAAAATATTAAAATGCCTTTTAATATTTTTTGTGTTTTTGTTCGCTAAATCTTAGCAGCCATTTGTTTTATCAACCATAAACGAACAATATTTGTAAATTCGATGCAGATGTTAAGCTCAGCTAAGATTTTCTTAACGAGCATTTGCCATGTTTCATTTTGGGTTGCGTGATTCAAGATCGTATACTTTCAAGTGACTGTTAGGGGGACAATACAGCCAATCAGTTTTGTTGGGAAAGTGGAGGTCACATGATAGTTCCGAAGCCGATATTAAATATTTAAAATATAATTTATAATTAAAAAAAAAACACTTATATTAAATAAAATGAGATGTGTTCATACTGAAGAAAATCAATCTATTTAGATCCGCTCGGTTTACGACATATTTACAATTTGTGTGCAATTTAATGCTGAAACAAGATAGCAACTGAAATCGAGTCATTGAACATGTATTGCTATTTTGACATATCAAGTTAAAATTCCTAATGTATTAATGTATAATTGTTAATCGGACTTATCTATTTACTTGTAATGCCCTCTTCTAATCATTATAAAACCCCGAGTCTAATGCACTCGTTAAGAAATGTCGAGAAAATGTGAGGCAACCTTTTCTTCTTATTGACTTTCTTGTACAATATATTTTTACTTCCTAAACCCGTTATTCGAGTCTTTCTTTATGACACTTTCCTAGGGCTCCAATAACTGGCGATAAGGTACTTGAACTGACAACGTGGTTTTTAAACCACACACTTCAACAACATTGACCTTGCGACGAAGTATTCAAAAACACAACGAATCATTCAGAGAGTGCATTCCGTAGAACCGGATGACTAACCGTTTTAAGAACTAGAAAACAACCCTGAAAGTTGCATTAAACTCTTTAAGATTTTGAAACATTTTTCTCTAGGAACGTCTAAAAACAGATTTTTCAACGGTTAAAATGTTATAAATCTGCGAGGTGAAGTTTTTTGTTAAACTAATAGTAAATTATTTTTGTACACGTTCAAAGCATATTCATTATTTTCTGGTTTCAAACCAAAAAAGAACAAAAATATACGTAAATATCTAATGGTTAAAATTTGAAATAAAATGTAAAGCTTCAGTTACATTCAGGATCAGACTTATCAATAATAAATTTACATAATAGAATAAATTAAATAAACCACCGATGCTAAAGTAAAGTCACTAATGTAAACATTAACGGTACGACAAAGAAATTGCATGGAATACTTTAAGGAAATGACATTAGGATCAACATCACTAAAGTCAACAATGTGGCGCACTGGTTAGAATACTTGGAAAAATTAATTGTAAAACGTTATATTCTCCTGAAGGTTGAAGGTTCATTATCCGGACAAATTACTTAAAAATGGCAGAGTATTGAATTACTAGGCGGTATTCGATAAATTATCTTATTCACTATTATAAAAAAATAGATATCATAGTACGTATACTAGGAATAATACGAGCTCGTACGGAATAGATACCGGTAACTCACATAAAGTACCAGACGCAAGTAAATAAATCGATTGCGTACACGACAAAATTACCACCTTCTAGCAGAATAGCACAATTCACAAATCGAGAAAAAAAGCTATTATCTTCGCAGTGACAAGTTTCACCGATATTTACACAGACAGTTTTTCTACTGCAGATCAACCATAAACCCCTGTCGACCATCTTTGCGAATTGATTGTTGAGGTGAGCACTATTCTGCTACATTACAATTACAAGTTTAAGTATCTCTACTCTAAGCAGATTAGACATGCGGGCGGACTTTCAAGGTTGGTTGCGAGACAGTTTAAACATCTTGAGTAAAATGAAAACCATTATGTGTAATACGATCAGAAACCTTTCGGTCACACTGCATTTAATTAAACGCGAAGCATAAAAATATGAATTTATTGGTGCTTCAAAGTAGAAAATCAAAAATAAAGACCAGCAAATAGAGAACAGTTTTTGTGTGATGACGCTCTACTTTGCAACGAAAGGTTTGTCATAGCAAACGCATAACAAAAGTAGATATTGAAAGTCTTTAATATGGGTAACTCAAGAATAAACAAAATTAAGAACCCTATGTATAATTACGTATACTAGCCGAAGATGGATAAAAACATAATCGATTCATGCAAGGATTGTGCTTTACGGCAAAAATACCCCCAATTATTTTAACCATGGCCCAAAACAATAATGCTGGTCTAAAATTTATATAGATTTCGCAGTGCCACTAGAGGATTGGTATAACCTAATTATGGTGGACAGCTACACAAAATGTCCAGAATTGCTCAGATGTAAGAGACCAACTACAGGGGTAATTATTAATTTTCCCCCGTGAATTATTACTCCAGGTTGAGTGTTGTCGACTGCTTAGTACGTGATAAAGAGACTTAATTTACGTTCACAGATTCAATCAGTTTTATGAGGCGTTCAAAATTAATCATAACCGGCTCCCAAATACAACCCACTATCAAACGGGAAGGCGGAACGCTTCGTTGACAATTTGAAACGGACACTCAAAAGGGCATGCAGCACACGAAAAGAAACGACACTGCAACAGACCATGTTCCAGCGAAAAATAAGACTTGTATCTGAGAAAGTGTTGCCAAAGCAAACAAAATTGAGAAGAACCTCATTGTCTCTAATATTTGAGCGATAAACAATTACCTTAATATATTTTGATATTTTGTTTCCCACTCAAATATAAACTACTTGGATCATTTAAATATCAGCATATCTTAGTCACCCTCCAGATTTTCCATTCAACTACTAACGAAAATCATGTATATATATATATGTATATATATATATATATATATATATATATATATATATATCTGTGTGTGTGTGTGTGTGTGCGTGATGAGATATATATGTATATGAATATACATATGCATATTTATATATATGAAATAGATGACTTTAATGTGTGTGTGAGAGAGAGAGTTATATATTTTTATAGCATCTCTGTATTCATCAATATTCTATGGCCCTTCCACCTGGAATGGAAGCATTTTGTAGGTTAATATGTAAAATAATTAATCTTTTGAAAGCTTTTTAGGAATGAAAGATATTTTATTCTGTTCAAAGAAAACACTAGTACAATTAAAACGAATAATACATTTCTTTGATAAGAGAATATTTAAGTAAACTACAGATTTCTCTTATTTTACTTTCAACGAGTGTAGCATGTTGAATACAGAACGATTTAAAATAAAGTAGGATTTGTTCGACAATTCATCGCGTTTTATTGTACATTTATTGTTATAAACTGAAATAACTGTTTCGAACAATAAAACAAAGCGATAACTAATACATTAGTCATATACTAAATTTTGCGATCTCTCTATCATTATAAAGTTAATCATGTTTATATATTTATATTATTATATGTATACTGTTCATTTCTAAAGTAATAAACTAATAACTACGAATCTTTTGGCCGTAAGATATCGGAATCTGTGCTTATTTAGTTCAATTTAGTTCTATGCAAAAGAAGTAAAAAGAGATAAATGTTCTTTGTGATAATTGTGAAATTTTAACAATATGTACGTAATTACATTCGGGTTTTTATTTCCGCAATATTGTGCTTGGCTAATTAACCATAAATACCAACTGAAACATTAGAGGGAGGCGTTGAAAGATACGCAAGCCTCACGCTTGAAACTTTTGCTTCTTCTGCTATGACAATTGTTCCGCACAACATAGCAATTCGGACATGAAGACGGCTCAGCTACTCTAAACGATGTATATTGCCTCTCTGAGATCATGTCCGGAATCTAAACACAATTAGTAATTATTCCACTAATTTGCGTTTCTTTAGCGTATTTTAAAGATTTTTTAGGGGAAATATATGGGCACATATCCTGTTTAGGTTTAGTATATCAGATTTGTATTTATTCTAATTAGCTAACACATTTTAATTAATTTTACATATTAATTTTACATATGTGCCTTAAATCACAATATTGGATTAATATTATAATGACTTTAAATTTTTTATTACTAGATGTGCCTTATATATGATTAATTTTCGACCATGAATATTTCTTTTCACAAGTATAATTCAAAGTTGCCAAGTCTAGTGTTAAACCATGCAATTACTAGTAAATATTTGTTCTACACCACAAACATTTCCTATTTACTTTCAAATGCTTTGTCAATTCGCGTTTACATTATGAAAAATTCATTAATATTTATTGGATACAGCTCTATTAATCTCACGTCTTATCATAACTAAACGAGACGAATATTGTAAATCAGCGTGATATATATCTCTGATAAATATTCATGAGATAAAAATCAACATTCAAGTGAAAATCAGAATCCAGATTTTACACATAATGTTTAATAGCATTGGATCCTGCTTTTAATTTCGGTATGGAGACAAAAACCGGTGTAAAATAATCTGTATGTGAATTCATTTTATCCATCCTACGACTTGTATTTTTTAGTATATATATATATATATATATATATATATATATATATATATATATATATATATATATATCAACGTCTGTGTGTCTCTCTTGCACACAAACAGGCTCCTATATAATTTACTATTATACTAAACTGACCACAGACAATGATAGAAGACGTACCAAGGATCAAAAATGTGTCTGATAAAGTGGGGCCCAGAGGGAAGGTCACTTATAAAAGGGGACTTTATGCACGCTTACACAGTTTCACAAATTTGGCAGAATAACCCTACATGGGGCTAGGGAAGTCTTGATGGGTTACACCGTTCACCCTCATCAACGGGGGTGGGCCCCTGTAATTTCCTTTTATAACTGGGAACAAAGTTTTACGTAGAGATACCGAGCTTGCGATGATAACCCACTATAGGAAGATACGTCTATGCGCTTACGACCACATCCAAACCAGAAGTGACATTTTTTTAAAGTCAAGGGTAGACAATCGAAAAGAGATGATTACTTTGAAAAATATCGGCGAAAAAAAGTGCCCTGTTTAAGGTGAAGATATTAATGTTCTTAGCCAATTTTTCGATATTTGTCGTCTGAAAGGTGGAACTTCAAAACGACACTGTTCTCTCGAAAATCTGTCACTTCTGTCGAAAGTGTTGGGCGGACATACATACATACATACATACATACATACATACATACATACATATATACATTTATATATTGGTAACTAAAAGATTTCCACCCAAACCGATTAAAAAGCTTGCCTTATCTTTGAACACCATTTATGTAAAATTTAAAATGTTTAGACCAGAAATTGTCTGAGTAATTTGGTAGAGACTGCGGTGGTCATTTTCTTACAATAGTTGACCCCTATTATGACCCCTTAACATTTATTGTTTTAGGCTCAAATCAAGTTATTAAGTTAGATCCATGTCCAAGGAACCTATATCTAAAATTTCAAGTGTTTATACCTCAAATTGTCGGAGGAGTTTGGTAGAGTTATCAAAGGTCAAATCCTTTAACGTTGACGCCTTAACTGCCAAGTTTCTGGCCGAAACCCAAACACATAGATTTTCCAAAATCTCAGTAAACTGTATATCATATTTCAGGTCTGTAGACAGACACACACACAGACACACATACACGTGGGCTTTTATAGATATATAGACTAGCATTTCAGCCCGGCGTTGCCCGGGTGTTTTGATGTGTATGTTGAGAAAATAAAAAAAACAAAACAAAAAACAAAACAAAACTGGTAGTAGGAAGGCAGGCTCGAACCCGTACCGCAATGGAGGAACAGAACTGGAAAAAGTACCTGACGTGTACGCTGTTACGACCACCACCAAACCTGAAGTCACATATTTTAAAAATTAAGGGAATCAATCGAAAGGAGAGGATGACTTTGAAAAATGTCAGCGAAAAAAGCGACCCAACTGTAGAAAAGTGCCCAGTTGAAGGTGAAGATATTAATGTTTTTAGCCAATTATTCAATATTTGTCGTCTGAAATGTCTAACTTCAAAAGAATACTGATCTTCAGAAAAGTCATCGCCTCTGTCGATAGTGTTGAACAGACATGCAAACATACATACATACATACATACATACATACATACATACACATACATACATTTATATATTGGTAACTTAAATTTTTTTGACTCAAACCGATGAAAAAGCTTGCCTATCTCTGAATACCCTTTATGTAAAATTTCAAATGTTTAGACCAGAAATTTTCTGAGTAATTGGTAGAAACTGCAGAGGTCCATTTTTTTTTCTTGGACCCCTATTATGACCCCTTAACATTTATTGTTTTCGGCTCAAATCAAGTTATTAAGTAAGATCCATGTCCAAGGAATATATATATATCTAAAATTTCAAGTGTTTATACCCAAAATTGTCGGAGGAGTTTGGTAGTTCTCAAATCGTTGAACTTTAACCCCTTAACAGCCAAATTTCTAACCGAAAACCCATTACATAGATTTTCCCAAAGCTGAGTACCTTGTATATCAAATTTCGAGTCTGTAGACATAAAACTGACAGAGTTATTTCGTAGGGAAATGTACACAGACAGACAGATAGACACTTTCACTTTTATAGATATATAGATAGATAGACTAATAGATTAAACAAAAATATATACACATATATCAATATATATGGAAACAATTTTTTTTACTGTAAAGATTTTAAGCAAATCTTATGCAAGTATAAACCATGTAGAATATCTGCATGAATATGATTACACGTAATAGTTAACTCTAGATGATCACCCCATCAGAAAACGAAAAAACTAATAGGAAATTAATTAAAATGAATGTTTAAAAAATATGCAAATCAGCTAGCTTTGCTAGTGAATGCATTTCCACAACCCATATATAAGAAAATTGTATTTTCTTTTTAAATAAATAGAAAAGAGGGGTTTTAATATGAATATCAATATACACAAAAGAAAAACCAATGTATAGGAGTATATATATATATATATATATATATATATATATATATATATATATATATATATATATATATATATATATACTAGCATTTACGGCCGGCGTTGCCGGGGTGTTTGGATGTGTATGTTGAGCAAGAAATAAAAAAAATGGGAGCAGGACTGCTGGCTAGAATTCGTACCACGACGTAGGAAAAGGACTGGTAAAAAAACCTGACGTCTATGCTGTTACGACCACCGCCAAGCCAGAAGTATCGCTGGTTTAATTTTAGGCTAGACAATCGAAAGAAAAGGATGACTTTGAAAAATATCGGTGAAAAAAGCGGCCCGCACCTGTAGATCAGTGCTCAGTTGAAGGTGAAGATATTCATGATTTTAGCCAATCTTTCGATATTTGTCCTCTGAAAGGTCGAACTTCAAAACAATACTGATCCTGGTAAAAACCGTCGGCTATGTCGAAAGTTTTAGGCAGATATGCAAACACACATACATACATGTATATATTGGTAACTAAAAATTTTCGACCCAAACCGATTAAAATATTGCCCAATCTCTGAATACACTTCATGTAAAATTTCAAATGTTTAGACCAGAAATTGTCTGAGTAATTCGCTAGAGACCGCAGAGGTCATTTTTTTTCTTTGACCCCTATTATCACGCCTTAACATTTATTGTTTTGGGCTCAAATCAAGTTATTAAGTAAGATCCATATCCAAGAAATCTATATCTAAAATTTCAAGTGTTTATACCCAGAATTGTCGGAGGAGTTTGGTAGAGTTCTCAAAGGTCAAATCATTGAACTTTAATCCCGTAACAGCCAAATTTCTGGGGGACACCCGATGACAAAGATTTTCCCAATCTCACTACCCTGTATATAAAATTTCGAGTCTTTAGACGTAAAATTGACACACTTATTGCGTCGGGAAATGTACACAGGCAGCCACAAACACACAGACACGTTCACTTTTATATATATACTAACATGGATGCCCGGCGTTGCCCAGGTGTTTTAAGCTGTATGCTGAGAATAAAAAAAACACAAAAACGGTCAATTCTTAAAATAATTTGACCCCTATCATGACCCCTTAACGTTTATTGTTTTGGGCTCAACTCAAGTTATTAAGTTAGATCCATGTCCAAGGAACCTATATCTAAAATGTCTAGTGTTTAGACCCAAAATTGATGGAGCAGTTTGGTAGAGTTCTCAATGGTCAAATCGTTGAACTTTGACTCCTTAATCGCAAAATTTCTGGCCGAAAATGGTCACATCTATTTTACCCAATCTCAGTACCCTGTATTTCAAATTTCGAGTCTGTAGACTAAAAATTGATAGAGTTGTTGTGTAGAGAATGTACACACACAGACAGACACACAGATACACGGACAGACAGATACACAGACACGTTCTACTTTTATAGATATACTAGCATGGGTATCCGGCGTTTCCCGGGTGTTTGGAGGTGTATGCTGAGCAAAAAAAAAAAAAAAAGCAACAACAACAAAAAAAAACGGTCAATTTTTTAAAACTTTGACCCCTATTATGCCCCCTTAACATTTATTGTTTTAGGCTCAACTCAAGTTATTAAATTAGATCCATGTTTAAGGAACCTATATTTAAAATGTCAAGTATTTAGACCTAAAAATGTCAAGTGTGTAGACCTAAATCTGTCGGAGGAGTTCTCAAAGGTCAAATCGTTGAACGTTGACCCCTTAATCGCAAAAATTCTGGGCGAAAACGGATCACATCTATTTTTCCAAATCTCAGTACTCTTTATATCCAATTTCGAGTCTGTAGACTAAAAAATGACAGAGTTATTACGTAGGGAAATGTACACAGACAGACACAAACACAGACACACAGACACGTATACTTTTATATATATTTTAGCATGTGTGCCCGGTGTTTTGAGGTGTATGCAAAGCCAAAAAAAACCCAAAAAAGTCAATTTTTTAACTTTGACCCCTATTATGACCCCTTAAACTTTATTGTTTTGTGCTCAACTTGGGTGATGAAGTTAGATCCATGTCCAAGGAGCCAATATCTAAAATGTCAAGTGTTTAGACCCAAAATTGACGGAGCAGTATGGTAGAGTTCTCAAAGGTCCAATCGTTGAACTTTGACCCTTAATCGCAAAATTTCTGGCCGAAAACGGATCACATGGATTTTTCCAAATCTCAGTACTCTGTATATCAAATTTCGAATCTGTAGACTACAAATTGACAGAGTTATTGCGTTGGAAAATGTACACAGACAGATAGACACACAGACACATTCCCTTTATAGATTAAACAAAAATATATACGTATAGATAAATATACCTGGAAACAAGTTTGTGTTTACTGCACACTTTTTACGCAAATATTTCGCAAGTATAAATCATGTAGAATATCTGCATGAATATAATTACACGTAATAGTTAACTAAAAATGATCACCCCATAAGAAAAGCGAAAAAAACTAATAGGGAATTAATTAAAATAAATATTAAAAGAATATACAAATTAGCTAGATCTTTTTCTAGTGAATGCAATTCTTCGACCCATATATAAGTAAATTGTATTTTCTTTTTAAATAGATAAGAGGGTTTTAATATGAATATCAATAAACACAAAAGCAACACGAATTTATAGGA
>NC_136506.1:51206494-51551494 GCF_053919585.1 Euprymna scolopes | reverse complement strand
CCGGAGTCATGAGTAAAAGTAGGAAAATAAAGTGTGAAAAAAAAAACAAAAAAAACATCTGCAACGTTAACAGTTCGGCCACCAAGAAAAGTCCATTCCAGTTGTTTAGGAAAAAAAAAACCGACTACGGTAGGTCGGCGCGAACGTGAAAATATAATGTTAATTGTCCAGCACGCTAACCACTACGCCACAGAGCACTGCAGCTTAGTTTAGTGATTTTAAATAACTTCACATGAAAGAACTACGAAGCCAAACCGGTGTTCTCTTCTCAACTGTTCCTTGTGAACGATCCCCAAACGGTGTTAAGTGGTGGCAGGGGGAGGAGGAATTTATTAGAGAGAAAATATTTTACCACTTCCATTGATGTTAACCGATTTTGGCCGTGACTTCTCAGCAGAAAAAGTATAGAAATCTAAGATTATCGAGGAATTTGAGAAATAATAAGCCTATAACACACCTCAGATATTGTTCTGCCATTTGTGCATATTATATTTGCATGAAATATCTTGATTTTAATCCTATTAATGTCAAAATCAGACGGGAAAAATGAGTTCATTTTATTTATATAGAAAGAGATAATATAAAGCTGAATGTTTGTGGGTGTATGTGTGTGTTTGGTTGACTATTTAAAAAAAAACTGATTACATATAATGATAGATGTATCGAGACACAGGAATGGGGATGTTTGGTCTGGCAGAACAGTGGTTCATATAAATTGTGGGGTCTGCATTCGCTCCTGGTCCACAAAGTATGGAAATAAAAAACCTAAAAAAATGAAAAAAAAAACAAAAACGTTTACAAGTGTTTTTAATATAGATGCACATAAGAATTCTTTGATAAGTATGTTTTAACTTAAATAGGGATGGTATAATAAAATTGTGGAGTCTGCGTTCGCGCCTGACCTCCATAGAATGGAAATAGGCACAAACTTTAATAAAGACTTTTCATATCTATCTGTGTAAGTATACTCTGAAAATTATGTTTCAGTTTGAAGAAATATGGTATAATAAAATTATGGGGTGTTCGTTCGCACCTAACCTCCATAGAATGGAAATATGTCACAAAGTTTAACAAGGTTTTTTAATATTGATCCACAGAATATTGTGATAAGTGTTTCAGTGTGAACAGGTATGGTATAATAAATTATGGGGTTTATCTATTTTATTTTTACTTTCATAATATTTTGCTTTGGTTTTGATACCCCCAAATTCAACCCAAATTTACAACCCTTCCTTTTCATAACCTATCATAAATCAGAGTCCATTTTCTGTAGGCTGTTTTTGAACCCAGTCAACGACGGGTACTTTTGCTAGTATATATATATATATATATATATATATATATATATATATATATATATATATATATATTAAAATAATAATAAGAACAGATTTTCAAAGTAGAGTTATAGAAATTGTTTTTATTGTTTGGTGGAATACTCCCAAGGTGGGTGCTCCTTAATCCGCCGGAGTTTCAAAGAAAACTATTCCCTCTCATCAGAGGAAATTATTAGCGATATATCTTTATATATTTGGTGGTAGCTGCATAGGTTAAAACTTTAAGTTTTGTGATTTGTAGTCACAAAACTTAAAAACCAAATATGTGAAACTCTTCATGTGGAAAGTTCATTTAGGGTTTAAAGTTACAAAAAGATGACTAACCGTATTTAAGGATGTCGGGTGGAGGATGTCGGCAAGTTAAGCGGCCTGTGTTCGTTTCAATGGTTGAAAAAGGGAAAGTAAATCGTCAGAGAACTAGGATTCCAAGTAGTTAATGCCACAACCGCTTCCATTTGGCTAGGTGGAGAGTTAAGACTGAATTAAACAGAAAAGCAGAAAGCTGGGAGGAGGAGAGGAAATAAAAGTGAAGGAAAGGAAAGGCAGGGTAAAATCTGGGCCACTTTTTATCATGGCAATGCGTCAGGTGCATGAGAATATGGGTCACTCGTCTTTATGGCAATGCGTGTCGGGCGAGTGGTGATGAAACTGATGGGTACATTTGAAATCTGGGGTCATTATGGAAAAAAAGATTAAGATAAACTGTGTGGGGATGTATTCCTGACAAGTAGTCATATATTATATAGACAAAATATTTACGTGAGTTAGCGAAGTGGATTCTTAATGAAATTAATATCAGCGTTTGTAAAAGAATGAAAGAAATAACCTATTCGAAAGAATCCTGCAGTGCAGGGGGCTAACTAGTTAGGAGAAAGAGCTGAAGAGATGGGTGGCTAAAATAAAAGGGGCCTTTCATATCGCTTAGCTTTGGAGAGGGGAAATGAAGGAGATTACGAATTAAGATGGGAAGGGCACTGAGGTGGGGGATCTGACGTTTGAGCAGGCTGTGGAGGTTGAGGGATCTGGAAGTTGGTATATTTATATTTGGTCCTATTTTTACATTGGAAAATCAGCTCATTCTTGGTATTTATTAGATTTTTACCTGGAAGAGGGCAGTTATTATAGAGACTGCTTCTGATAAGCACAGTTGGCAAGATTTGGACTTGGAGTGTACGATTTAGACTTTTTAATGATATCCCATTTAATGGAGAAATTCTTGTTTTCCGATCTAAGCTTGCTGATTAGAGTCTTTAAAGAGCTACCCTGGTTGATATCTGTATTGTTTTTTGTTTTTTGTTTTGAATGAAGAAGTGTGGTTAGATACTTTCCATTTTACTAAGGTAGAAAATAGAATGTAAATTTTGGGAGCCGCATTGTTGAGGGGGCTAGGGTTGATACTGGAAGAGCTAGGAATAGGAGAATAATTGGTTTATCTGGGATGAGGCTGTTAATATTCGTTTCTTGCAGGCCTTCCTAGTGATTTGCGTTATTATTCAGATTATAGGTTGTATTGCTGAGTAGGTCCGGTTGCCGGAATTCATTGCGTAATGATTGGTATGGAACAGGGTTTTGAATATGAAGGGGATCGGGCTGTTGTTGGGGATTAGCTGGCGTGAGGGTTGAAGGTTTCAAAGGATTCAAGCTGCTTATTGGAGATAGTGTGGTGTCACAAAGGTTGTTGCAGGAGGCTGGCTAGGAAATGTCTCCGTTACTGTACAAGAGTAAATAACATTTTTATGTACACAGTTATTGTTAAGTGGACATTCTCGTTTCCTTTGGCAATTACATTTTGCTTTATAATTTTTAATTTTTTTATCGTCGGATGAAATTATTGTTTGTGGTAAATTAGGCATAGTGTAGTATGATATATATATATATATACATATATATACTCGTATAAATTCGTTTTTCTTTTGTGTGTATTGATATTCATATTAAAAATCCTCTTTTCTATTTAAAGATCTAGCTGATTTGCATATTCTTTTAAACATTCATTTTAATAAATTCCCTATTACTTTTTTCGATTTCTTATGGGATGATCATCTAGTGTTAATTATTACGTGTAATCATATTCATGCAGATATTCTACATGATTTATACTTGCATGATATTTGCGTAAAAAATTGTTTCCATATAATTATGTATACGTATATATTTTTGTTTAATCCATTAGTCTATCTATCTATATTACTATAAAAGTGAACGTGTCTGTGTATCTGTGTGTCTTTCTGTGTAAATTTCCCTACGCAATAACTCTGTCAATTTTTAGTCTACAGACTTGAAATTTAATATACATGGTACTGAGATTTGGCAAAATCTATGTGATATGGTTTCGGCCAGAAATTGGCTGTTTTATATAGTAGTTTCATTAGTATTATTGTTGTTATTGTTATTGTTCGTAGTTAAGTCTTATTAAAAGGGATGTTGCTGTGTCTTAGAGAGAGATGTTGTAAGAGATGTTGTAAGATGTATGTAAAGACATTTGAAACCACATGATATACATAATACATATATAACAATTTTCACTTTACCTTTTGGTAGAATTACAACACAAAGACGACGTTTATAAAAACACATGATGGGTTTATTTCTTCTCCCGACCGGTCGTGGTTTTCATCATCAAGAATTCAAAGCTTCACATTCTAAGTTTCAAAAGTGACTGTCTCGCTTATAGACGTTCGAATCCCATGTCTGGACTGTCGTCTGTCGTCCTCAGACTTTCTCCCAGTTTCTCCTCCAGTTTCTCTAAAGTTTCTAACTATATCGAGAACTTCCCGTTTTCCATGACGTCATACACATGTTAAAACATGTGTCTTCTTTCACGTGTTCTGGAAATGCGTGTCCAAAACTTTTTCCTTTGTTTACAAAAGGAATTTTAACCTATATTCCCAGTAACCTATATTTCCAATATGTTAAAAACATGTTTATTAAATTATCTTATAGTTGCATTCTTCAATTGAATTTTCATAACAGAATTGACAATGCACATTCTTTTCTTGAAACTATTTTATCTCTAAGCTAAACAATGGTTTGTTTTTACATTCCATTCGCTAATTCTCATTCGTAATCTATTTCTAAACCTAAAGTACGAGGTTCGAATTTCGTCTATTCTATTTCATTTTCATTTTAACTAAATCTCTCTATTTTTATACTTACATCAAAAGGGGACAGCCCTTATCATGTAACAGCTGTTAAGGGATCAAAGTTCATCAAAGTAGAACTCTATCAAATTCCTCCGACAATTTTAGGTCTAAAAACTTGAAATTTTAGATATAAGTTCCTTGGACATGGATTAAACTTAATAACTTGATTTGAGCCCGAAACAATAAATATTAAGGGGTAATAATAGGGGTCAAATTAAAGAAAATGAGCTTTTTTTATCAGCATGCACCTCCAAACACCCGGGCAACGCCGGGCACCCATGCTAGTATATCTATAAAAGTGAACGTGTATGTGTGTCTGTGTGTGTGTCTTTGTGTGTACATTTACCTACGAAATAACTCTGACAATTTTAAGTTTACAGACTCGAATTTTGATATACAGGGTACTGAGATTTGGGAAAATATTTTGATCGGTTTTCGGTCAGAAATTTGGCTGTTAAAGGGTTAAAGTTCAAGGATTCGACCTTTGAGGACTCTACCAAACTCCTCCGTGAATTTTCGGTCTAAAAACTTAAAATTTTAGCTATAGGGTTCATGGACATGGATCTAAATTAATATCTTTGTTTGAGCCCCAAACAATAAATGTTAAGGGGTCATAATAGGGGTTAATTTTATTTTTAAATTTACCTCTGCAGTCTCTACCAAATTCCTCAGAAAATTTCTGGTCTAAACATTTGAAATTTTACATAAAGTGTATTCAGATATAGGGCAAGCTTTTTAATCGGTTTGGGTTGAAAATGTTTAGTTACCAATATATAAATGTATGTATGTATGTTTGTATGACTGCCTAAAACTTTCAGTCGAGGCGACACATTTCACAAGATCATTATCATTTTAAAGGTCCCCCTTTCAGACGGCAAATATCGAAAAATTGGCTAAAACCTTTATGTCTTCACCTTAAACAAGGCAATTTTCTAAAGTGGGGTCGGGTTTTACGCCGATATTTTTGAAAGTCATCCTATCCTTTCGATTGTCTAGCCTTAATTTAAAAAATGTCACTTTCGGTTTGGCGGTGGTCGTAAGAGCATAGACGTCATGTTTTCCCCCGTTCTTTTCCTCCTTCGCGGTACGGGTTCGAGCCTACCTTCCTACTACCACTTTTTTTCTTTGTTTTTTTTTTTGCTCAACTGACATATCCAAACACCCGGGCAATGCCGAGCTAAATGCTAGTATATATATAAATTCAGGTTTGAGATGTTCAAAAGTAGCTAATGAATGCAAGAAGGTTGTACGACAGTGTTGTATAACAAAAGCAAACTATATTTTATTATTTATTCGAGGGTAAACCATTACATTCGGTCGCTACAAACAGCCATCTGTTTCCGTCAATAAGACTTCCTCAGGCGACACTCAACGATTCGACGCTATGGAAAAAATGAAAAGAATGAGCTCTTCAAAGAAACCTATAAAAGTTGCGAGCTCTCTAAAAAAGAAGGATACATTTAGAGAAATCGCATTTCAACCTTTTTGGAAAATTGTTCAAACATTTCCACAGCTAAATTTATAGACAATATAAATATGAAATGAATTTACTTAAATATATGCATATGTATGTATGTTAGTATTTTTGTACGTATGTTTGTTTATGTGTATGTTCCTGCGTATGTTTGTACGCATGTATGATTCCTTTAGCCTCCTGACATGCGTGAGAGAACTGACAACTGCTTTGATTATGTTTAGAATGACTTTATTCTTGTACATATACAGCTGTGAAAACTGCAATACAAATAAATAAAAGCAATTGACATGAATGCAATACAAAATGTACAAAATTGTATATTTTACAAAAATAAAATGAAAACAAATAAAATACAAAGAAAAGGACATGACAGCGACATCAGACACATGAGATACAAAAAAAAAAGTTTTTTTTCAAGACTTTTTCACGTGGAATGAGAAATGTAACTGCCAAACGTATAATATATAAAAAATACTGATTATATTCTTATCAAAAACAAGGCTACATACTACCTAATATGTGAATCATGGCCAATAAAATAATTAAAGATTTTGGATTCTTACCTCGTTGGCACTTTTAGAGGCTAAAGAAAAAAGAAATAACTGCTTCTACATTTGAACTCACCGAACGATGGATGGACGACGAAGCGAAGTAACCTGTTCTCTCCAGGGTCTAATTTCAGAAAGGGCTTGGCATTCTTTCTGTGATATCACTTCGCCTGGGACCGAATCAATACCCGGAAGTAGGATCACCTATCTTATTTTGCCTTTTAAGCTATATATAACACAAATGAGTATGAACATATTTTATTTAAATATATTTATACCAGTTTTACGATATTATTTTAACTAGAACGATATTTCACCTATCTTTTTTGACCTCATCGTAAGGCCCTATTTTACGGTGATGGATTTAGCCAAGGTCTATTAGGCTTTGATTTTCAGCATTAAAGGCCTAGAATACCAAACCCACATATCCTAAGCAATGCTGAATCTGGCGGCAGCGACCCACCCCCTCCAAATTCACTCTCGTGAATTTCCATCTCCTACACCTTTATATGATTCTAGTTTCTATCCCTTTCTGTTACTTTTGCTCTCAGGGCGGAATAATAATTCTAGCTTATGGATGGGCCTGTCTAAAATATTGTGGTTTCCCATCCCTTTTCCCTCCTTTGAGCGGTCACGCTCTTCGCACACATCTATCAGGAGCTTTAATGGTGTCTGTGATCCTGGCTAGGTTCCACTGTCCTCGTTGGACGTGCTCATCTTTGACGATAACAATATCTCCTTTCTCAAGGTTGCTCTGATTTTGCACCCATTTTTTGCGTGTCTGCAGAGTTTGCAAGTATTCCACTTGACATCTCCTCCAAAACTAATCTGCCAAGTACTGGACCTGCTTCTACGTCTTTTTTTGCATACACGTCTTCTTTCACAAAGTTACCAGGGGGAGGCAATACAACTCCTGTCTTCATGGTCAACAGTTGGTTTGAGGAAAGAGAAATAGGATCACCGGCATCGTTATAATTGTCCACCATCAGAGGGCGATATATTTAAAATGCTCATTGCTTCGAAAAAGAACGTTCGCAAGGATGAAGTGCTCAACCTATTTACAGACATTTGAAAATGTCCTTCTAGTACACGTTTTACAGATCCAATCTGCCTCTCCCACACTCCCCCATGTGACTCGATGCTGGGGGGAAATTGCAACCATGTCGACAAAGCATATATTTTAATTTGCCCTCACTTAGCTTCTCCAGCTCTGTTTTCCATTCATTTCTGGCACCTACAAAATTTGTTCCCTGGTCACAGCGAATGCTCCATACCGGTCCACAAATTGACATGAAGCAACGTAGGCAGTTGATGAAGGCATCCGTTGTTAAGTCTTCTAAAATTTCCACATGCTCTGAGTACCATGCAGGTGAAGATGACACCATAGCGTTTTCCTGCCTTCCTAGACAAAGTAGGGACCAAAACAATCCATTCCGCAGTAAGTAAATTGTGGTGCTGTCAGCATCCGATCTTCTGGCAGATCGGCCATTTTTTGGTTTTCCTTGAAGCTTTCTGCAAATAATACATCATATATAATAAATAAGAATGAGGATACTGCTGCTCTACTCCCTATGATCCAGAAACCTCCATTTCTGAGAGCATTTAAAACCATCCCTCGGCCTTGATGTGCAGTAAGGTCATGATAATGCTTGCGGGTAATGTGACTATCCTTTGGAAGTATCAAGGGATATTTCACAGGAAAAACTGCTTTTCTCAGTCTTCCTCCTACTCCGAGCATTCCACCCTCATCCACAAAAGGATCCAGTTGAAAGAGGCTGCTCTCCCTCTTGACTGGCGTTGGTTTAGTTTGTGCTTTGGCTTTATGGAGAGCAGTCAGCTCCTCCACAAAGGCATCCTCTTGCACCAACTGGATGATCTTCCTTTCTGCACATTGTCGAACTGCTTCTACAGATTCCGAACTCTGTCCCCTTTTTCGGGGCAAATATTGTAGGATCAAACCAACCACTCCCACCATCCGTCTTCAGTCTGAAAATCGATTCCAGATTTCCAATCCAGGATGTTCACGAGTTACTGTAGTGGACAGGGCTCTTATCGTCCTAACTTCATGATAATCAGGTGGGATGTTATATGTTTGTGCTTCGTCTAGTGTTTCACCTTTCCAAATAAAAGATGGCCCAGTGAACCAACAAGAGGCCTCTAGTTCATCGGCGTTTAGACCTCTAGAGGCATGGTCAGCAGGATTATCTCTGGTGCGTACATAGCGCCACTGTTGTGTTGTTGTGGTATCTTTGATTTTTTTTAACCCGATTTGTTACATATGTGTGGAACCGCTTAGCTTCGTTTCCTATATATGCCAAGACAATTTTGGAGTCAGTCCAGAAGTAGATTACAATACTCTCTAAACCCAGTTCAAAGTTCAAAAGGTTGCTGATTTTGACTGTAACTCCAACCTGTGAACCGTGATAGATCGCAAGAGAACCACTCGGGCTTTGCCCATGACCAGAGAACAGTGTCTTTGGCCATTCTCATCTCTCTTATGTAGGAGCATTGGCCATAGCCCATGATACTGGCATCAGAAAAATGATGTAATTCGATTATTTTTGCCTTTCCAAAATTCTTTGGTTTGTAGCACCTGTTTATCTTTAGTTGTGCCAGTTTATGTAGTTGTGATTTCCACCCCTCCCAACGGGCGACAATCTCTTCTGCAAGAGAGTCATCCCAACCAGATCCATTTCTGCAAACTTCTTGTGGGATTTGCTTTCCCTTTAGTATAAAGGGTGCGATTAAGCCAAGAGGGTCAAAAACGGAAGCTACAGTCGATAAGATGCCTCTCTGAGTGACGGGTCCGTCCTGTATCGTTATCTGAAACTGGAACTGGTCAGACTCTATGCACCATTTCATTCCCAAGGTTCTCTCAACCGGTAAACTTTCCATTGATAAATCGAGATCAACCAAGTCTTTCGCTCTTTCTGGATTAGGAATGCTTTTAAGGACTTCCCGGTTGTTTGAAGCGAACTTATGCAATTGTAGATTTCCCTTTTTACAGATGATGCGAGAATTATCAATAAGTTCGATTGCAGATTTTTCATCAGCAACACTTGTGAGACCGTCATCCATATAGAAGTCTCGGGATATGAATCTTGAGGCTTCTGGTCCCAAATTCTGATGCTTCTGAGCAATGAATTTGAGTCCAAAAATTGCCCATCCAGGAGATGAAACTGCTTCAAAAATATGAACCTTCATCCGGTATTCTTTGGGTTCTTTGTTTACATCTCCTTTAGGCCACAACAGGAAACGCAGATAATCTTTGTCATCCTCGCTGACCCGAAAACAATGATACATCCGTTCAATGTCACAAACCAAAGCAATTGGTTCCGCCCGGAATCGACATAGTACTCCTACTAATGTGTTTAGCTGGTCTGGACTCTGCAACAAGTGGTCATTTAAACTAGTGATGAACTAGATATTTTGCTGCGAAGTCAAAAACCTAATTTTTTCTGGCTTTTTTGGATGGTACACCACATGATGGGGAATATACCAAGCAGTCTTGTCACTGAGGTTAGTGTTGGGAACTTCCTCAGCCTCGCCCCTTTCAATTACCGTTTCCATAAAGGCTCGGTAGTCCTGTTCATATTTTCCATCTCTCAAGAATCTACGCCTCAACTGTGACAGACGGAGCTCAGCAGATCTTTTATTGTTAGACAATTTAGGTTTCTCCCCTTTGAAAGGCAATGCTAAAGCAAAATGTCCATCACATTGCTGGTGTATACTTTTCTTGATGATTTCTAAGAAACGAAGATCTTCCTGGGAAATTGCCTGTTCATTTCCCTTCTCAATGAAATCTGACTCCAGCAGGTTTGCTACATCCATTGGTTTCAGACTTTCCGACAGGTGAAGCTCACCTTTGTGGTAAGGTTTTTGCCTAGCTGCCCCTTTTACATCGGCCAATGTTGCACACGGCAAGTTAGTCCAATGGCATCTCCAGAGTCCTCTCTAGGGTCTGTCCTTCCCACAATGCTCCAGCTCAAGTCAGTCTCCACTGCAAAAGGATCACTGCCTTCCCCAGTGATACAATTTTTAGGCGCTAGAGCTCGAGGACTGTCATATCCAATCAGTAAACCCACGTCATAATCTTTGAGCGGGTGGATATGATGTGCAATTTTTGCCAGGTGGGGCCATTTCTTGGCTGTTTCAGGAGTAGGAATGTGAGTTCGTTCTACTGGAATAAATTCTCTAGAATAAACACTTGGCAATTCTTTCTTGTGAATCATAACCTCTGACCATCAGAGTGTCGACTTTTTGGCATCTGATGACCTTATTTTTCGTGGTCAAGGTACTCAGCCGAAGGTTCACTTGTTTAGAGTTATTTGCGAGATTGTTTCTCGAACCATATACCTCTTCCAAAGTTTCCGTCAAAGCAAAGGTTACGTCCGACATAGTGTCCAGTAGGGCATATGTAAGTGTTCCTTCTGAGAATTTGATGTGGAGGACAACCAGACAGCGACAATCATAGAGGAGATGAGTTGAATGTTGGTTTCTGTGCTCGTCACACCTCTACATACAACTTATGAGGAGTTCTCTCTTCCTGATTTAGGCTTCTCAGAGGTGTGAGGCTGCCTAAGATCCTCTCCATTATTTTTATAAATGTGGAGACATGTGGGGTGTCCACGAGCGCAACGTTGGCATGTGCTTCTTTTAGGGTATTGTTTTTAGATATGCCCTTCACGTAAACATGCAAAACATAATTCGTTGTCCAGGATGAATTTTCGCTTTTTAAGCATCTTTTCTGTCAAAGGTTTCACATTTTGTTAGTGAGTGGCTACTGTTATGCCAAAAACGGCATTCTTTGATGGAGTTCTTATTTTCATTCTGGATGCCAGCCATTAAAACATTTACTCCAAGGTTTTTATTCTTTGGTTTAATAAGCATTTCCGAGGAATCTTGAGATGTTATTGACGTGATTGGGGAGCAATTTTGACTTCCATAGCGAGGAAATCTGCCAATTCTTGGAAGGATGGATACATTCCTGACCTGATCTTGGTTTCTTCTGCCATACGTCCCCAACGGCATCTAAGCCAGTCCGGTAACTTCTCAACCAACTTCCGATGCTCTCGGATGTCGTTTAGCAGAGACAGTTCCTGAATACTCTCCATTGCAACCTTGCACTGTAACAAAAAATCTGAAAACTGGAGCAAACCTAACGAGTCCTTTCCACTTATTTTTGGCCAGTTGCTCAACTTTGTGCGAAATGCTTCAGCCACAATAAATGAACTGCCATATCGCTCCTCCAGCATATTCATTGCACTCGTGAAAGCATTCTCCGTTCTAAGCAGTGAGTATATCTTCACCACTTCCCGCGGCGATCCGGTCAAATACGGCTTGAGGTAATGTATTTTTTTATCAGCGCACTGAATGAAGCAATAGACTCAGGGTATTCAAGGGGATCTCCACTGAAAACGGGATTCTACTTAGTGCCATTGACTCAGAATATGACCTGACCAGTACATCTATGTCACTTTGTACCGATGGGTTTATGGAATTGTGGTTGATGCTCTTTGACACAGCTGACGGAACACTCAACTTCGGTGGCTGTGGGGATTCTACCTGAGTCATTTTAGGCAGACCTACATCAGGCAGCAAAAGACCTGAGATCACTGACTTTTGTTTATCGAGCATGTCATATTGAGTTAATGCTCCAGTTATAACTTGCTCAATACGCAGCTGATTTGTTATCTCATCCTGCCTGTGCTTCAACTCTCCTCGCCTCATCCTCCAGCTGCTCACGTTGTCTCCGAATTCTCTTCATATGTTCCTCCTCCCTAAAAGCTCTCTCTTTCTCAGATTGCAATTTTGCCTGTAATATGGCAGTTTTTATAGCTGATTCCCTCAGCATAGACGAAGCACTGGATGCAGCGTGCGATGGTGCACAAACGGAGGAATGAGAGACAGAGGACATCTGAGAGGCTGCCGAAACACGAGACGAAGCCCAGGAGAAGGAGGAAAAACGTGAGAATTTAGAAGCTATGCTCGGTGATCCAACAGATGATCCATTTTTGATGCTGCCGGTTCGGTCGATAGTTCGGCGTACTCTACGGGCAAGACGGTTTGCTTTTGTACCGATTCGCTTGAAGGCGTCCACTGATTTGAACTCAAGGTTTTCATCCGCCAATTCCAAAAGGTGGTCATAACTCTCCTCAATATCCTCTACATCCCTTTCCACCCGATCATCAATTTGCTCTAATTCTATTTTGGGCAACGCTGACAGATCCTTTCCTGGGCTATCTTCAACAAACTGGCGAAAAGTTTTAATTTTATGTAATAGTCTTTTCGTCAGCTCGTTCTGCTTACATTAGCTTGGCCTTTGACGTTAACCGTTTGTCTCGGTCAGATCGCCGCAGGCCTGGCTCATCCATAGCACCAGGCACCGCCCTGGGAGCTTCTCCTATCGTTACTTTTTTGGAGAGTGTTCGCTTCCCCGAGGTCACATTTTTCTGTTAATGCAGAATTACATCTCTCCTTTTGAGTCGCCATTTAAAGTTTAAAACAAAGGGTCAAGCTTAGCACTTAACAACGATAGAAGTGGCTGTGGCGTTTGTTCTTTCAACAAATAAATTGGAAACACAAAATGTGTGAGCCCGAAAACAAAATTAAAAAAAAAAATGACAAGGAATGAATGCAAAGCACAAAGGTAAAACAAGCATGCAAAAACTACCAACACGAAAAACAATCCCGTGAGGTAATAAAATAAAATAAAATAAAATAAAATAAATAAAAATGAAAGGTACAATCAGAATCTTGTACGTTCGCTTCCGCCTGTCCGAAATCCTAATATGAAGATTGGATTTAACGTTTCGATTTATTTTTTATTTTTTTTACAGGTACAAATTAAAAGCGAAGTCTATTTCACGTTATAATGTTAGACACATTTTTTTACGAAATTATATTATAATAATAATAATAATAATAATAATAATAATAATAATAACAATAACAACAACAATAATAACAATAACGAATGAATGAATGAATGAAATAAGACTTTCTTTAAATTTGCTTCCTCTAATCCGACACTTTGATTTGAGAAAATCAATCTTATCCAATGTCATAAAATGCCCTTTTTTGTAAGAGGCACGAGAATACACCCGAGATCTATATCACCTTAAATGGATTGGTGTACGATTTTTGCTACCCGTTTTCAACTATACGAAAGAAATTTTTCTGCCAAAGAAAATGAAATACACACATGTGCCAGGCAATAGAAATTTATAAGAGAAGAATTTCGTTGTTTTCTTTTCTTATCGGAAACAACGATTAAAAGGAAATTAAGTTCAGTCAATGATAAAGAGTTCCTTTTTTTTCGTAGCACGTGCACTACACCAGACGTTTGTTTCCAATGAAACAAATTGGCGAAAGAGTTCGTTCTCAGCTTCGGAGTTTATATCTTCTCGGTGGGATTTCGAAACGCTCGAAATGAGACTTCAAAAATATCGTGCCCGTCTTACACATGTGGCAATTTTGAAGCACCGAGTTTTCACTGTGATTCCTTTAGCCTCCTGACATGCGTGAGAGAACTGACGACTGCTTTGATTATGTTTAGAATGACTTTATTCTTGTACATATACAGCTGTGAAAACTGCAATACAAATAAATAAAAGCAATTGACATGAATGCAATACAAAATGTACAAAATTGTATATTTTACAAAAATAAAATGAAAACAAATAAAATACAAAGAAAAGGACATGACAGCGACATCAGACACATGAGATACAAAAAAAAAGTTTTTTTTCAAGACTTTTTCACGTGGAATGAGAAATGTAACTGCCGAACGTATAATATATAAAAAATACTGATTATATTCTTATCAAAAACAAGGCTACATACTACCTAATATGTGAATCATGGCCAATAAAATAATTAAAGATTTTGGATTCTTACCTCGTTGGCACTTTTAGAGGCTAAAGAAAAAAGAAATAACTGCTACTACATTTGAACTGACCTAACGATGGATGGACGACGAAGCGAAGTAACCTGTTCTCTCCAGGGTCTAATTTCAGAAAGGGCTTGGCATTCTTTCTGTGATATCACTTCGCCTGGGACCGAATCAATACCCGGAAGTAGGATCACCTATCTTATTTTGCCTTTTAAGCTATATATAACACAAATGAGTATAAATATATTTTATTTAAATATATTTATACCAGTTTTACGATATTATTTTAACTAGAACGATATTTCACCTATCTTTTTTGACCTCATCGTAAGGGCCTATTTTACGGTGATGGATTTAGCCAAGGTCTATTAGGCTTTGATTTTCAGCATTAAAGGGCCAGAATACCAAACCCATATATCCTAAGAAAAACTGAATCTGGCGGCAGCCACAGTATGTTTGTTTATGTGTATGTTCGTGCGTGTATGTATATATGTATAAAAGATTGATAAAGGAGTCTTACTCCGAAATATATTTCTTTGAAAATAAACACCCGTTTATTCATAAAAAAAATCGCGTTGCAGTTTTCGCTTCAAATGTATTTACACATGTTTTATTCTTCAAATTTCACTCAACTCTTCAAACGGATATACACAAAAAACTACCCAGATTTTCAAAATGCGCGACCACGCGTCACCTATCAGGCTTTATAACCCTCCCCCCCCGCAGTTTACAACATCACGTGGACTCTTTATCGAACTACCTTCCACTACATTATGTCGAGGAAGAAGAGGAAAAAAAAAAGATTGACAAAGGAGTCTTACTCCGAAATATATTTCTTTAAAAATAAACACCCGTTTATTTATAACAGATTTCGCGTTGCAGGTGTTGGATTCAAATGTATTTATACATGTTTTATTCTTCATATATATATGTATATGTATATATATATATATATATATATATATATATATATATATATATATATATATATTGGAGTAGATAAAAAGACAGATATGCAATGAAATATGTACATTTCAACGAAATTGAGAAGAGAACAGCTTAATGTACAAATGTTTCAAAGTCGACTATTTTTAATGAAAACCATCTTTTTTCATCGAGATCCGACTAGAAAAAAAAACATGTTCTTAATGTAATGCGATACATGAATTTGCGCTTTTCTGCAAATCATTTGTTCTTATGCAAGTCATGTATCTTGCCTACAACACACATTGCTTTCAAACGTAATTGACAATTGAAAATATCTTTAATCTGTTTAATAGTAAAATATATTTTTTGTAAATGAAGCCGTTTAATAATTTCAAATATAAAATAAAATCATAGAGAAAATGTTTGTTAAATTTCATGAATAACTGATTTTTTGGCACAAATTTAGGGATCATAAAAACTATTGAGTAGAGTATATAACGTTAGAATTGAACAATGTCAGCTTAGTGTAGAAGGCATCTTTATAAAAGAATGCTTCTAATGTTAGCATTCTTTCCACTTGCTTGCTTGCCACTTGAATGACTTTCAAAGTTTCATAGTTACTATTGTGAGAACATCCTCTTCTGCCTTAATGAGGGCACTTATATATATATATATATATACACGCGACCTAAATATTTGCGATTAAATGATAGATTAAATTACACATATTATCCATTAGTCAAACCCTGAAATTAGCAATATAAAGAAAAAGACACTCAGGGGACATGATGCTATAATTATAATGTTTATTAAATACACTCCGCAATCAATAATATTTTCCTCTAATACTTAATATAAGTGTTATTGTAATGCTGAAAAAGTTTATGGCAAAATTTATGCGGAAATTAAGTGTTTGTTAAATTTTTAAACAACACACATACACGTTATCTCCTGTTATTAAGCCTCTATTTTTTCCTATTTACTCTCTTCCTTTTCGTACCATATCTTTTGTTCCCTAAATAATTATCTTCGTTATTCACGTATAATTCTATTTCTCATGTACAGACATAGGTTTCTCAACGTTTTTATATCTGAAAAAGTATATTATTCTTTTAAAATATAATTGTTCACTGACATGTCTTTCGTTGTCTATGACTTATCAGAGTGGCTGAATCTAGCGAGATTCGAAATCGGGACCCATGGTTAGAAGCGTAACCCTCTCGCACGACCGAATGTATCGCGTTTTTTATGTAGATGTTATTTGTTTTTGTTTGGCGATACTTTTTTGAATCAATCCAATTATATATATGAAAGTGCATTTTTACTTAAATGCGAGTTGAGAATAATTTTCCCTTTAACCAATTTGGTACCCCCAAATTATGATGTACAAATACGCAGTATCAACTGAATGCTATTCTGCAAATATATTTTTAGAAATATTTATATAATACTATCAGACATTTTGGTAGCTTTGTGTGTGTGTGTGTGTGTGTGTGTGTGTGTGTGTGTGTGTGCATATATTTATATATACATACATATGTATATGTATATATTTATATATATGCATATATTCATTTATATATACATATATATATGCACACAAACACACAAACACACAAACACACACACAAACGCACACACCCATATATATATATTGAGAGAGAGAGAGAGAGAGAGAGAGAGAGAGAGAGAGAGAGAAAAAATCAAATGAAGCTAAAAAGAGCAGTTCATGTTTCACTCCCCCAAAGCACTATATTTTATTACCTTATATTATATGTGCAAGTACACAAAAAAGTAAGGTATTTCCACTACTACATAAACGGAACATCGTGTGTGTCTGTTTAGAGAACAAATGAAGTATGAGACTTGACTTTTTGTATTTTAAACATTAATTCAAGCTATTATATAAAAAATTAAAACATAGATGATGAGTATTGTGATCTTTACACAGCACATACTGGATGGCAATAAGTTACTTATTAGCATTGTACCTACATTTACCATATACAGGCCGGCGAAAAAGAAATAGTAATGTAATCTGCACCCATCATACACTGGCTGGCGATAAAAAAAACTTATGAGTATTGTAATCTGCACCTACGAGACACTGGCTAGGGATAAACATGGAATAACAAACTTATTAGTATTGTGACTTAGACTCGGCATACACTGGCTAGCGATTATTAAATTTTCAGTATTGTAGTCTGTGCCCACCATATACTTGCTAATGATATCCAAATTATTAGTATTGTGATCAGCAGCTACCATACACTGGCTAGCGATAACTAACTAATTAGCGTTATGATTTTTACCATTCAGGCATTGCCTGGTGATAAATAACTTATTAGTTTTATGATCTCCACCACCCATACACTGGCTGACGATAAATAACATTAGCATTGTAATTCGCACCATTTATACACTGGCTGACAATAAATAATATTAGTATTATAATTTGCATCCACCGTACACGGGCTAGTGATAAATAACTTATTTGTATTGTGAACTTCATATACCAACCACACACCAGACAATGGCTGGAGATAACTGACTTATTAGTACTGTTACCGTCACCCACCATACCCTGGCTGGCGGTCAATAACATAGCATTTTTATTTTCACAACTAGATACTTACTGGTAGTAACTAACTCATTATTATTGTGATCGGAACCCAAATATACACTGACTGGAAATAAATAACTTATTAGTATTGTGATTTGCACGCACCATACACTATGTGTCGATAAATAACTTATTAATAACCCGCACCAACCAGACACTGGCAGGCAAAACAAGACTTATAGCTATTGTTATATGCATCCACTAGATATAGTTAGGCGATAAATAACTTATTATTATTGAGATCTGCACCAATTATACACTATCTGACAATAGATAACATATTGGTAGTGTGCTTTGCACTTAAGGTTACTAACTTATTTGTATGGTTATTGGCAGCTTCCATACACTGGATAACGATAACATACTTATTATTACTATTACGACCTGCACCCACCATACATTGGCTGATCATGAATAACTTTTTAGTATAATGATCTACACCTAGCATACACTGGCTGGGGATAACTAGCATTTTACTAATATGATCTGTACCCACCAGATACTGGCTGGCGAGAAACAATTTATTAGTATAATTATCAGCACCTAGAATACACCTGCAGGTCGTAACTGACTTATTAGTATTGCCATGGACACCCATCATACACTGACTATCGATAAATAACTTATTAATATTGTGATCTGCACCCACTAAACACTGGCTTTGAATAACTTACTTCTTAATAGTGTGATATGCACCAACCATATACTGGCTGGCGATAACTAACTTAGTATTTTGACCCCCCACCATACACTAAATGACGATAAATAACCTATGAGTATTGTGACCTGCACACACCATACACTGACTTGCGATAAAAAATTTAAGTATTTTGATCTGCACCCACCAGATAGTGGCTCGCGATAAATAACTTATTAGTTGGCGATTAATATCTTATTAGTATTTGACCTGCACTCACCATTCACTATACGGGCGTTACTAACTTATTAGTATTTTTACCTCAATACAATAGTGTTTGTAACTAGCTTATTAGTTTTGTTACCACAATAGTATATAGTGTTTGTAACTGACTGTTTAGCTTTGTTACTATAATAGTTTATGGTGTATGTAATTAACGTATTAGTATTGTTACCACAATAGTATATATAGTATATGTTACCATATATACTATATACTAGTTAGCGATAAATTACTTTTTAGTACTGTGATCTAAACCCACCAGACATTAGCTGGCGATAAATAACGAGTAGTGTTTTCTGCACCCAACAGAGATAGTATGATGAAATTATTAGCATTATGATCTGCATTCACTATCCACTGGCTAGTGATTAATAACTTATTAGTATAGTGACTTACACCCACCATACACTGGCTAGTGTTAAATATCTTATTAGTATTGTGACTTGCACAAACCAAACACTGGCTGGCAATAAATAACTTCTTAGTAGTATAATCTGTACCCACCAGACGTGACTAGCAGTAAATTACTTAGTATTGCTACCTTCACCTACCATACACTGACTGGCGATAAGCAACTTATTAGTTATATTATCTTCACTCACTAGACACTGACTGGCTATAAATTACTTTTTAGGAGTGTGATGTGAATTTAATTATGAGGCATTTTCATATTAAGGGAGTTCAGTATAATAACGGTTAGTGCGATTTGGAATATTCTATTTTATCTTTAGGGATGTTTAGGATTACAACGGTCGAAGCGATATAGCGTATTAACATAAAGATAAAGATGATAATAATTAATAAAGATTAATATTAAATCAATAATGCTTATAAAGTGAAACATACTTAACCATCAATTTAGCATAATATACTCATTTTAACGAGCAAAACTTTGCGATGTATATATCTATAGATCTATAAAAGTGAAAGTGTTTGTCTGTCTGTCTGTGTACACTTCCCTACACAATAACTCTGTCAATTTTCAGTCTACAGACTCGACATTTGATATAAGGGTACTGAGATTTGGGAAAATAAATGTGATCCGTTTTCGGCCAGAAATTTGGCCGTTAAGGGGTCAAAGTTCAACGATTTGACCTTTGAGAACTGTACCATCTTCCTCCGCCGATTTTGAGTATAAACAATTGAAATTTAGATATAGTTTTTTTGGACATGGATAATACTTAATAACTTGATTTGAGCCCAAAACAATAAATGTTACGGGGTCATGATAGGGGTCAAAGTTAAAAATAATTTGACGTGTGCGGTCTCTACTAAATTACTCAGACAATTTCTGGTTTAAACATTTGACATTTTACATAAAGAGTACTCTAGTATGGGGCAAGCTTTTTAATCGGTTTGGGTCGAAAATTTGAGCTACCAATATATAAACGTATGTATGTATGTTTTCATGTCTGCCTAAAACTTTAGACAGATGCGGCGCATTTTCACAAGATCAGTATCGTTTTGAAGCTCGACCTTTCAGACGAAAAACACCGAAACATTGGCTAAAAACATTAATATCTTCACCCTCAACTGGACACTTATCTACGGGAAGGTGTCGGTTTTTTTCACCGATATTTTCGAAAGTCATCCCCTCTTTTCAATTGTCTAGCTTTAATTTAAACCTACGTCGGTCGTAACAGCAAAGACGTCACGTTTTTTCCTATTGTTTTCCTCCTTCGCGGTATATATATATATATATATATATATATATATATACATATATATATAATAAATTCCACAGCCAAACAACGTCGCAGCCCACAAGAGCCATGACAGTTTGTCAACGAACCGGATATATATATATATATATATATATATATATAATACATATATATATAATACATATATAATACATATATAATATATATATATATATATATCAGGTTGAAAAAAATACTCTTGCAGTTTGAACTTTTTAAATTCAGAAGAACATATATCGACTCAAACAAAAATGTATTGATTTAAATAAGCGCCATCTGAATCAACACAAGTTTACCAACGCAAAACAAGTGTATTTATGCGGGTAACGTAAAAATCTTGCGTTCTCGTTTTAATAAAGTCGATGAAGGCGTTTTTGATATTGATTATGTTTTTGATATTGATTATGTTTTGATATTGATTATGTTTTATATTGATTATGTTTTTGGTATTGATTATGTTTTGATATTGATTATGTTTTGATATTGATTATGTTTCGATATTGATTATGTTTTTGATATTGATTATGTTTTTGATATTGATTATGTTTTTGATATTGATTATGTTTTGATATTGATTATGTTTTTGATATTGATTATGTTTTGATATTGATTATGTTTTGATATTGATTATGTTTTTGGTATTGATTATGTTTTGATATTGATTATGTTTTGATATTGATTATGTTTTGATATTGATTATGTTTTTGATATTGATTATGTTTTTTATATTGATTATGTTTTGATATTGATTATGTTTTTGATATTGATTATGTTTTGATATTAATTATGTTTTTGATATTAATTATGTTTTTGATATTGATTATGTTTTGATATTGATTATGTTTTTTATATTGATTATGTTTTTGATATTGATTATGTTTTGATATTGATTATGTTTTGATATTGATTATGTTTTGATATTAATTATGTTTTTGATATTAATTATGTTTTTGATATTGATTATGTTTTGATATTGATTATGTTTTTTATATTGATTATGTTTTTTATATTGATTATGTTTTTGATATTGATTATGTTTTTGATATTAATTATGTTTTTGATATTGATTATGTTTTGATATTGATTATGTTTTTTATATTGATTATGTTTTTGATATTGATTATGTTTTGATATTGATTATGTTTTTTATATTGATTATGTTTTTGATATTGATTATGTTTTGATATTGATTATGTTTTGATATTGATTATGTTTTGATATTAATTATGTTTTTGATATTAATTATGTTTTTGATATTGATTATGTTTTGATATTGATTATGTTTTTTATATTGATTATGTTTTTTATATTGATTATGTTTTTGATATTGATTATGTTTTGATATTGATTATGTTTTGATATTGATTATGTTTTTTATATTGATTATGTTTTTGATATTGATTATGTTTTGATATTGATTATGTTTTGATATTGATTATGTTTTTGGTATTGATTATGTTTTGATATTGATTATGTTTTGATATTGATTATGTTTTGATATTGATTATGTTTTTGATATTGATTATGTTTTGATATTGATTATGTTTTGATATTGATTATGTTTTGATATTGATTATGTTTTTGATATTGATTATGTTTTGATATTGATTATGTTTTGATATTGATTATGTTTTGATATTGATTATGTTTTTGATATTGATTATGTTTTGATATTGATTATGTTTTGATATTGATTATGTTTTTGATATTAATTATGTTTTTGATATTGATTATGTTTTTGATATTGATTATGTTTTTGATATTGATTATGTTTTTGATATTGATTATGTTTTTGATATTGATTATGTTTTGATATTGATTATGTTTTTGATATTGATTATGTTTTTGATATTAATTATGTTTTTGATATTGATTATGTTTTTGATATTGATTAAGTTTTTGATATTGATTATGTTTTGATATTGATTATGTTTTGATATTGATTATGTTTTGATATTGATTATGTTTTGATATTCTTTATGTTATTGATATTGATTATGTTTTTGATATTGATTATGTTTTGATATTGATTATGTTTTTGATATTAATTATGTTTTTGATATTGATTATGTTTTGATATTAATTATGTTTTTGATATTGATTATGTTTTTGATATTGATTATGTTTTTGATATTGATTATGTTTTTGATATTGATTATGTTTTGATATTGATTATGTTTTTGATATTGATTATGTTTTGATATTGATTATGTTTTTGATATTGATTATGTTTTGATATTGATTATGTTTTGATATTGATTATGTTTTTGATATTGATTATGTTTTTGATATTGATTATGTTTTGATATTGATTATGTTTTGATATTGATTATGTTTTGATATTGATTATGTTTTGATATTGATTATGTTTTGGTATTGATTATGTTTTTGATATTGATTATGTTTTGATATTGATTATGTTTTGATATTGATTATGTTTTGATATTGATTATGTTTTTGATATTGATTATGTTTTGATATTGATTATGTTTTTATATTGATTATGTTTTGATATCGATTATGTTTTGATATTGATTATGTTTTTATATTGATTATGTTTTGATATTGATTATGTTTTGATATTGATTATGTTTTTGATATTGATTATGTTTTTGATATTGATTATGTTTTTGCAGCATTTCTCACGCATATTTTTATTATCATATTTTATTATTATATATTTATTATTATATATTTATTATCACATATTTATTATCATATTTTATTATTATATATTTATTATTATATATTTATTATCATATTTTATTATTATATATTTATTATTATATATTTATTATCATATTTTATTATTATATATTTATTATAATACCTTTATTATCATATATTTATTATTATATATTTATTATCATATTTTATTATTACATATTTATTATTATGTATTTATTATTATATATTTATTATTATGTGTTTATTATTATATATTTATTATCATATTTTATTTTTATATATTATATTATTATATATTATTATTATATATTTATTATTATATATTCATTATCATATTTTATTATTATATATTTATTATTATATATTTATTATTATATATTCATTATCATATTTTATTATTATATATTTATTATTTTATATTTGTTATCATATATTTATTATCATATATTATTATATATTTATTATTATATATTTTTTATCATATTCTATTATTATATATTTATTATTATATATTTATTATCATATATTATTATCATATATTTATTATTATATAGTTAATATTACATATTTATTATCATATGTTAATTATTATATATTTCTTATCATATATTTATTATTATATCTTTATTATCATATATTTATTATCATATTTTATTATTATATATTTATTATTAAATGTTTATTATCATATATTTATTATTATATAGTTATTATTACATATTTATTATCATATGTTAATTATTATATATTTATTATTATATATTTATTATTATACCTTTATTATCATATATTTATTATCATATTTTATTATTATATATTTATTATTATATGTTTATTATAATATATTTATTATTATATAGTTATTATCATATATTTATTATTATATCTTTATTATTATATATTTATTATTATATCTTTATTATCATATTTTATTATTATATATTTATTATTATATATTTATTATCATATTTTATTATTATATATTTATTATTATATCTTTATTATCATATATTTATTATCATATTTTATTATTATATATTTATTATTATATAGTTATTATATATTTATCATCATCTATTTTTTATTATATAATCATTTTCATTACTTCGATCTAACTCAATAATTCTGTCAGTAAAATAAAATCGATTTTCACGTGTGATTCTTCAATAATGGATGTCAAAATTACACATTGCGAATGCTGTGTACAACATGTTTACTTCCATTCATATTTTTAATTCGTTTTCTAGTGATTTGTTTATCCGGTTGATAGAGTGTGTGGGTTGAAGCTTTATTTGAAGAGACAAATATATAGAAATAAGAAGTGTTGGACCCAAATTTGTGTTTTCCATCGCCAATCACATTTACTTTCATAGATATGTGTTAACGATGCTTCTTTCAATTCAATTGCTTAAAATACCGATGTTTTACAGTCTATTATTATAGTTTATTTGCACATGGACTACCATTTCTATTTGTTTTTTTTTTCGCGCGAAGATTGTTGGAAACGAAACAGTTGACCTTGCCAGGAGTAGCCGACTAAACCTGTTTGCGTGCACATATCTACAATCATATGTGAAACAACGCTTTTCGTTTAACTATTTTTATGCGTATATGTGTGGCTCAAAGCCTGAAGAATAAGGCTGGGAAGCTGTATTGTTTGGTTTCAATGCTAGCCAATATCACTCAAGTTATCTTTTTTTTTTACTTTCCAGAAACCGTTATAATATATTGGATACAATATAATAATCAATAAAAAACTGACACTAAAATAATAAATACGAAACCTGCACGAATTAAAATATCATATGTATATACGTGTATGTATTAAATAAGTTCTAATCTATTGAAAAAAAAACAATATTTTTCAAATCGTTCTCTCTCTCTTTCTCTCTCGCTCTCTGTCTATCTCTGTCTCTCTTTCTCTCTCTCTCCCTCTCTCTCTCTATATATATATATGATGATTGCAACGTCTTGTCAGACGAGAGCCACTCCCTCAGATACTGAAAGTCCATGGGCCCGAAGATAACCTTAACTTTTAGTCCTGCCGAAAAAAATAAATCACACGCACAAGCAGACATGACACTGGAGACGGTCACTGGTATATATACATATATATACATGCACGCATATGCACATACACACACATACAAATAACCCACATATACATGCATACATACACATTACATATATGCATACATAGACATACTTATACATAAACATACACAAGACGGTCATTGGCATGCATACACACACACATACACACACATATATATATATATATTTAAACGCAAATATACATATATACAGATACACACATATCTGTAAACATACGCATATATGTACATACACCATGAATACACATACATACGTATACAGACACACATGCATACATACGTACCCATATACATACATACTTACGTACACATACGCACATACATATATACACACACTTACCTACATATACATACACGTATGTAAATATGCACTTATACATAGATACCTACAAATACATACACACATATACATACGCACATGCATGTATACACACCCACTTACCTACATATACATACATGTACGTAAATATGCACTCATACACACATATATGCATACATACACACATGCATAAATACACATACACACGCCCATAAACATACATGCACACATACACACAAACACACATATACATAATATAAACATAGATATACACACATACACATGTGCATAAACATACATACATCTATATATATATATATATATATATACATACATAGATACATATAATAATGGCAGATCAATTACTACATGCTTCCAGCATTTCAGACCTACACGCGTCACAACTTTTCCATCGCAATAGGACCGTTTTTTTTTCTTATAGCCTTAGAGAGTATCTGTACCTGATGGTGTTACAGAGTTTTAGCTTTGTACGACATATACATACATACATACATACATACATACATACATACATACATACATACATACATACATACATATATATAATCTCTGTACAGGTAGAAAGTCGAGATTTTTGTCATGCTTACATTAATATAAAAAGCCTACATTATCTATATAAAAATTATTATACTAGTATGAGATTTTTTCCGCCTTGACGTTATTATTAAAAGCCTATTTTCCATCCAAAAATATAAATAGAACTTGTTAAACTTAGTTATATATATGCCGGCAACATCAATTAATGTGCGTATTCGTGTGAAATATGATTGTTCATTAATATTCTTTTCATTTTTATGGTTCTTAGTGGACCGTTTGTTTCCGTTATCTATTAGACTAAGTTCTATTTACACATATTTTTGACATTCTGCATACTTACGTAGGATTTAAGAAAAAAGTTGCAGCACACGTGTATATATATATATATATATATATATATATATATATATATATATATATATATATATAAATAGGAAGTTGAGTTTTAGTCGTATTGACATCGAAATTAAAATTTATTTTTCTATTAAAAATATTAAAACGATATATTCAGAAATGTTAACTGATTTGAACAATGAATTTCATTTATTAATTGTTAATTTTATGATTTATTATCGGATGAGTGGCTTCATATTATTATTACGCTCTGTTTTATTTATGCATATATCCTATATAGCATTTACAAAACAATTAGCAAACGCATATATGTATGTATACATATATAGAGAAAATAAAAATGAACAAACCGTATTTGTTTTCATTAATGTTTCGTCTTTATTTCAAGACGAAACGTTGATGAACACATAATACGGTTTGTTCCTTTTTATTTTCTCTATTTTGTCGGAATACTATTTCCATTATTTTCATCATATACATATATATTTATTAAACAATAATCTACGTACATGCATGTTTCAAGGTAACTCGCTCGAGCTAGCATAGCTTGACTGGTTCTATGAATCGAATTCTAGACAATGTGTATTACAGTCCGGCGCGTTAACCGTTCCGCCACGAACTCCTAGATGACTCTACTGTTTATTTTTATATCTTATAAATTTAGATTTGTTGTTGGTGTTTTTTGAACGATAAATATACGGTTAAATAATAGCTTCTTCTCGAAGCTTATTTTCATTTACTTAGAAAATCGCCCATAATTTATTTGCACGTATATAAAACATTTTATATATTTTTATTTTCCATTATTATTTATTATCATCATATTATTACTTATGGCTCCGTCCGTTATCATGCTGTGCATCCCTAAAAAAGGAAAGTGAAATATTCCAAATAAACCTTGTCACTTGTCAGGGAATTGAAAAAAAATTGGTGTCGCTGTTGAGGCAAAGCTAATAAAAATGATTTGTCTTTCTTGGCCTTTTGGCTTAGATCAAAGTGTAGTATCTGTCTTCAGGTGCTACATTTCAATTTCTTCTCTCTCAGTAGAAGAGAAATCCTTTATGACTAAGACAATTTTTGCTCCATGTTAAAAAACGACCCTGGTGTCTAAATATGTCCCGAGGTATTGTGAATAGGTACTATGTTTAATGTAACAAAGTTTTAATATTTAAAAAGTAACTGGAAAAAGTTATTTCTGATTTAATTACAAAATGCACTGGAAATGTCACTTCTGATAAATTATAAAATGCCCTGGAAAATGTCCGTTCTGATTTTTTTTGTTTACTTGCCTCCCCACAAGGGCGGAATTGGATATGAGGTCGGTTAAAAATTTAGGGGGAAACCAGCTCCCCAAAAGGGGCACTCTGGTCAATAACAAAAATAAAAATTGTATCAGTAATGAAGGATTTCTCCTCCATTAACCAAGACAAAAAAAAGGGGTGACTTAAGTCACTGGAATGATGAAACTGATACTACACTCAGAAATCCCCGAGGAAGCAATTGTTGCCTAATCCCTAACCGTTTTAATGTTTTCATGTATTACTTTCGAAAAGCTGCTAAAATACTTTATGATTTAAACATTACTTTATTTCAAGTATATTTAAAGCAGTGAGTTACAGGATATGAAGTCAGTCCCGGAAATTACTCAAACCGTTTACGATTTAAACATTACTTTATTTCATGTATATTTTTTAACAGTGGGGTGGTGGATATTAAATCAGTTCCGAAAATGGGTGAAACCGTTTACGCATTACGCATTCCTTTATTTAATGTATATTTTTAACATTGGGGTGAGAAATATGAAGTCGGTTCCGAAAATGGCTGAAAAAGTTTACGATTTATACATTACTTTATTTCATGTACATTTTACAACTGTAAGGTAGGGATTATAAGTCGGTCCCGGAAATAGCTGAAACAGTTTACTATTTAGACATTACATTATTTCATGTTTATTTTTAGCAGTGGGTTTGGGATATAAAGTCAGTCCCGGAAATGTCTGAAACAGTTTACGATTAAAACATTACTTTATTTAATGTATATTTTCAACAGTGGGGTGGCGGACATGAAGTTAGTCCCGGGATTGAATGAGATATGCTATCAGAAAGCGTCGTCTAGTATTGAATGAGATAGGTGGAAAACATATAGTAGCAAAATACCCAGCGTCGCCCGGGATCGAATGAGATAGGTGAACGATATATATTAGCAGACTATGCGGCGTCACATGGGATTGGATAAGATAGGTGAAACATATATACTATTAGAATACCCAGTATTGATTGATTTGTTTGTAATGAAATAATCAGCCCAGGTAATATATCAAAGTTATTATTTAAGTAAGGGGGAGCGACATAGTGGGGTAAAGTTATGAAAATTATTGTCGAAATCAGTAACATATCCAAGAATTATGAAAAATGATGAAATGTGAGTTACTTGAGTGGTGTGTTTGTAATGATATAATAAGCCCTGACAATATATCAAATATATTATATAAGTAGGAGGAAGAGGCATAATGTGGGTTTTTAATTATAAAATATATTGTCGAAATTAGTAACATATCCAATATTATGAACAAAGATTAAATGTGAGTTAATCGATTGTGTGTTTATAATAAAACAATCAGCCCTGGAAATATATCAAAGTAATTATGCTAGTAAGAGAGGGCGATAAGAATGGTTTAAATTATGAAAAATAATTGTTGAAATTAGTAACATAGCCAAGAATTATGAAAAATGATAATGTTATTTATTGCATTAGTGTATTTGCAATGAAATAATCAGACCAGACAATACATCAAAGTTATTATTTTAGTAAGTGGGGCGATGATGTGGGTTAAAATGATGAAAAATGATTGTCGACATTAGTAACATATCCAAGAATTATGAAAAATGACGAAATGTGAGTTAATTGATTAGTGTGTTTGAAATGAAATAATCATCCCAGATAATATATCAAAGTTATTATTTTAGTAGTGGGGGTTGATAATGTGGGTTACAAATATTAAAAATAATTGTCGAAATGAGTAACATATCCAAGTATTAAGAAACATGATGAAGTGTGAGTTAATTGATAGTTGTGTTTTTATGAAATAATCAGCCCAGACAATATATCAAAGTAACTTTTTAGTAAAAGACGGCGACGAGGATGGTTTAAATTATAAAAAAATTATTGTTGAAATTAGTAACATATCCAAGAATTACGAAAAGTGACGCAATGTGATTTAATATATTGGTGTGTTTATAATAAAATACTCAGCCTAGACAATATATCAAAGTTATTATATAAGTTAAGGGGAAGGAGATAAGGAGGGCTTAAATTATGAAAAATTATTGTCGAAATTAGTATCATATCCAAGAATTACGGAAAAATGATGAAATATTAATTAATTGATTGGTGTGTTTGTAAGAAAATAATCAGCCTAGACAATATATCAAAATTATTGTTTAGTAAAGAGGGAAGGGCGAAAATGTGGGTAAAAATTATGAAAAATGATTGTCGCAATAAGTAACATATTCAAGAATTATAAAAATGATTAAATGTGATTTCATGCATTAGTGTGTTTGTAATAAAATAATAAGCCCATACAATAGTTCAAAGTTATGATGTTATTAAGGAGGAGGCGATAATGTGGGTATAAATTATGAAAAGTGATTGTCAAATTAGTAACATACCCAAGAATTATGAAAAATGATGAAACGGAGGTTAATTGATTAGTGTGTTTGTAATGAAATAATCAGTCCAGTAAATGTATCAAGGTTATTATTTTAGTAAGGTTGGGCGACAACGTTTGTTTAGATTATAAAAAAAATATTATCGATATTAGTAACATATCCAAGAATTACGAAAAATGATGAAATGTGAGTTGATTGATATGTGTGTTTGCAATGAAATAATCAGCCTAGACAATATATCATAGTTATTAATTTAGTAAGGTATGCGATATGGTAAGTTTAAATGATGAAAAATTATTGTCAAAATTAGTACCATATCCAAGAATTATTAAAAATGATGAAATGTGTGTTAATTGGTAGTTGTGTTCTTATGAAATAATCAGCCTATTACAATATATCAAATGTAATATTTTAGTAAATGGAGGGGCGATAATGTGGGTTGAAATTATGAAAAATTATTGTCGAACATAGTAACGTATTCAATAATTATGAAAAATGAAAAATTTGAGTAAATTGACCGGTGTGTTTGTAATGAAATAATCAGTCCAGGAAATATATCAAAGTTATTATTTTAGTAAGGGGGCGATACAGTTTTAAAAAAAATTAGAATAATATAATTGTGCCTTCATTCATGCTGAACAGAACGCTCACAGCACGCCCAGCAACAATATATTACATATGAAAAATGCTGCTGTGGAATTTCCACAGGTCCCGTAAGTATATATTATTTTTTATACACGCTGGAACGATAAAACTGTCGCCTCAGAAATGCGACATTATTTTTTCCCGTTTGATGAAAACCCATTTCTTCTTGCAATCTTTCTACAACTTGACCAGTTGTGTACAGATCCCAAGAGCGATATAAGCCTTTTATCACGTCTGAAAGTGACACAATGTTCAACGAGCGAGATCGGAGATGCGCCGCTGTGAAACTCATGCTTTATATCGATCCAAGTCATGACAACAGGACCATTGTCAGCACTCCCAAAACGGAAATCCAGACGGTTAAATGTCTGAAGGAACAGCTCAAAGTATCGGCGGACCAACGGTTATGATCTTTGATGTGGTTTTAAGTGACGCCCACATCATACCACCCACTTCTTCGAAGTCGACATGAAAGTCGACAATAAAGTATACCTGGATATGCCGAGTAGTGTGGTAATCAAGACATCGGATGACACTTTCCAACCACGGCTATGATCTTTCATGTGGTCTCAAGTGCTGGTTACATCATACTACATAACAGGTAAAAAATCGGCTTGAAAGTCAACATCAAAGTGGACCAGGATGTGCTAAAAGGTGTGGCGATCACCGGTTGCAATCAGGTGACCGCTAGTATGTGTGTAGCAGCAGGACTACTTCATTAGGTCATACGTCGAGAACATCACCAACATGACCTCCCACAACACCAAACCCAGCCTGATCGCAGCCATCCGCCGAGTATTCGTCGAGCTGCCGCCGGTGCATGTAGAAAGATCATTCTCCCAGTTCCAGATCTGTAAGAAGGCGGTAATTTAAGCTAAAGGTTGCTACATTGAATAGATGTCAGCTTTACTATATTATCAAGTTAGCTCGATTGATTATTTCAATAAAAGTTTTAAAATAAAGCTGTAGTGTTGTTTTCTTTAGGGCAACACTTTTATCGTTCCTTCCCGTACACACACACACACACACACACACACACACACATATATATATATATATATATATATATATAAATAAGGGAGTAGTCACCAACAATGTGTATTTTTTAACATTATTTTATTATTCCGTGTCTTGGTTTTTCATTGAGAATTATGTTTGGATCATTGTAATAATGTTTTTAAGTCATTGAAATCGTTTACGCGCGTTTCAGACGGTCTGTGATGCGTCCTCGTCAGAAATTATTTTCAAATGTGTAAAAATGGCGATTTTCGTAGTTAGTTTTAAGTTTTTCCAAGGGGTGGAGGCTTGTAAGTGTTTATTATACATTGGTATGCTGAATTTTTATTGCTTTTTTTTGGTTTATCCAGGGAGATTTTGACCTCGCTGTAGTCAATCGCTATCTCTTTCTGCTAATGTTTTTTCTTTTCCTTTAGGGTGGGGTACGGTGTGTGTATGTGTGTGTGTGTGTGTGCGCGCGCGCGTGTGTGTGTGCGTGTGTGTGTTTGCTTTTATTGGTTTGGGAATGTGTATATTGTTTTATAGTATTTTGGGGTTATTTTGGGGTTATTTGCTTCCTTAGGAAGACGGCTGTGGTCCGAGGTCGTTACTAATGTGTATGTGTGGGGAGGGGGGACTGGCTCTTCTGAAGTAAGGGTAGGGGTGCTTTCATTCTATTTTGATATTTAGTTTTTGGATTCTTGGATTTTAGTATTGTGATTTTTCGTTTTAGTCTTATATTGTGTTTGTTTAGAAAGAGAGGTGTATTTAAAATAGGGGATTTTTTGTCCCCCCATGTGGGTATGGCCAGACCCAGGATCGGTTCCTAGTGTGGGGAAGATTTTGTTCCCCAGAGGGGGGCATTGGAGGGGGTGTAGGTATGGGAGGGGGATGATAGAAGGGAAGATAGTCGTTTCAGTCATGAGGGGGTTCTCCTCCCCTGAATGAGGAGGAAGCGAGGTGTTGGAACAGATATTATATTATTGTTCTAGGTGTCTTCTAGTGTTGTTGGTTTCGAGGTTAAGTAGGGTTGGTATTGTTCAGTGTGTTGTATTAGAGATAGGGGTGTTATATCTGTGTGTGGTTGTATGCGCGCACGTGTGTGTGTTTTAATGTGTCGGTTCTGATTTATGTGTGGGTGTGTATGTGTATGTGTATGGGTGTGCATGCGAGTGTACCTTGCATTTCATGTTTTTGTGTGATGGTATTAGGTTCTGTTCAGTTCAGGAGTGAATTTGGTGAAGTTTTTTTCCTGTGTAAGTAAATAAAAATAATTGTCTGTTTGGAAGATTGGCATTATTTTGAAGCTGTTTCCACTGCATGTGTGTATGTGTTTTGAAACATAGAGGTGTCTGTTGTCTGCAATGTTGATGTTGCTCTTATGTAAGGCCACTCTATTGCTGAAATTTTTGGTGGCGCCTATGTAGGATTTGTTGCATGTTGTGCATCTTAGTGCATATACTACATTTCTGGAGGTGCAATTTAGATCCATTTTATTTTGAATGTTTGTGCTGGTTTTTTGAATGTGTATCTGTTACCTTCTATTATTATGTCACATACTCCACATCGCGGTTTGTTGCATTTTGTAACTCCTTTTGTAGTATGTGGGACGAGTTTTGAGGAAGTTAGGATGTGTTTTAAAACACATCCTAACTTCCTCAAAACTCGATGTGGAGTATGTGACATAATAATAGAAGGTAACACATACACATTCAAAAACCAGCCGTTTCAAACGCTTATCTGGTGAATTTGGATTTTTCGTCTCATTTCTATGTATATTTAGTTTATTTTGGATTTTTAAAATTTTTTATTTTTTATATTAACTCATTGAATTGTACCCATCACGTTAATCATTGAGAATATATGACTTTTGGAACGCTCCGTCATGTGTATTTTAAATGTGTGTGTGTGTGTACGTGTGTGTATGCATATGTTAGTGCATGCTTATGTGTGCCTCTATGTGTGTATCTTTGCGTGCATTCTGTGTGCATGCATGTATGTGTGCATGCATGTGTTTATTTCCATGTGTATGTGAGGTGGAGAGGGCTCCCGTAAGCCGTGGTGAAGGTAACCCCTCTAGGAGAAGCAAATCTCTTATTTAAAAAACCATAAAGCGGGAGACCAGTACCCGCATTAAGCTGGTCTGCAGTTTTATTTGTTGCTGGCTATCTTGCTCTTGCTTGTTGCTGGATCTCAACATTTTGAACCGAGAGAGATTTAGCTGTCATACAAAGCTAAATATCTGTAACATCATCTTTGCACAGATACTCCCTCAGTCATTTGTCTATAAAAAAATAGTCCTATAGCAATGGAAAAGTTGTGAAGCGTGTAGGCTTGAAATGCCGGAAGCATGTAATAATTGATCTGCCATCATTATATCTATCGATGTGTGTATGTACGTATATGTGTACGTATGTTTATATATGTCAGGTCATGTCATATGCTACTGGTACCATGTAACCCAGTACTACCTGCCTCATGGTCGGGTCACCGGCGACTAAACTGGTTCCCCCACCAGACTTGTTTGGTGAGGAGGGTGGCTAGTCTCCCTGAAGGATTAAAAACAAGACCTTCCAAAGGGCGAATGAACTCTTTTTCTGGGTCAACGGCCAACTAGCACAGTGTATATTTGTGTGTGTGTGTATATGTGTATTGGGGTGGAGAGGGCTCCTGTAAGCCGTGGTGAAGGCAACCTTTCTAGGAGAAGCAAATCTCTAATTTAAAAAACAAAGCGGGAGATCAGTACCTGCATTAAGCTGGTCTGCAGTTTAATTTGTTGCTGGCTATCTTGCTCTTGCTTGTTGATGGATCTCAACATTTTAAACAGAGAGAGAGACTTAGCTGTCGTACAAAGCTAAGACTCTGTAACATCATATTTGTATAGATACTCCCTCAGGCATTTGGGCTCATGGATTTTAAATGCCTGAGGGGTGGCACTCGTCTGACAGGACGTTGCAATCATCATGTTTATATATGTACATGTGTATGTATATGTTATATATCTGTGTATATGTATGCATATTTGTATGTATATATGTTTATGTGTGTTTGTATGTATATATGTATATATATGTTTGTGTGTATGTGTATATATGCATATGTGTATGTTTGTGTATAAATGCATATATATGTATGCATATGTATATGTAGTTAAATGTATGTGTATGCATATATGCATATATGTGTATGTATTTGTATGGGTATATGTAGGTATATGTGTGTTTGTATTTGTATATGTGTATATATGCGTATGTATTTGTGTATGTATATGTCTGTATTTGTGTATGTATATGTATTTGGGTATGTATATGTGTATGTATATGTATGTATGTGTATTATGTATCGTGTATGTATGTATATATGTATATATGTGTGTATGTTTATGGATATATGTGTGTATGTGTGTGTGCGTGTATGTATATATATGTATGTATAGCAATGACCGTCTTCAGTGTCATGTCTGCTCGAGCGTGTGAATTCGCAGGTAGCACTAAAAAAAGTCATGTTAGGGCTCATGGACCTTAAGTGTCTGAGGGAGTGGCACTCGTCTGACAAGAGGTTGCAATCATCATATATGTATATACGCATGTATACATATATATATATATATATATATATACGCTTGTGTAAAGGGCATGGTCCCAGCACTGGACCCATATCGAGGCGGTCATTGAGGCTGAAAACGGCTACATTGAATAGATGTCATGTCTACTACATTATCAAGTTACCTGAATTGATTTTTCAATAAAAGTTTTAAAGTAAAATTGTAACGTTTGTTTCACCTTGTGTATACATGAAATTATATATATATATATATATATATATAGAGAGAGAGAGGGGAACAAAAAGGATTACATCGAGTTATGTGTTCATTAACGTTTCGTCTTTATTTCGATACCTGCTCTGGATGAATGAAATTAAGTAAACAAAAACCCCTAAAAAGTGTTACGCTGTTCTATTTCAGCAACGGAAAAAGACGCTGGAAATACAAAAAAGAAGAGCGGGAGGAATTCCGTTGTTAAGGAGGGGGAGATTTTTTAAAACTTCATATAGCCGTTAATGTATTTGTTAAAAATAACGTCATATAGCTGTTACTGTATTTTCCAGAAGCGGTTGAGAAACATGGCACTGTAGATGTTTGCTGTTATTAGAGTGAGTGTTATTCCTCCGTAGTTGCTTGTTATGCTTGAGTCAACCTTCTTTGGGGAAGGGAAGTGTGCATCCTTCCCTCTACATATGAATAACCTTTTTGATTATGTACAGCATTGCATGAATTAAGAAGGGTATCATTGAAGCCACCTGTCTTCCATACTTTAATAGGTATGTTATATAAACCTGCAACTTTATGATTCTTGGTTTTCTTTAGTACAGTTAGAAGTTTCTCCATTGTAAAGCCACCCTTCTCAATATCGAGTTCCTGTACAACAATCGGCTGAATTGGTTAGTCTGTCACTTTTGGTTTGTTTCCAAATAGCTTTTCAAAATGTGCTTTTCATTTCGAACATGCATTTTCCGGGGTGTTTGCCTTTAACTTAGCTTTGGCAGGTCCTTTGCACCCATATATCTCATTTATTACGTGCCAAGCCAGCATTCTGGATTAGATCTATTTGTTCTTGAACATACTTCTGTTGTTCTGATAGGTACATCATTCTTGAAGGTCCTGTTTCCTTAGTTTTGTATTCTATCGAGTTTATGTGTATGTTGCTTTTTGTTTGTTTTTTCTAACTCTTCTTGTTTTGATATCATTTTGTCATTTCCCCAGGGTACTTTTCGCTTTACCTTGGCCTTCACAGGTGTACACTTCTTTGCTACAACGATCGAACCAAGTTTTCATTAGTTCCTGCTTGTAAATTGTTCATTGATTAAAATATCCTATTTTAGCGTGTTTTACGACGGGACAACGCTGGGTGGTCTGCTGACCCAGAAATAAAATTGAAATATCGAAGTGGTTATTACACGGAGACATGAACATGAGAATTTTTTTTCCAGCATAATTTTGATATTTGTGATATTTTTCTTCATATTCAACTATATGTATGTACGTTGACCAACAGTTTTTCTAATATGGTGTTCAAATAATACTTTTCTGTGTTATTATCGATAGAATTTCTTAAGGTATATATATATATATATATATATATATATATATATATATATATATATAAGTTGTGCTTTTAATAAATACCCAGACTTTTTTCGGACGAACACTTTTATTGATATAATACATAAAACCTTTCAAAGTAATCACTTCCAGCTGCAATGCACTTGTACATTTCCAAGAAGACCACAATGAAGTTCGCTTGTGTGAGCGTGTCTCATAACGACAGCCTCTAAGGTTTTTCTCGAGCTTAGGGAATAATCAAAAGTCAGAGGGAACAAGGTCTGGACTGTAGGCAGTATGAGAAACAGTCTTTATGCCCATCTTGGTCAAATAGTTTGTGACAAGGATGGAGTTGTGGACATGTTTCGTGCTAACCTCGCCCATCTTTACTGAAATCAAACTGTGAATTTATTTTCTCTATCGACACACGACGGTTCTTATCTATGAAATTCTTTATTTGACTGGTATTCTGACTTCCTTACTTCTTCCTAACCTCTAATGATCCTTCACAGTCTCCCTGCCTTCCTCGAATCTCTTATACCACGCAAACACTGATGGTCGATTCATGCAAGATGGCCCAAAAGCAGTCTGAAGTATTCCATACATTTCTGTGGCATTTTTCCAAGTTTAAAACAGAATTTGTTGGCATATTTATCTTCTAAAATGTTTTCTACGTCCAGATTGAATTTTTGAAATTCACCAGTTGTAAAAATCAGGCTTTAGTAGAGTGTAATACAATTCCTGTGGTAGCTGTTTATTTGAACCTGAAATCATAACACTTATTCAATCATCTCTTAAGATGTATAGCGATAACATACCAAATTTTCAAGAGTTTACACCAATTTTAGGTGCCTGTACAAAAAAGTCTAAAAACTTATTGAAGGCACTTCCTATCTAGCGCAGTCATAGATTCTTTTTTCACATGTTTAAAACACATAAACGCACATGTATGCATAAATACATATATACATACATACAAACACACACAAACATATGTGTATATATATATATATATATATATAGAGAGAGAGAGAGAGAGAGAGAAAGAGAGAGAAAGAGAGAGAAATATATGGCTGTGTTTTTCACATTGCAAATATGTGTAAGCTTGCTTGTTTTCAAATTTTCTTGAATTAAGTTTTTGTATTTTTATAAACATGAATTGTTCCTGCATCATATCAAACTTGTCTTGTAGTCAACAATATTCTGTGTCTCATTTCTGATGAACGGTTGCGGTTGAAATAAGTTTTATTCTCAGATAAACATTTTGCTTTTGAATAAAACATGTTATCTTCGTATTATATATTGTAATGAATTCTACTGTGTCTTTCGGTATCTGTGCAAACTTTTTTGTCTGCGTGCCCATGCATGTGTATGATGAGAGAATCGCACGTGAATCGTACGTGAATCATTGGCCGTTGTGCAGCTTAATAATGTTCTCTATACAATAGCGGTCCAAAAGTAATGTCTTCTATTTTTTTATTCCGCATGGATGGATCATAGAGATTGCGAATTGCACTGTTATGGTGACTGAATGCATTCATGGCCTTAATTGAAAGTTGCATTGACGGCGTGAGAATCTAAGAAAGTAACCTCTGTCAAAGACGTGCGTCAGAAGCAGAGATGCGTCATTGAATTACTGGCAAAGGTATATTGATAATGTTAGTGACAATATCGAAAATAATGTTTGATCAAGAAAGACCAAGACGTTTCAGAGTAAATTGCTCTTCCGAAACCGAGATGATAATCTCAGGAAGAAAAAAAGGAAACACCTATGAGTATTGATATAATATATTATTACTAGATAGTATTTCTTAATGCGTATTTAAATATATAATTTTTATTAATATACGCATGGTAGACAACTTGACTTTATCACAGGAAAAGTAATCGTTTATGATAAAATTCAATTTCTTTTCATATAAAACGTTATGTGTATATAACTACTCTGTCCAACACACAGACTTACATGAAATGCGCATGATTTAATCTAGGATAATAAGTCAGACAGATGTCCTTGATGGCAATGCAGATTGAAGAAAAGCCAACAGCACGTTGAAGCTGATATGTTACGATAACTTTACTAGGCCAAGTTATTTGCGAAGTTCTTAAGAGTAAAATGGCACAAACATAGACAAATGAATTTAATGATTTAGACAGCTATGCAATATGACACTAAATCTACGACAGAATATCATGACGTGAAGATATTTACGAGCATTCACAAAAGTGCTAACATGACTTAAGTCTTCATGGGTCACTTTAACAACTCTTGAAATTGAAAATATTTATTGAATATGAAAAATATGAACATTGTTTTAAAAGATTAATCATACGAGTAAAGATTTACTACACATGAATTGTAATCGCCTGATAACATTCAAGCGAACAGAAGCAGGAATGGATATCCCCGAGATGGTGTCATTCAGTCAGTGCGTTTGGCATCTGATTTAGTCATTTTATGAATGCAACAAAAACAAAAAACAATACATGCCTTAAAAGATGAACAGGTTTATATTTGCTATATATGCATTGCTTAACGTTGTGTATTATTTTCATACTTTATCATTGGCAGGAAAATATACTTGACCTGTATAATATATCTATAATTATGAATCTGACGCCAAAAGAACAAAAATCTGCCTCTATTTCTGTAATGTTAAACTTAAATCTGTTCGAAATGGTGATTTGTTTGCTCTCTTAAGATTTCAAGTACGTTATTGCAAGTAATATTATCTATTCAACACTTACACTATTATTGGTCATGTGCTTAACATAATTACGGAACTTGCTTTTAGATTATATTACTCAACCTAATAATTCATCTTGTTAAGAAAATGGAGTATAAATTGTTTCCAGGCATAAAATATGTCCAGCATCGAAAGTGCTATTATACAATACACACATCGCAATAATAACAAAACTGCAGGAAATTATACGAATATTTTATTGAGAAAATAACGCTCTCGATACATGCATAACTTATGATATATATATATATATATATATATATATATATATATATATATATATATTTTCTTACATTTTGGGCTAGTGTATTTATTGGATAACCTGTTGGATTAGCGACGAGTGAAATATTATATAATATAAACAGAATTGAGAACACGGCGCAGAAAGTTCAACAAGTTTAAAAAATAGATAATTTATTAAAGATGTATGTTGCTACTCGCAAACCAAAACCTTCAAATGTATAAACACCTGATAAAGTACACATGTTACAGAAGCATCGAAAAACCTTCAAATGCAGAGGAAAAACTCTTGAATATTTCTCGAGAGAAAATGATAAAAATAATCCTATTTTTTTCTCATGATTCTGTAATCAACATAATTAGTTTCTCTATGTTGTCGAATATATGAGAAAATTAGAAATATATAAATCACCTGACATAATATATATATATATATATATATATATATATATATATATATGACTCTTCCTTAAAATATACCAATTATATGCTACTAAATAATTCAGGATATATCCATATAAAGTCATTTGTTTATTTAGAAATGTTTATGTCAAAAGAAGTAATGCATTATTATAAGAACGAATGCTTCAGAAGAAAATCCTACACATATAACAGCAATAAATGAAAAATGTGAAAAATACTACATGAGGGTAAAACGAAAATACTTATAGCAAAGGCAACGGCACGAACTTAGAAAACAGCTTATAGTCCGCAGGGTACTCGACCCGTAAATGAATGATAACATTTAATGCTACTAAGAGCAAATCTCTTTTCTTTAAAACCATCGACAGCCATGGCTAATAACACCCTACCTGCGAGCTCATCCTTCAAACTCATCATCATACACAAGCAAAATGAACTGAAACAAATAGTTTGACGATGTTACCAAGGTTGTTGCAATCAAGGTTGTTGTCATCTACCATGCTAGAAAATTCCTCATAGCTGAATGTCCCGTAACTCTACAAAGTCATAATTCGCCCATGCATGGAGTAGTCTTGTCACTCATGGGTGGATTCATCCACCACTAGTCTCTCCATCTTATACAAAGTTCAAAAGGAGTCTCCAATCTGATATGTCCCCCACTATCAACTGACCTTTGCCCCATCGCCGCAATATTACATCCCTATGTTTGTATACAAGTACATCAATGGAATGTGTTCTGATGAACTCGTTGCATTTACACCATTGTCATGCATATACTCTCGACAGACTTGACTTGCAGTAAAATTTCGCCTCTTCAGTGTAGTCCATAGGTGCCGAAACTTCTGCTTTAATTTTTTCTTTCGGATTTCTAGCCGTTAGAATTCTCTTCCTCTTCCTTCTTTCTTAACCGTACAAAAATGGATAAATTTTAATGTAATATAGACAGGCATTTCGATCATCTCCTTACAAAAATCCTAATATCTACACTTAGAGACGACCCATGAAATTTACGCATTTTTAGCATTTATTTACCCTTTCATTTAGAGGATAGGGACCGACGATGGTGAAGAATAATTAAGGCAGTTCTTGAGAGAACATGGGGAACTCATATCAGGAAATAAAATCGAAAAAGTAACTAAAGTCTTGAGAGTGTTAGATACGAATTGTTTTGACTTTTTAGTTACCCGTTCGATGTGCTTCATTTTAAAGTGTTGAGCTAAGTTTCGGATATGAATATAATACACTGTATTTAGCCTTTGAAATAAACGGAATAACGTAATGTAGGTGGCTTAAAATCTAAAAAGTTTATTTTCTTTAGCAATGGTATATATATATATATATATATATATATATATATATATATATATATATATATATATATATATATACATAGGTTGAAAACTTGATTGTTTGTTTAAATTACATCGCCTTACCAGGTCGTGTTGCGATATAAAAATGTGTATGCTAAAATAAATAAAACGTATATATTGCTCTATTATTTTTGAGCACTCTTATATAAACATTCTTGAGTTTATTTTGTGTTGTCAACCCCCTTTTTTTCTGGAATCGCCCGATTGTCGAAGATTGTTATACCGGCTTTTCGATGCGCAAGGGAAATTAAACCGGTTCAACTAACTATATATATATATATATATATATATATATATATATATATATATATATATATATATATATATATATATATATATATATATATAGTTGAAGGAGAAGATATTAATGTTTTTAGTCAATTTTTCGATATTTGTCGTATGAAAGATCGAACTTTAAAACGATACTAATCTTGGTAAAATCCGTCGCCTCTATTGAAAGTTAAAGGCAGACATGCAAACAGGCATACACACATTCATTTATATATTGGTAACTAAAAATTTCCGACCCAAACTGATGAAAAAGCTTGCCCTATCTCTGAATACCCTTTATGTAAAATTTCAAATATTTAGACCAGAAATTGTCTGAGTAATTTGGAAGAGACCGCAGAGGTAATTTTTTAAAATTTTGATCCCTATTATGACCCCTTAAAATTTATTGTTTTGGGCTCAAATGAAGTTATTAAGTTAGATCCATGTCCAACGAACGTATATCTAAAATTTCAAGTGCGTAGACCCAAAATTGTCGGAGGAGTTTGGTAGAGTTCTCAAAGGTCAAATCGTTGAACTTTGATCCCTTAATCGCCAAATTTCTGGCCAAAAACCGATCACATCGATTTTCCCAAATCTCAGTACCCTGTATATCAAATTTCGAGTTTATAGACTAAAAATTGACAGAGATATTGCATAGGGAAATGTACACAGACACACACACACAAACACGTTCACTTTTATATATATATATATATATTGCCAGTAATGTCTACACCGGTGAGAAGGAGCGACATATATATATAGGGTGGCCCCCCAAAAAATAGAGGACATAAAATTGTTTTTCTGAGCATTTTATAGTCAACGGAGAAAAAAAGGCCAAAGACCCTAGTGTTTTGATGTGACGTTTTGAATATAATAAACTAGTTATGACCAAAGTTTCATTTCATTCGGACAAAACACTAAGAAACGGGGCCTAATTATATTTGGGGCCCGTATTTTCTGGGGCACCCTGTATATGGGGCTTCAGACTCGGCGAGGGTACCGGAATTTAACGGAACTTCCTATTAAAGGAGCTTAAGATATATTTCAAGCACATCCAGGAGGGTCTTTATAGAGACGATGCCCTTCTCGCCACAAGAGCCAGATCTAGAGAGTATAATAAAACTGTCAAAAATCTTCAGTGATGTTTAATGATTTTTGACTCTCTATAAGAGTTGACCCTAACAAGAAAACAGCTTACTTCTTTGATATCTCACTTAACATTAACTCTGAAACATTCAGTCCTTACCATAAGCCAAACCTCACCCTCTTATATGCACGTCAGTTTTCCAATCAACCTAATTCAATAAATCAATCCATAATACCCTCTCCACCAGAATCTTTAGGTTATCAGCTGACAAAAAGACCTTTGATAAAAACTCCACGTTTTATAATAACGCCCTTAGAAATTCAAGTTATACGGAAAAGATAAGATATAACCATAAAAATAAGAAACTTGCCGATTACCCTCATTAATTACGCATAACATGTTCAGAACTAAATGAAACCATACATTTTTAAGTAATAGCAATAATAATGTCAACCATACTAACTACAAGAGCACTAACATAGACAGATCTTCCACGTAAAAAAAGGATGAAGAGAAAGAATAATATTTGGTTTTACCCTCCTTTCAGCTCCAATGTAAAAACCTAATATCCCCAAAGAGTTTTTCAATATTGTTGAAAATTCTTTTAAGTACTCGCATCGGTATAGCACTTTGTTTAACAAAAAATCTATCAAGATATCGTACGCTACAATGCCTAATTTAGTCCAGACAACTATAGCCTCTCATACCAATAAAATTAAAGATTCCCAAGCAATTATATTTCCCTTGACCAGGAAACCAAATATAATTGCCAAAAAAGAAAGAATGCCCTCTCGATAATAACTGTATCCATAAAAATGTGATCTATTCATGCACTGTAACTGAAATATCATCTAAATTCCCCCAAACAAACACTCCTAATCTTTGCAAACAGCCAATCTCTGGCAATGAAATAGCAATGAACTTAAACATTCTCTTCTTCCTCCAATAAGCTTGATAAATGGCAGCACTTACAATATAAATACTGTCAGTCCTTCACAGAACTACTCCCATGATAATAATATTGGGAACCAGTTCAGTAATAACATCTCCAATAATTCAATCACATCCTGTCCTTACTTTAATACCAATCTAATATTGAATGCCAACAACAGTATCTACAATGCATCCAAAAACATACACACACATCGGATCCACTTCTATTTTGATAAAGCAGAGAATCTCTAACCACACATCATCTTTTACAAATAAAAACACAAATAGCAACCAGGGAACTTCTATTAATTAATAAAGAGAGATTCAGCGTCTCTATCCACTGCCCCACGGGCCCCGAATGGCGATCAAACTTGGATTTTTTGGTATTATAAATTCACATTTATTTATTATCTGATCTTCTATAGTCGGGTTCGTACCGAATGACACACACACACACACACACACACACACACACACACACACACACACACACACACACACACACACATATATATATATATATACAGTGATGGTCATATTTATTGGCACGGTAAAATAAAAGTTAAATTTTGTCTAATAAATTCTAAAAAAGGGATTAAATTAAAGAAAATAACAAAGTATATTATGTATTTTTAACTGGCCTTTCCGATGCAGCAATCGGATTTTAGAAAAAATAAATAACAAAGGAACAACAAACATAATTGCAAAAAACCCTTGTTCAAAATTATTGGCACGATTTATTTAATAATCAATTGTATAGCATTTGGCCTTGATTACCTTCCTCAGTCGCTTTTCATAGTTTACAACCAAGTTGTTGCACTCTTCAGTAGTAATTTTAGCCCACTCTTCCTGACAATAATCCTCCAATTGAATAAGATTCTTAGGCTTCCTTTGCATTACCCTCAATTTTAATGTTCTCCATAAATTTTCAATTGGATTAAGGTCTGGGCTTTGTGATGGCCACTCCAAAACATGATTATGATTGTCCTCAAGCCATTTCTTAGTCAGTTTAGCCGAATGCTTTGGGTCATTATCTTGCATGAACCACCAACGACGACCAAGTGAGAGCTCTTTAGCAGAGTCTTTCAGGTTTTCATCCAATATTTTAACATAATCTTCCTTTTTTATGCTACCTGTGACCTTAACAAGTCGCCCTGGTCCAGAGGCAGCAAAGGATCCCCAAAACATCAAACTGCCTCCACCGTGCTTCACTGTGGGTATGGTGTTCTTAGGCAGGAAAGCTTCGCCAGATTTTCTGTAAATATAAGACACTTTATTATGGCCAAATAACTCTATTTTCGTTTCGTCAGTCATTAGAACACGTTTCCAGAATGCAACATCTTTATCAATATGACGTTTTGCAAAGGCTAGCCTTGCTTTCAGGTGCATAGGCTTCAATAAGGGAGTCTTTCTCGGACGACATGCTTTTAAACCAGCTCTCTTCAAAACTCTACCAACTGTATGTCGAGATACATTCACTCCAGAGGTGCATCAACACTCTCCCCAACAGAGATCCTTGGGTTTTGTTTTACTTGTCGAACAATTTTCCGTTCATCTCTTGGGGAAAGAATCCTTTTTCTCCCTCTACCCTCTAAACTCATAACGTGGCCTTGCGATTTGAACTTGTTTATTATGGCTCTAACAGTGGATTTGGGAAGGTTTAGCTTCTTTGAAATCTTATCATAGCCCTCCCCATTGGTATGGCATGCTACAACAAGCTTCCTGACGTCTTCGCTGTGTTCCTTAGTTTTAACCATGGCGATTGAAAATTATAATTTAGTCACTTATAATAGTTTAAATAAATCGCTATCTAAAAATTATCTGAAAAAATTATTCACTGAATTAGCGTTAAACAAGCATAATATGGCTATAAAAAAGTTCAGAAAGCACGTAAACCGGAAATTGATTGATATTATACTGATACTAAAAGAAAAACAAAGCCGTGCCAATAATTTTGAACAAGGGTTTTTTGCAATTATGTTTGTTGTTCCTTTGTTATTTATTTTTTCTAAAATCCAATTGCTGCATCGGAAAGGCCAGTTAAAACTACATAATATACTTTGTTATTTTCTTTAATTTAATCCCTTTTTTTAGAATTTATTAGACAAAATTTAACTTTTATTTTACCGTGCCAATAAATATGATCATCACTGTATATATCTTTAATTGGAATTCATTATTTATTGACATGATTATTATTTATTAATTTATTTATTGCGGACTATTATCCTCATCATTATTAGTTGTTGTTTCACGACGTTTAGGGAATGGTTGGCCGAAACATCGTGAAACAACACTTAATAAAGATGAGGATAATAGTCCACAAGGAATAAATTAATAAATAATACTCATCTCAATAATTAATTCCAATTAAAAAAATATATATACACCGGTTCTCGTCAGATCATCGAAGTTAAAAAAACACTGAGCCTGGCTACTACCAGATGGGTGAGTATTTAGGAATTTTAGGCGCTGTATGTTCTCTCCGTTTATCTAAGCATTGTATCCAGTCGTCCTGAACCTCTACTTGCTACTGGTATTTAACAATGTCGACTCAGGAGAGGTGTAGCTGTAGATTATGTAACTCTTGCCGCGAAAATTCTATGCGCAGGCACCCTTACAGTGGATATCCATAGTCTGTCAAAACTTACGGAAGCTACCATCTATCTATCTATCTATCGCCCTCTTTCTCCCCCTCTCTCTCTCCCTGTATATCTATATATGTATATATATGTATACATACATACATACATATACATATATATATATATTTATATGTTAAATATTTTACGTACATATCTTGTCCTTTGATATACTGTAGGAATTTTTACCGACGATAAAAGATATTTAAGTATTGCTATGAAATACCACCGTTGCTTACAACCAATCTTTATTTTTGTAACGGTAACAAGTTGGTAACGTAGATCAATTAAACACATGTATCTTATGTCTGAAAATCGAAAAAAACTTCCCCCGTATATATTATACAACCAACTTATCGTTCAGTGAGATTTGACTAGAATAAATTTTCTATAAAACGCGTTAAATTCGAGCAACGGGTTTAGAGTAACAGGAAACTGATCTGGCGTCGTCCACGTTTTTTTTTTTACTTTCCCTTTGGGACCCACCTACGGTAAGTTTCACAATTTCAAGGCATCACACTATATCTTAATGTATGAATTTTTCAATGAAACGAAACAAAAAATCATCATAGTGCTTGTTATATAACCAGTCACGAAACAGTGTAATAATTTTGAAAATGTAATGTTCGGTGAATTATACTAATATAATGTAATGTTCGGTGAATTATACTAATATAATGTAATGTTCGGTGAATTATACTAATATGATGTAATGTTCGGTGAATTATACTAATATAATGTAATGTTCTGTGAATTATACTAATATAATGTAATGTTCGGTGAATTATACTAACATAATTTAATGTTGAGATTGTCGGACTGACTTTCTCATCTTGGTTGTTATTGTCACAACGTTTCGGCCGTTTTTCCCTCCGGCCTTCATCAGGTGTTTTGTATCGAACTGGGGAACCGTCTCAATCAATGAAAACACCTCATCTCAAAAATACAGACACTTACTAGAATGTAATGTTGTTTATTAAATTTATGCTTATTCATTTAAATTAGAGAATGGCATCTCATACGCGTTTTTTTTTCAACCACGTCAATAGCAATTTTACATTTATTTTTTCCAGTGTTTTGAGGTTAATTCTTATCAAGTACTAAGATAAGATCTCGTGTATGAGAAAACTAAGGATTTGAAGGTTGCAAGTATATATTCCACTGAAACCTGATATATTCTCATTTAACCGCATCAACTGAAAATAAGGAGATATGTGGGTGGCAGCAAAAACTCTATGTCGAGTCCTATGCACTCGATATCGCCAAAGACTTACATTGCAAACATTATGCTACAACTACCGACTTGTCAGGCAAATGAGAAAATGTAATCTTAATGATGCCGATTCTGACATCCGGAGAGTATTTGCGACCCGTAAAATGAAACCTTGAACTATTTTTGTCGTGCAGCTTCTATTTATGTAACCGTACAAAGTTTGTCTGTCTGTCTGTCTGATTTGAAAGGCACAATGCTGACTGTTATCTAAGAATCTGACAATCGCAAAAGACACGAGTCTTGCATCTGTTTTTTTTGTTTTGTTATTTTTAAGCGTAGTTATGCTATTCCTTTTTTTTTTCGGTATTCCTACTTTCTTGCCTCTTCGCGTCGACTCTCTTTGTTTATTGTTCCTCTGGTACGGACCCTGAACAGCTCCCATAGATAAGATTAACCTGGGGTTTAAGAGGAATCTGTTGGGACAATTCTAAAAAAAAAGCACATAAGAAGGTTATCTTGGACTAGTTTGCCGAAAGGTACATTGTGTGCGTGTACTTCAACTTTATATATATATATATATATATATATATATATATATATATATATATATATATACTAGCAAAGATACCCGTGTGTACACACGCGTACCCGCTTCGTGAGAACCCTTCCAGCAAGTGGATGTTTTAAGAGCAACTACTGCCTAAGGTGTTTAAAATTTTAACTACCTCGTGAAGTGACTGTAATCCAACAATGAACTTCAAAGCAAACAGGTTATATCAAAGTTGATACTGATATTGCTACACAGAAAAATGGAAACAATTACAAAGAAACAGAATGTTTAAAACTTGTTTAGTATCACAAACATATTTTTATTAATGATGAAGATTACTTAATGATATTACAGTAATTTTTTCATCGAAGTAAATTTAGACTAATTGCTTTAATTTTTTTCTCTATCCTCATACCACCCCTGGGCAGCTGCGTTTAAAACAAATGATTTATTTTGGAGTAGAAGTCATGAATTTATCAATTTATGAAATAGTTTGTATTTGTTTAGTTTGAAGTTTGTAAAAAAAGTTTTTAAAAACAATTATGAAATACATGGTCGTAGCAAATTTCTGTTTTTGCTTCAAATGTACATTCACCCTTTCTTCTAAAGGAAAAAAGAACTAAATTCATTTAACAAAAGAAAATTACTAAATACAACGTTATAAAATAGAAAGAAACGGATCATTGCCAAAAAGAAAAACAAAAAAAAAACAATGCTTAAAAATTAAAATAGTTGAAAAGACTTTTCCAAAACGACCTACAGTTTTAAAATGCAAAATAATAAAATTAAAAATAAAAACAGTAAATCAGCTTTTATAGAGTATTTCTAAATTAAATCAAATCTATTTCAGCAAACACTTAATAACGTCGAGCTTATTGTAATTCTCAGACACACACACGAGCGCTACTACTTTATATATATATATATATTAGAGAGAGAGAGAGAGAGAGAGAGAGAGAGAGAGAGAGAGAGAGAGAGAGAGAGAGATGTGTGCGCGGATGTGTGCACTGCGTGTCCATAGCTCTTTAATGTTTTTAATTCCTACGACAATTCAACTTCAAAACATGTTTTTACTGTGAATTAAAGCTAAACTGTTTTTTTTATAATCAGTAAATGTATTTTTCGAATGAATACAATCAGTCTCAAATAGATAGTGTGTATTAGCAGCATAGGTAAATAAAATGAAAAACGCTAGTATAAAAACAAGTTTACATTTCTTTCAACAAATTTTAAAACAAATATGGATTCGTAAAATTATATAGTAAACAAGCCTTATTATGGTACTGAATCACGAATTTCAGTTTTTAATCAAGTATTGCTGAAAAAGAAAATGATCTTTCGCGTATATACAGTTACATTGGAAGAATTAAATCTCTTATTATTGCCTAGCATGGCCTGCTAACCAGCGTTTCCCGGCGGAAACATGCCCCCCATCCTCTTGTAGAAAAATTGAAAAATTGAAAGTACTGTTGCTGTTACCAACCAACCTCCTCATATTAAGAAAAGTTTTCGGAATAGACACCCACAACCTCTTCATGTTAAGAACAGCTTCCGGGATGATCACTGGCAATATTCCCATGTTAATAACAGCTTATAAAATGGTCACCATCAACATTCTCATGTTAAGAACGGCTTTCGGAATGGTCACCCCATTTTGGTAGTGTGGTTGACTGTCAAAATATTTGCCACAAATGTAACTTTGATAGTCGCTGTAAAGATCCCCACGCGCAAATACTATGAACCAAGAAATAATTTAGGGGGTGGCGGTGTCGGTCGGATATAATTAGATTTGATCTTCTCCCGAGCATACTAATTTGGCGGCCAGTGATATGAAGTGCATAATACAGGTGTAACACGATCAGCCGGATACTGAGGTGTGACTGGCTTCACAAGTTATACTAAATGTCTTAGAAGTGGTCTCGGGAAGACATAAAGATGGCCAGTCATTAGGGTCTGTGTATCAAGAAAGGCATACCTGAGATGTTAGATGTGGCTCCTTCTTCTCTCAGGAAACGTCTTGACCTCTGACCTCTTGACTATTTATTTTACAAAAAATATTACAATACAATATACAAATTATAATGAATCTTTTTACAATTAAACATAGGCAATAGGCTTTTCAGAACTAACTAACCTACCCTAACTAGTATTGAGGGAGGGGGTTCTCCCCCTCCTTTACGGAGAGACAGAAATATGCATTCTAACCTCATGATGGTCTGTGCAGAGAGAGAGAGAGAGAGAGAGAGAGAGAGAGATAGAGCTAGAAAGGGAATTATGGGAATGCATTTCTTTGTATCTCTACGCCCATTGCCAAATCACGACTCCGCCATGCTGTAGAGTGTGTTAGAAACCGTGGCACTGAGAAATAGTGCCACACATGCTTTATATGTGGAACACTACTTGTGTTAAATCAAATGTTCTTAATCAGAAAAGGCGAAAACTTCTAAAAGTCGTCATTTTAAAGGAAAGTGTGTAGGTTGATCTAAGGTAAAAAATTCGCAACCAAAAAATTGCTCATCGCCCCCCCCCCTCATAAAAACAGTAACGTGCTGTTGTTGGTGTTGTTGCTGGCGCCCAACTCCCAAGCCCTTCATGGTAATAACGGCTTTCGGAACGCACTCCCAACCTCATCTGGTTAGCCGCAACATCCCCATATTAAGAACGGCTCTCGGAATAGACACCCACATGTTAGTGGGAAGAGATTCATTCAAATTTTCAGATCATAATGTAAGATGCTGAAACCAAACATTAAAAAAAAGTTTGTCTTGTTTACTAAGATTCGTTCATTTAGTCGTCAAAATATTTGACGCTGAAATCAAACATTAAAAAGTTAAGTTTGACTCGTTTGATTCGTTCAGTTAGTAATCTCATATATTTGCACGTTGCAAACGAACATTAAAAAAGTGAAGTTCGTCTCGTTTTCTAGGATTCGTTCATTTAGCCATCTCATAATGTTGGACACTAAAAACAAACATGTAAAATTAGTCTTTTTTTGTAAGATTCGTTCAGTATGTCATGTGAAAATGTTGGACGGTAAAAATCAACATTAAAAAAGTAAAGTTCCTTTCGTTCAAGATTCGTCCATTTATGTGATAATTTTGGACGCTGAAAACAAACATAACAGTGTAAATTTCGCCCTGATTCGTTCATTTAGTCATGTAATAATTTTGGACGCTAAAAATTGTTCAGAAACCCCTCCCTCCTAAAAGAAGAAACGAATAACACAATAAATGTAGATTATATATTATGTCTTCTTAAGTATAATTTAAAGTTTTCCATTTGGTTACAATGTAATTTATTTAAATATAGGACGGCAACACCTGATATTATGCAACGAAATCTGCGACGTAATTGTTTAAGTGTAACAATCTATAGATCCTCCAAGTAAAAATAAATTAAGGTTTTTCGTTTGTATTTGATACAAAAATAAATAAATAAAAACCCCACAAAAAAGACAAAAAACAAATGCAATGGTTTTAATCAGAAATTGAAAGTTTTATAAATGAAAAAAAAAAGAATAAGACGTGAGCGAACACTTATATGTAATGGACCCCACTTACCCACTCCCTTCCCAATAGAAGAAAAAGGAAACGAAAAATACAACAAATGTGGAGTATATGTATTTGTTGCTAATTAATTGTTGAATGTTTTCTAGTTAAAACCTAATCGAGGTAAATATAGAACGCTAAAACCGGATATGATGTATATAAAGGCGCGGTGTAATTGTGTTTAATCATGCAATACGTAAATAACGGTAATGCAAGTAGGGCTGCAGCGTTCGTTTTTTTTTGTATTTCTGTGTATAATCAAGAATAATCGATGCAGCCAATAAAAATAGCCGGATTCTTATGGGGGAGAAAAAAGTATTTTTGAATAGCGAAGTGTACTGGTAGTTGTAAGTGTATGAGTTTGCAACCTAGTTAATAGCAGTATAATGGAAATATAGGCATAATGCTTGTAGAAGTACCGGTTCTGTTTAGGAGAGTAGGGGAGCTTTTCAGTTAGAAGGGAAAATATAAGCTACTTCGTCTTTAGGTCTTGGCAATCGTGATGATGTCGCTCCTAGGAAATAAGATTTTATAATAACTAAAAAATGTGTCTGCAACGGCATTCATAAGTTACATAAGATGGTGGGTAAAAGTTTAGACGAAAAAATTTCGAATGTGGCATCTGTCATTGCAAACCTATCGTAATTAAAAGGGGTGAATTTCTGCAATAAAATTATTATATAGAAGATTACAGCAGAACACGGGATGTGTTTTGTTTCAGGTTGCGATGTGGAATACTGCATTTTTTTTTACTAATTTTTAATATCTCATCTTACTGTAGCTATAAAGTAAAATAAAATTCTATTCTTATATATATATATATATATATATATATATATATATATATATATATATATGATTGGACGTATATATATTTGTATATATAAATACATATAACACACAAATGTTATAAAATATCTATTGTATACCTATATTTTACACATATATCTATATATAATTAAATATATTTTGCATATATAAATTATATATGTTATATGCATGTATTTTACCCATATTATATGCATATACAGTAGAACTCAGGTATACGGCATTAAAAAGTAGGAAAATTACAGTACAGTATATAATACATATGTATATAATCAATAACATCAAAAGTAACACCGTAAGGCGGGGAAATACCGTAACCAAGGGCCGAAAAAACACACATCGTAACCTGAAAAAAAGCGTATCCTATGGCCACGGTATCTCGGGGCTTGTCTGTATTATCTATTATATTTTTATTACGTACATATATATTATACATATACATACGTATTATATATAATATATATATACACATATATTATATATATTATATAAACATATATATTATATAATATATATATATAAATTATATAAACATATATATTATATAAATATTATATATACATTATATTAATATTATATAGACATATATATATATATATATATATATATATATATATATATATATATATATATATATATATATATATATACTAGCGGAGCTACCCGGCGTTGCTCGGGACCGTATGAGAAAATTGAATTTGATTTTGAATATTTTTGTTATTCTTAGGAGTGATGAATTTTTAATGTCTATGTATCCTTTGCTATTTCGAGCAAAAGAATATTTTACCTAGCTAGGACGAGTATTAGACGGATGAAATAATTTTATCTTACCTAGGGTAGATAATTTACAGCATGTATATGAAATAATTTTACCTTTGCAAGGACGGTGAATATACAACACATATTTAAAATAATTTTACCTACACTAAGACGGGTCATTTAAATACATATATGAAGCAATTTCACATAATTTTGGACACCAAAACGGACGTTATTCCCTCAAACCCAACCCCCAAAATAGAACTTAAAATTAACCCAATCCTCAAAAGAGAACTTAAAATTAACATAATCATGCTTCTTTCCACCCACCTCTCCAACCCTCACCCCCCCAATGATAACATAAAAAATTCAAATAAATAGATATCACCCCACTATAGAAACTGGCCTAGTAAACTTTCATAGTAAAACAACAATATATATGCATTAATCTAATTTTGAGATTCTAAACTGTTTTAGCCATATCCTGAATCGGCTTCAAAAATAAAGTAATTTTGAGATAGAAAATTGTTTAAGCCATTTCTGGTACAAACTTTATCTTTTACCACCATTATTTAATCTAGAGTGACGGTGATTGTTCTCATTCAATACAGAGCAATGCCAGGAATTCTGCTAATAGAAATTTCCATCAATATCCTTACATCCCGGCGACGCCAGGGATATTGCTAGTATATTTTCTCACCTATCTCATTCAATCTTGAGCAATGCCAGGTATTCTGCTAGTGTATATGTGCAGCCATCTTATACAATCCTGAGTGACGCCACATATTTGTCTATTCTGTATTTGTACCTATCTTATTCAATCCCAGGCGATGCCAGGTATTCTGTTAGTATTTATTTGAACCTGCCTCATAAAATTTAGGACGATGCCTGGTATTCTGCTTCTATATATTTCCACCAATCTCAATCAATCCAGAGCGATGCAGGGTATTCTGCTAATATATATTTCCACATATCTCATTTAATCCCAAGCGATGCCGGATATTTTGCTAGTATATATTCTAACCTACATTATTCAATCCAGGGCAACGCCGAGTATTCTGCTAGTATATATCTTCATCAATCTCCTAAAATCTTGGGCAAAGCAAGAAATTCTGCTAGTATATATTTCAATCAAGTTCATTCAATCTCAGACAACGCCAAGTATTCTGCTAGTATATATTTGCATCTATCTCATTCAATCCCAGGCGCCCGTGTATTCTGCTAGCATTCATTTGCCTGTATCTCATTCAATCCTGGGTTACTCCGGGTATTCTGCTAGTATATATTTGTGTCTATCTTGTTGGATTTTTCACGATTTAACCCACATTATCACCATGCTCTTACTAAAATAAAAACTTTTATACATTGACTGGGCTGTTTATTTCATTACACACTCACCAATAAAGTAACTCACATTTCATTATTTTGCATAATTCTTGGATATGTTACTAATTTCTACCATCATTTTTATGATTTTACCCACATTATCGCCCCTCTATTACTAAAACAATAACTTTGAGACATTATCTGGGCTGTTTATTTCATTAAAAACACATCAATCATATAACTCACATTTCATAATTTTTCATTATTCTTGAATATGTTACTAATTTCGAAAATCATTTCTCATGATTTAACCCACATAATTGCCTCCCTCTTACTAAAAAAAATAACTTGGATACATTAATTAGGCTGTTTATTTCATTGCAAAAACACTAATCAAATAAGTCACATTTCATCATTTTTACATTACAAACGCACCAATCAATAGTCATGTTTACTCGTAAACCGTTTCTGCAATTTCCAGGACTTTCTTCATATCCCTCACCATACTGTTAAAAATATACATGAAATATTCCCAAGTAGTTACCCATCTGATAATGACCAAGTTCATTGTTGCTTAATTTTGGTGATCTATATAAAGCATTTGATATTCCCAAGTAGTCACACATCTAATAATGACCTAACACATTGTTGCTTAACTTTAGTGATCTGGCCAGGCTCATTGTTGCTTAACGTTTCTAAGCTCCATAAAGCATTTTGTATTCCCAAGTAGTCACTCATTTGCGAATGACCAAGACAATGATGTACATAAAGAATTTTGTATACCAATTGTCACCCATCAAATATTGACCAAGCTGAACTTTTGTTATCTACTTAAAAAATTTTGTATTCCCTATAGCAGTCACCCATCTGATAACGGTCAGGTTCATTGTTGCTTAACTTTGGTAAGCTACATACAGAAATGTGTATTCCCAAGTAGTCACTCATTTGAGAATGACCAAGACAATGATGTACATAAAGAATTTTGTATTCCCTAGTAGTCACCCCTCTGATAATGACAAAGCTCATTGTAGCTTAACTTTAGTGATCTACATAAAACATTTTGTATTCCCAAGTAGTCACCCATCTGATAATGGCCAGGTTCATTGTTGCTTAACTTTGGTAAGCTACATAAAGCATTTTGTATTCCCAAGTAGTCACCCATCTGATAACGGTCAGGTTCATTGTTGCTTAACTTTACCCATCCGATAATAACCAAGCTAATTGTTGTTTAACTTTGATCTAAATAAGCATTTGGTAATCCCAAGTAGTTACCCGTCTAATAATCACCAAGCCTATAACTTTTCTTATCTACAAAAAAGAATTATGTATTACTACTTAGTCACCCATCTGAAAATGACCCAGTTCATTGTTGCTTAATTTTGGTTATCTACATAAAGTATTTTGTATTCCAAAGTAATTACCTATTTGATAATCACCAAACTCATTGTTGCTTAACTTTGGTTTTCTACATAAACCATTTTGTATTCCCAAGTAGTCACTGATAATGGCCAGTTTCATTGTTGCTTAACTTTGGTAAGCTACATAAAGCATTTTGTATTTCCAAGTAGTCACCTAATTGAGAATGGCCAAGACAATGTTGCTTAACTTTTACTAAAATAATAACTTTGAGACTGGGCTGTTTATTTCATTAAAAACACATCAATAATATAACTTAAATATCATGATTTTTCAAAATTCTTGAATATGTTACTAATTCCGACAAACATTTCTCATGATTTAACCCTCATTATTGCCCCCCTCTTACTAAAATAATAACTTTGACATATTGCTTGGGATGTTTATTTTATTTCAAACACACTAATCAAATAGGTCGTTTTTCATCATCATTTTTACATTAACAACAGGCTTAATGTTCCTTAACTTTGGTGATCTACATAAAGCATTTGGTGTTCCCAAGTAATCACCCATCTAAGAATGGCCAAGACAATATTGTTTAACTTTAGTGATGTATATAAAGCACTTTGTTTTCCCAAGTAGTCACCCATCTGAGAATGTCCGAGACAATGTGGCTTAACTTTGGTGATCTACATGAAGCATTTGGTGTTCCCATGTAGTTACCAATCTGATAATGACCAGGCTCCATGTGGCTTAACTTTGGTGATCTACATGAAGCATTTGGTGTTCCCAAGTAGTCACCCATCTGATAATGACAAAAATAATTGCTGATTAACTTTAGTGATATACAAAAAGCATTTGGTGTCCCAAGTAGTTACCCATCTAATAATGACCGGACTCCATATTGCTTTACTTTGATGATTTACATAAAGCATTTAGTGTTTCAAAGTTTTTACCCATCTGTTAATGACCATGCCCCATGTTGCTTAACTTTGGTGATCTACATAAAGTATTTGGTGTTCCCAAGTAATTACCCATCTAATAATGACCACACTTATTTTTGCTTACCTTTGGTGATTCTGTATTATGAAGTATTAACCCATATAATAATGACCAAGCTCATTGTTGCTTAACTTTGGTTATCTACATACAAAATTTTGTATTCCCATGTAGTCACCCATCTAATAATGAGCAACCTACATCCAAGAGAGGTCACTCACAGGTTATAACAATGATTGTATATTATTCTAATTGTATTCGACAATGAAGCTACATCCAAGGGAGGTCACTCCCATATTATAACAATGACTGTATATTATTCTAATAGTATTCGACAATGAAGTTACATCCAAGGGAGGTCACTTGCATATTATGACAATGATTGAATATTATTGTAATGGTACTCAACAATGAAGATACATCCAAGGGAGGTAACTCGCATATTATAACAATGATAGTATAAGAAGGAGGTAATGCCTAGCTTTAGAGAAACTAACGTCACTAAAAATATGGAGGAGATCATGCCTGGCCTGTCTATCTTTAGAGAAACAAACGTCATTCAAAAATAAGGAGGAGGTCATGTATGGCATGTCTAGCTTTAGAGAAACAAACGTCACTCGAAAATAAGGTCATGCCTGGCATGTATAGCTGTAAAACCTGAACAGTGTCTAATAAAAAAAATATATGCATAGGTATATTTATACTATAAAAGCATCTTCAAAATTATTTATTGGGATTTAGACTGCAGTGCACAAGCACCTTCATAATTATCAAATCAGACCTGCAGTGCACAAGCACCTTCAAAATTGTCAACTCTGAACTATACAGCACAAGTGCTTTCAAAATTGTCAAGTCGGACATACTGCACAAGAAGTTTTAAAATTGTCAAATCGGACCTATACTGCACAAGCACCTTCAAAATTGTCCAATCGAATCTATACTGCACAAGGACCTTCAAAATTGTAAAATAGGACGTATACTGCAGAAGCACCTTCAAAATGTTCAAATCGGACCTATACTGCACAAGTACCTTCAACATTTTTCAAATCAGACCTATAAAGCACGAGTATCTTCAAAATTGTCAAATCTGACCAATACTGCACAAGCACCTTAAAAATTGTCTAATCGCACAATGCACAAGCATCTCCAAAATGTTAAAATCGGAACTATACTGCACAAGCACCTTTAAAATGGTCAAATCGGACCTATTCTGCACTAGCTCCTTCCAAATTGTCAAATCAGATCTATACTGCACAAGCATCTTCAAACTTGCCAAATCGGTCCTATACTGCACACTGCACAAGTACCTTCAAAATTCTAAAATCGTACTGCACAAGCACCCTCAAACTTGTCAAATCGAATCTATACTGCACAAGGACCATCAAAATTGTCAAATAGGACCTACACTGCACATGCTCCTTCAAATTGTCAAATCGGACCTATACTGCACAAGCATCTCCAAAATTGTCAAATCGGACTTATACTGCACAAGTACCTTCGAAATTTTCAATTCGGACCTATACTGCACAAGGACATTCAAAATTGTCAAATAGGACCTATACTGCACAAGCTCCTTCAATATTTTTCAAATAGGACCTATACTGCACAGGCACCTTAAAACTTTTCAAGTCAAGCATATACTGCACAAGCACCTTAAAAATTATAAAATCGCATCTATACTGCACCAGCACTTAAAAAAAATTTGTTAAATCGAACCTATACTGCACAAACACCTTCACAATTGTCAAATATTACCTATACCGCACAAGCACTTTCAAGATTTTTAAAAATAGGACCTTCAAAATTGTAAAATCGCACCTTTTAAAAATCGCACTTTCAAAATTGTAAAATCTGACCTATACTACACAAGCACCTTAAAAATTGTCAAACCAGACTTATTCACTAAAAGCATGTTAAAAATTGTCAAATTGGACCTATAATGCACAAGCAACTTCAAAATAGTCAAATCGGATGCACAAGCACCTTCAAAATTTTTCAAATTGGACTTAAATTGCACAAGCATCTTAAAATTTTAAAAATCAGGCCTATACTGCCAATGCACCTTAAAAATATTCAAGTCTGACCTATACTGCACAAGCACCATAAATTTTTTCAAATCGAACCTATACTACCCAAGCACCTACAACATTTTGCAAATAGGACCTATACTGCACAAGCACTTTAAAATTGTCAAATCGGACCTATACTGCACAAGCGACTTCAAAATTTTTCAAATCGGACTTATACTGCACAAGCACTTAAAAATTGTCAAATCGGACCTATAATGCACAAGCTCCTTTAAAATATTTCAAATCGGACCTATACTGCACAAGCACCTTCAAAATTGTCAAATCAGACTTATTCACTACAAGCACGTAAAAATTGTCAAATTGGACCTATAATTCACAAGCAACTTCAAAATAGTCAAATCGGACCTATACTGCACAAGCATCTTCAAAATTTTTCAAATTGGACCTAAACTGCACAAGCACCTTAAAATTTTTCAAATCAGGCCTATACTGCAAAAGCACCTAAAAATTGTTCAAGTCCGATCTATACTGCACAAGCACCTTAAATTTTTTCAAATCGGAGATATACTGCACAAGCACCTACCACATTTTGCAAATAGGACCTATACTGCACAAGCACTTTAAAATTTTCAAATCGGACCTATACAGCACAAGCACCTTCAAAATTGTCAAATCGGAACCATATTGCACAAGCACCTTCAAATTTTTTCAAATCGGACCTATACTGTATAAGCACCTTAAAAATTGTCAACTCGGACCTATACTGCACAACCACCTTTAAATTTTTTTCAAATCGAATCTATACTGCACAAGCACATTCAAAATTGTCAAATTAGAACTATACTGCACAAGTACCTTCAAAATATGTCAAATAGGACCTATACTTCACCAAACTCATACACCTTCATCAATCCTGGGCTATGCCGGGTATTTTGCTAGTACATATATCCACTTATGTAATATATCCACTTATTGCTAAAAAGGCGACTATCATACAATTTAAAATATTAACTTACGCGTTATGAAAACGTTACCAAAGTTATTAGCAGGCTAAAAATAGTTAGATACGATAGTTAAACGAAAAATAGCAGACCAAAAATGTGAAGTAAAAAATATATATACGCTTAAAAAATATTAACGATCGATGTTTTTACAAAAAAAAAAAAAACAAAGCCAAACACCATTTTATATTTTAGTAACACTATTTCTCTTTAGAGTAAGGAAGACGAAGAGAGAGAGAGAGAGAGAGAGAGAGAGAGGGAGAGAGACACACACACAAACACGCAAACACAGAGAGAGAGAGAGAGAGAGAGAGAGAGAGACAGAGAGAGAAAGAGAGAGATGTCTAGACAAGAAACGAGATTCGTTTTACTATGTTTTAAAAAGTAAACAATGCATCTAAATCTATGATATTACATATACGAAATGTGAGTGAATGGATTTGATCACATCCTAGGCATAAATCCTCCTTATTTTCGAGTAACGTTTGTTTTTCTACAGCTTGAGATCCCAGGTATAACCTCCCCGCTATTTTCTTAGTAGGAGGGGGCGAAAGATGAGACCGCTTGAATTCTAAGAACAGATACTACACTTTCATCTTAGCCAAAAGACCAAGTAACCGTCTTATACAGCTTAATTTTCTACCGAGCATTATCTTCTATTATAAAAAGATGCATAATTTATATTTATCGATTACTAAATTGAGACAAGATATCATATTCCAACAATCATATCTGAACTAGAAACATTATTATTTAGAAGGCCATCCTTTTTTTCGAGTGACGTTTGTTTCTCTAAAGCTTGACATGCAAAGCATGACCTCCTCCTTATTTTATTAGTGGTGATGGGAGGCAAAAGATGAAACCGGGTTGAATTCTAAGAACAGATAATACATTTTGATCTTAGCCAAAAGACCAAGTAAAAAAAAGATGCGTAGTATATATTTATTCCAAACATCACACATCGCTAAACTGCTGATCCAAATTCTTAAATAAAAACATTATTATTCAGAAAGCCATTCTTAGTATTGGGAGGTTATGTTTTTTATATAATTTTCAGTTAAGGAGGAAGGGTTTTAAGTAGGCACCGCCAAAAATGGCCGCAAAATCAAGTTGTTGTTGTTTTTTAAAACTAAATTACATTTATTAAAATCCATTATTTCTGAGTAACTTTTTTTTTCCAGAAAGATAAAACCCTGAATTTTATCATATAGAAAACAGAATAATGTAAAACTTTTTCTACTATTTTTAATTAAATTTTAAATGTTAAATTTTCCCAAAAAGTTAACAATTGACATTTTTGTCTTGCACAAAAAACGTACTTAAATATATAAAAAAAAAGGGTTTTGAAATAATTAATTAATTTATTTATTGTCTAACTAAGATTTAGGATGATTTTCTAAGAGAATATGCAAAAATATTATAATATAAGTACCTGCATTTCAAATAATTCCACTTATTCATATAGGTAACCAGATATTTCGCGTCGATGTAGAGTAGAGATCGACTCTGTTTACGTTTGCGTTTTATAAGAAAACTATGGAAGACCAAACAGGCCAAAAAACTTATTTTTCAGTGACGAAAATTTCAATGTATTATTAAGCCGAGGCTGGCCAGTACCAGATGGGTGACCATTTGTATGAGTTTGGTTTTTAATGTGCATGTGTGTGGGGGCCAGGCTCCCCAAAATGGGGGGGGCAATTTAAAGCAGAATAAAAAAAATTATTTCAGCACGTTTGGTCCACCGTAGTCGAAAGGCGGCAAACGTTTTCAAACGGGATCGAAAAAAATGATGCCATTTTTAACACAAAGGGCACAACATTTATCGAATTTTTTTTTGTATCGATTATTCAAAGCATGCCCTGTTTAATAATGGTCATGCATTATTCGGCTCGCTAAAAAAAAAATGTTAATTTATTTATCAAAAATTTTAAAATGGCTTTTTTCGTATAAATATTAAAAATTTTTTTTTTTTTTTGCTTAACTTAAATAATTATTTTACTTAACATATTCACCGAATTTCACACTTCAAAACTCAAAAGCGGGATAATTAAACACAATCGAAGTTTTGATATTCAGACGTCAAAATAAGGTATGCAAACAATTTTTTTTTTTAATCTATAATTCTGTCCCTTACAACAACACAATATGTTTTGTTCAGTTTCAGATGATTATTTTAAGCATATTTGTTCCCACTTCAAAACAAGGGGGGGTTTGTAAGCAAAAATATATATATATATATATATATATATATAAATATCGTTTATGAAAAATAAGTACACTGTTATAAAGTTCATTCTTCTCCTAATAATCGCTGAAAATTTCGTATTGATCGGATAATTACCTGATTTTTGGTAGATTTTTAAAAAGACGGTCCGTCAAAAAGTACTGACCTGCCCCCCCCCACCCAGTTTTGGCGGTGCCTAGTTTTAAGGAATTCATATAAAAGTATTATGTACTAGCAAATACACGACGTAGGTGGAAATACATTGAATGTTTCCTAGCAGAATACCCAGCGTTGCCTGGGATGGGATAAGATTGGTTGATATATGTACTAGCCTAATACCTGGCGTCGCCCGGGATTGTATTACATAGCTGTAATAGTAGAATACCCGACGTAGCCCAGGATTGGATAAAATTGGTGTATATGTACTAACAGAATAACCAGCGTCGCCCGGGATTGTATGACATTGCACTAGCATGACATATGTACTAGCAGATTACCCGGTATGGCCTGGGATTGTATAAAATTCATGGAATTGTTCTTAGCAGAACACTCAGTATCGCCTGAGATTGGAAAAAAATTGGTCGATATATGTACTAGCCAAGTACCCAGCGTCGCCTGGGATTGGATTACATAAGTGGATATATGTACTTGCGAAATACCCGGCATAGCCCAGGATTGATTAAGTAGGTGTATATGTACTAGGAGAACAGCCGGCGTCGCCCGGTATTGTATGACATAGGTGGATATGTACTAGCAGAATACTATGCGTCACCCGGGATTGTATGAGATAGGTGAAGTATAGGTCCCATTTGACATATTTTGAAGGTGCTTGTGCAGTATAGGTCCGAGTTGACAATTTTGAAGGTGCTTATACAGTATAGGTCAGATTTGAAAAAATTTAAAGGTGCTTGCGCAATATGGTTCCGATTTGACAATTTTGAGGGTGCTTGTACAGTATAGGTCCGATTTGACAAATTTGAAGGTGCATTTTAGGCCAGATTTGACAATTTCGGAGGTGCTTGTGCAGAGTAGCTCCGATTTGACAATTTTGAAGGTGCTTGTGCAGTATAGGTCCGATTTGAAAAATTTTAAAGGCGCTTGTGCAGTATGGGTCCGATTTGAAAAAAAATTTGAAGGTGCTTGTACAGTATAGGTCCAATTTGACAATGTTTGAGGTGCTTGTGCAGTATAGGTCCGATTTTACATTTTTGAAAGTGCTTGTGCAGTATAGGTCCGATTTGGAAAATGTATAGTGCTTGTGCAATATGGTTCCGATTTGACCATTTTGAAGGTGCTTGTGCACCGATTTAATAATTTTTAAGGTGCTTTTGTAGTATAGGTCCGATTTGACAATGTTGACGGTGCTTGTGCATTATAGGTCCTATTTGACAATTTTGAACGTGCTTGTGCAGAATAGGTTCGATTTGACAATTTTGAAGGTGCTTTTGCAGTATAGGTCCGATTTGAAAAAATGTAAGGTTCTTGTGCAGTATAGGTCCGATTTGAACATTTTTGAAGGTGCTACTTGGGAATACCAAATGCTTTATGTAGATCACCAAAGTTAAGTAACATGGAGTCTGCTTATTATCAAATTGGTGACTACTTGGGAATACCAAATGCTTTACAAAGAATATCAAAGTTAAGCAAAGTGGAATCTGGTCATTATCAGACCGGTGACTATTTGAGAATAACAAATGCTTTGTTTAGATCAGCAAAGTTAAGCAACATAGAGTTTGGTCATTATCAGATGAGTGACTACTTGGGAATACCAAATGTTTTTTGTAGATCAACAGAGTTAAGCGACATGGAGTCTGGTCATTATCAGATGGGTGACTATTGGGAATACAAAATGCTTTATGTAGCTGACCAAAGCTAAGCAACATTGTCTTGGTCATTATCAGATGGGCGACTACTATGGAATACCAAATGCTTTATGTAGATCATCAAAGTTAAGCCACATGTTCTTCGTCATTATCAAATGGGGGACTACTTGGGAATATCAAATGCTTTAGGTAGATCCACAAAGTTAAGCAACATTGCCTTGGTCATATCAGGAGGGTGACTACTTGGGAATACCAAATGCTTTATGTATATCACCAAAGTTAAGCAACATTATCTTTGTCATTATAAGATGGGTGACTACTTGAAAATACCAAATGTTTTTTGTAGATAACCAAAGTTAAGCAACATTCTCTTGGTCATTATCAGATGGGTGACTACTTGGGAATAACAAATACTTTATGTAGATAACCATATCTTTTGAATTTTTTTTCTATACCTACTTGGATAACCTGCTCAGTTATGTTCCAGAAATGATATCATTTTACTTAAAGATATGGCATCGGTAGTCGGGAGGAATAGAACCCAGTAATTTGGAATTTTGTACTGAAGCAAGGATTGCCTAATCACTAAACTTAACACACTTGTGTATTTGTTTGTAGAACCTACTGAGTAATCTTAAGAATAGGAATTTTTTTTTTTTAAATTGATGTCGGTAGTGGGGAACTAAAATGAAACACAGTAATGTGGAATTTGATAATGAAGCAAGGGTTGTCTAATCACTAACTGTGTCAATGTATTTATGCATAAATTTGAAAATCCTACTGAGACATTGTTAAAAAAAAATGTGATAATATTTCTTACAATTTTAGTGCCGATAGTGACGAAGGAAAAAACCAGTAATATTGAAATTTATGATGAAGCAATGGTTGCCTAATTCTTAACCAAGATGATGTATTTATGTACTAATTTGGAAAGTCTAATGATCTACTTTCTAAAAATTGTTTCAGTTTTCTTAAAATTATGGTAGCCTTGGTGGTAAGAGAAATTATTTAACATGTTGTACAATACTTGTCGATAGTATGTGAAATTGTTTCATGTATTTATTTTAATTACCTGTCCGAGGGTAGGTAAAATTATTTAAAATATGTGTTGTATATTACCCATCCCTGCAAAGGAAACATTATTTTATATATATGGTATAAATTACTTGTCCTAGATAAGGTACAATTATTTGATACGTGTAATACCCGTCCTAGGGTAGGTATAATAGTCATTTGCTCGAAAAAGCTAATGCAACATAGACATTAAAAATTCCTCTATCCGAAGAATAACAAATATGTTCAAAATCAACTTCAATTTTCTAATTGTTTATACGGTCCCGTGCAACGCCGGGTAGCCCCGCTAGTTCATAATAAAACTTAAAGCTACAATTTATAAAACAAACTTTACTAATAGCAGTAACATCCTGAAATGTGTGTAATGTTATTAAAACAATTAACTAATTAACCAGGTGTCTCTCATGTTCATAGCACTTGTTTTTTAAAGAAATTTTTCTTTTTTGAAGTAAATTGAAAAAAATAATTAAAAAATGTATTTATTTTTGTTTTAGCCATTTTCGCACCAAAGAAGGCACGGTGCTTCTTTGATGTAGGGGGCTACTATTAGGGACATAAGTTGCAGGGATACTGTGTAGGGAGTGGAGCAGCAAGATGTCTGTTCACATTTCACTTGAACTTCTGCATGTCAGTACAGTTGAGAAAGCAGGAAGCCGGAAGAGATTTCCAAAGTTTAGCAGTTCTGGGGAATAAACTATTAGATTAGAAGGCTTTCTTACACCTAGGAATCTCTACTCTCTAGGCGTTGGATTTTGCTGCGTGGGATTTTGCTGCTTTCGGGGGTATTTACGTCGAGGGATGTACCTCACAGGTCTATCCTTGAACCTTTAATATTCTACTAATCATAAATGACTTCCCGAATGAAATTGTCTCTGAGATGGGAATATTTGCTGATAACACCACGAGGGGAACACGAATGAACACATATCTTAGAAAATGGCAGAGACACTAGAGAAAGCCCTCCAATCTCTAGTGGAATGGGGACAATTTTTCATTTAATTATATTTACCAAAGAATTTTGTAATACGCACAATATATGCTTTTATGACGTGGAAATAAAAAGGGAACGTATATCTCTCTATTGATGATGGGAGTCTTAAAAAATTTTGTTGTCATATTTGTTCGTGAAAGTTAATTTCTTTCTTATACAATGTGTAAAATATCTTGTATAAAATGTTATTTTGTTTTGAAAATTGTGTATGTGATGGATTCCGGTATCGATGAGAAATAATCTTTCATTATGTAAACGGTAAAAATCAGTAAATTTGTTTTCAATGTAAATTTGAATACTGAAAGTAGCATACATGCTTTCATCTGTAAGAAAATATTTATTGTTTTATTTATAGTAACTGCTGAACTGATAGTATATACGAAGTCTGGACAAATAAATATATTTTAGCGTATTGTATGCCGTGGCCCATCTCCCCTTCCACTAGTATATATATATATATATATATATATATATATATATATATATATATATATATATATATATATATATATATATATATATATATATATATATATATGGTCTCCGGGCCTAAATAAGCGATGATCTCCAAGTAAAGAAAATAGCATCTGAAATTCGAAGAAAAATCTCATTGGAAATTTGTCAAGATATTTTCTGTCAGTCGTTGACTTAATGATGTACGTTTTTATTCGTCTTGATCCTCGTCATACTTTAATCTTTATCTATCGACATGGCAATTTCCAACTACCATCTTATCCTACTTTTCAAGTTTTCTACCGATGTTTTTAAATCCTTAAACATTCTTGCAGTTTCCTAAAGGCTTCAATTCAAGGTCATATATTTAATTAGGATATATTTCGCTTCAAAATGATCACGAACATAAATAAGGCATTATCACTCATGATCGCCATTAATTGTTGACGTCTTAAGAAAGAAAACAGTTCACGAAGCGGTTGCACAATTCTCCTCTTGTCATTTCAATAAATGACTAAAGTAAACTTCGGCTGAGATGCTTGTCGAGTTTTAAGGTTTCTTGTGTATTAATCACTTTCCCCAGACATCAGATCATCGGTTTCGTAGTGGCTCAAGTACTCTATTAACGGTAATGAAACCGTGCACTCGCTGGCAATCAGCACAAACAAAGACCTAAGTATGTATACATAAGTAGCAAAAGTTATTTACCAGGAAGTATTTGAATTATCTCTCTTAAAAGAAACTGAATGATTATAGAAAGATTAACGTTCAGTTTAGTGTTATTAACTTGTTGATATTTTTGCATTCTACATAGTTGCAATTTTATATTACATTGCGCCTCTGTCGTTATATAAAATATAGATAGTAAACGAATACAGATTGTGTCTAGTTAACTACCAACTAGAATAGATTTAGATATATCTAACTAGCACAGCGTGACGAGGGGTGAAATAAAACGAATAGCATATATTCCCTGCATTTTTTCGAGCGAGGATGATCAAACTAATATATAGAATAGGCATTGCTATTTGATCTATTGTCGTTGTTTAAACATTAATACTGTTGGAAAAGTTAATAACACATAATACTTTCGGAAATGAATGAAACGACAATCTGTGTTTACATAATTGTAAATCATTTACTGCTTAAAACATCTATTGTTTTCAACATTAAATAATATGAAAAAAAAAACAACTGAACACGGTTATCCTGTCATTCTATTTGTTCTCTTTTTTTGTGACAATGTGCTTGTTGTATATTATATAGTAGTAATTATTGAAGTAATTAGTTGTTTATTTGGCATAACTGAACATGGTTTACTACAACGGCATACAATATATATATATATATATATATATATATATATATATATATATATATATATATATATATATATATATAACATTGCCCTGTCGTGCAGTAAGATATTTTGATTAATGCAGATTTCGCAGTTATTTTTATACTAGCGGGGAGTACCCGATGTTGCCCGGGTGGAGAATATTGGCACGTGGTTAAAATAAAAAAAAAATGGAGAGAGGTGGGTAATTAATTTTCCATGTTAACCATTAGACCAAAGAGGATAGTGAATTCAATGTGTTAGTAATTAACTAAAGAATCAAAGGAGTCGCCACGCATGTGCAGAAATAAACGTTGCTTTTAAACCTAGCCAGGGGGGAGCAGGTAATTTTTTCCGCTTTATTAAATGCTGCTTTAAACCTGGCCGGGTCCAAATAAACTTCCAGCATTCTGTCGTTTGCGTTCGAATAATTTTACTTTATTATGCGAAAAAGAAGACGACACGGTGGGAATTTTTTTTTTTTAACTCGAACAAAAAAAAAAAAAAGGGAGAGAAACGGTGTCCGTTTGTGAATCTCAGATAATATTATCTCCGGCATATAGGAAAACTTCTCGCGTAATTTAACCGAAAACTAAAAAGCCTTTTGCAGACATACATAACGCTTGCGCCCGTTTTGCCTTATATATATATATATATATATATATATATATATATATATATATATATATATATATATATATATATAAGAAAGTTTAAAAAATGGTCCGTGCGCCACTATCGACAATCGAAACCGAAACGTTTAGCTTACGATTTACTTTTCCTTTGACGTTTATGCCTGAACTATGGAGACATGTTTGCTGCAAGGCTAAAAAGTAAAACATTAACCAAAGCTATTACGTTACGCATGCATATTCATAATGCCGTCGTTCGACCTTCACCTGCCAAATTCGATTTTTTTTATTTTAACATTTTAGCACCGATTTTTTTCCGGCTAAAACCTAAATATAAAGTTTCGCATGAGTTTGAATATCCTATATATTAAGTTCCATGTCTGTAAAAAAGACTTACAAGAGGAGCTTGGTAGGTAAATTGTTTTAAACAATAATATATATATATATATATATATATATATATATATATATGCATACATTAATATATCTAAAAGAAGGTTGGTGTTTACTTTTTTACACAAATGTTACGCAAGTATAAATTATGTAGAACATTTGCATGAATACAATTATACGTAATAGGTTACTAAAGATGATCATCCAATAAGAAAGCCAATAAGACTAATTAAAATGAATGTTTAAAAAATATGCAAATTTTGCAGATGAATGCAATTCCACGACCAATATATAACAGCGTTGTATTTTTTAAAAAATAATAACAGAAAAGTGTTTTTAATATGAATATCAATACGCAAAAACCCCAAATTTATAGAAGTATATATATATATATATATATATATATATATATATATATATATATATATATATATATATATATATATATATATATATATACTGCGTATCAAATTATTAACGAGTTTACATTTTTTTTTTAATTTAAGGAACGAGTAAATGAAAATCCATGAAACTTTGAGAAAGTGCATACAATACTATTCAGCTACTCCAGTCAGAAAATGAAAATATTTAAAGCAGTATTAGCGAAACTATGACAGAAGACAGAAATATCTGTTGATTTCAGTGTGTCAAGTTATTAACGAGGTTGAGAAAAATCACAATATACCGAAACTTGTTTATTGAAATAATTTTCAATCATTAAATGAACTAGAGAAAATGCTTAGAACACAATAACTACATAGCAATTTCTACGTTGACATAATTAATAGGGGATATGCGAGCTATTTTTATGAATGACTTGTAAAAGACGTTGGTCCACAGAATTAGTCACATTTCTGATTTGTCAACAGTTATTCCTCGCGATACCTCTTGGAGAGCATCCCACAACTCATCTTTGCTCTTAAATTCGCGCCCACTTCACAGAGGCGTCAGTTCATCCAAAGGTTCTCAATTGGGTTCAAATATGGTGAATTCGCAGGCCACACCACCTTCTGTAGCCCGGAGAACCCCAGTTGTTGCGAATACTCTTTGCTTTTGTTTGCTGCATGCGAGGGAGCATTATCCTGCATAAAAATAATGGTTCTTCTGAACGTTAACCCTTGCTTCTTTAGTCATGGTTCAAAGTGCTCCTTCAGAAAAAACCATGTAAGCATTTGACGTCATTTTAACGCCTTCTGGGACTCTCCCTGGACCAACTAAAGTACCTCCGATATTTCAAGCCCAAATCATTATCCCACCATTACCATGTTGACGCCTTAAACGCAAATGACGATGTCGTCTATCCCTTGCTCCAATCATCTGGGCCATCAAGAGTGACATGCACTTCATCCGGGAACAAAACTTTGGAAAAATCCGTTTTCATGTTGTTTTCTACCTATTTCAATCAATTTGGATATGATGTTGCTTTAATAGAGGCTTTGCCACAGGCTTAACAGACCTTGCCACTTCTTTCAGAAGGCAACATCGAGTACTTTTTGAGACATTCTCCCAACCGACTTAGTCAAAGACTTCTCGACTTGTCTGCCCAGGGTTCTTAACAACTTCACGTTTAATTTGGAGTAGAGAACGGCGTGAAAAAACTCTAGATTTACCTTTATCAGCTCTCTTACGTACTTGTGTAGGGTCCTTGACGAAGTGCTTCATAGTTTGATGAAATCTTCCTTCTCATTTTCGATATTTCGAGGGTAGTTTTACATTTTACTAGCTGTTCTGTAATAGTACTCTCTCCAGAACTACTTAAACCACCTTTACGCCCCATTTTATTGACAAAACAACCTACCTTGTTAATAATTTGGCACAATTTAAATACCGTGGATTCAGCAATTACGATGGCAAGTTGTTTACATTGCGCGATACCGTACGAAAATTTCACAGTACGCGCAGATCGGCATTGACAAGGTTTCTGAAGCTTTTGATACGAAACTACGCGTAAGTTTCTGAAACTGGTTAAAAAAAATGTTATTTCATTAATAATACACGCAGTGTATATATATATATATGCATATATTAATTATCAGATATTACTACTACAAAAGTATATTCAAAAACAAAAACAAAACGCTAAATATAAACAGCATTAACGAACAACTAATGAGGACTCAAGAAAAGTAGGCAGTCTCATCGATAGTCAAGCGGAAAATAGTAAGGCAAGCCAATAAATATAGAAATAGAATATAGAAATATATAAAATAAAGTGTAAGCGGTAAAATACAGAATAATATAAAAAAAGAGAGAAGAGAAAACACCTCCCACCAAAAACGAACAAAGACAGCGGCCAATCAGAGGTGAACCTCTGCAAGATAAACTGTAATAAATGAGTGTGTGAGTTACAAATAATCTGATTGGCTGACAAGCTTACCCAGTAAAAACACATTTAAAACCGATCCCATGCAACAGCCGTACGAATCCACACGACGATAAAATGCACAAAATCTTATGTGGCTAAATTGCTATATATTTTTCAAAACTTACTATTTAGCTCTACTTACGTAGCACTGTCGAAGTAAATACTAAAAATAGATACATAACATTTTATGTACATACATAAAATAATAATAACAACAAGCAAGGTCTGTTGAAATTCCACAGAATGAGGAATATCTATATTAAGCAATTATATTTTGATAAAATTGATAATTTTCTGGATAGCGCAAAAAATACCTTTTCGAGAGAAAAAAAACTAATAATAGTTTATATTTTAATTTATAAAGTTTATAAAAGGGTTTATTGAAAATTAATGAATTTCATATAAACTCCTATACTTAATTTTTCAGTTAATAACATAAACATTCACTTTAACTTTTTTTCAATGCCTAAAAACCCGCTTTTCTAACCTGCATCGTATTTTTAAGCTTATATTTTACTTAAGTTTTGTAATTTGAATTAAAAAAACAATGAATATGCTTTTGCATGCTGATAAAAGTTTTTTTTTGTTTCAATGTTTGGCTGAACGAGTGAATTTTTGTAGGAAAATTATTACCATCTGATATGAAAAAGTTTTAAAAAATGACAATTAAACTTGTCTTTCCACTTCTCGCCATTTGTTCTATTTCTCCTTTGTATATCTATTTTCTTACAAGTTTTTTTTAAATCTCAGCCCTTATATTTTACTGAGATTATGAAGAATTGTTCAATTCAACAAAAAGTTTAATAAGTTAAATTATATTATTACACATACCAGCTGTATTTATAGTATTGAGTATATTTGGATTCAGTGGCCTATTGCATTATTGTACACACTTGATATGTCTATTAAATTAAGCACTATTTTGTGGAGCATATATTAGTTAACGAATATCCTACATAATTAAAACTTTATTACTATCGAGTTCGTTTCAGGTCATTTAACATGGCCGTGCATAATAAAGAAGTATTAAAAAGTATGCTTAACAATTTTTAAAAAAACTTTCTTTATCCCTCATTATCATTATCCGTGAACTCATTTGTTTTAAAACAATGTTTATGGAGCATTTTAAGTAAAATAAAACGAATAAAATAAATATAATTTCATAAGTGAGAAGTGAAAAAATATTAGTAGGCCTCCAAAGCGCTAGTGTAGTCCTGAAGCACTATAAAAACAACATTTATAACACTCCGCTAGTAGAGAAGTTATTTTTAAAGTGAGCACTAAAAAAATATAACACTCAGAAGACTCCCAGTGGCCTAATAGAAATTAGCACAAAATAAAAGGAGCCTTCAAAGCACTATTACAAGCAAGTTTCTACCACTCCGTTAAGGAAAAATGCATTCTTTTAGGCGAGCACTGAATAACTTAGGACACTTCCTTAACACTACTGTAAGCACTTAATAAAAGCAAGGAGGCATCACAAGCACTACTAAAACAAGTGCTTCGTAGGCCTCCTTTCCTCTAGGATAGAAATTTTGAAAGTTTGCAGTGAAAAAATAAAACTCGGAAAAGTATATTTTTCTATTCATATTTTTTCATAATCCTTGGAATTTCTACAAGTTTCGATATAGCATGTTGGTAATAGTATTTTAGCTTAAAATGCGTCCCTTTAAACGATCACCAACCTATAAAATCACCTTAATTATTTATTTTAATTAGTTATTTATTCGTAATTTTCCTTTACTTTATAATTTATACTAATTTCGAAATAATATGTAATTATGTTCTCACCGAAAATGCGTTGGATTAAATTAACCCTAATCAATATGAGTACCCTATAGTTTTTCTATAATTGTTTTTTAATTGATCTATTTTAATTAATTTTTAGAATTTGTACTTATTTCAAATGACACTTAAGTAGGTAATAATGTTAGTAGCGGAAATTCGTTACTTGAAAATATGCCCAATTAACAAAAGCACCCTATGTTTTTAATTATTTCAACATAACACTTAAATAACTAATAATGCTTTCTCTTGAAATGCGTAATAACTTATACTAATTTCGACGTAGGTAATAACGTTCTCACCGGAAATGCGTTGGTTTAAATAACCTCCATAAGAACTCTAATGGTTTACTAATTTCGAAATGATATTTATGTAGGTAATAATGTTTTAATATGAAATGTATTGGACTGCATACTAATTTCAAGTAAGTAGGGAATAATGGTTTCACCTGAAATGCGTTGGTTTAAAAGCGACCTCATCAACAAAAGCATGCTATTATTTTTCTTCTTTCAACATGCTCCTTAAGTAAAAAGGTTTTACCTGAAATGCGTTGGAATTTATACTAATTTCGACATGATACCATATTTTTACTAATGCGTTTGGTTAAAAGATCCTCAACAAAAACATCCTATGATTTTACTTCACGACACTTAAGTAGGAAGTAATATTCTCAGCCGAAATACGTTGGCTTAAAAGACATACACAAGAGCCCTATGATTTTACTGATTTTGTCATGACACGTAAGTAGGTAGTATTGTATTTACCTGAAATACATTGGAATTTATAATAATTTCGACACAGTACGTACGTAGGTAATAACGTTCTAACATCAAATGCGTTTGTTCAAAAAATACACAAGAACTCGATGGCTTTATTAATTTCGACATTACACTTAAGTAGGTAATAATGCTTTCACCTGATTGGCGTTCAAAAGCACTTCGTTAAATGCCATACTACTCATTCATTTTATGTAATTGTAATAACTTTTATATACATCACATGTAAGCCTTTTCTTTTTTTCCATAAAAATAGAATATTGTACAAGTTTCTTGTTTCATGGGTAAAATACTATACAAGTACCTTATTCCTTAATTGAACAGGGCTCGATGATTTTTCGTAATTTTCTGTTGTGCTAACCTTACCATACATCGCGGGTAAGAGTTTGTATGTTTTTTCATATAGGTGCTACACTGTAGAAGCACCTTATTTCTCATTTAAGCTCGATGAGCTTACGTGATTTTCCGTTTTGATAACTTTTACGTCACAGGTAAGATTTTCTTTGTTTTCTCACACAGGTAGTATACTATACAAGTACCTTATTTTAAAATGAGACTAATCCTTACAGATACTAACTTATTAGTATTGTGACCTGCACTGACCAAATAATGGCTCGCAATAACTAACTTATAAGTATTATGATCTGCACCTATCATACACTGGCTGGCGATTACAAACTTATACATGTAAAACAATTGTTTATTGTGCATTTAAGAATATTCCATTTTTATTCTAAGGTAATTCAGTATAATAACGTCTGTTGCCATTTGGAATATTCCGTTTTTATTTTAAGGGATGTTCAGGATAAATAAGGTAAAAAATAATTAGCGTGTATATATATATATATATACATATATATACACATATATACGTATATCTACATACGTGCATACATATGTATACATATATACACACACATGTATATACATATATATACACATGTATATATATATATATATATATATATATATATATATATATATACAAAAATAAAAATAAAAATAAAATAAAAATAAAACACCTATCATGGTCGTACGGACAAAGGTGCTAACGATCACAAATAGAGCAAATAAATTTACCGAAACAATATATTTAAAAATAGACCGAATTTTGAGCGATAAAAAAGAAAAATTCTTAAAACAAAAATAGGACAAATCGATTCTGTTCAATGACGCAGATAAATTACATGCCATGCTCTTAAGTACCGTGTCTACTTTATGTTCGTTTAAACATGACGATTGAGAAATCGTTTTTCAATAACATCTGATGATATTATTTTTATTATTATTATTATTATTATTATTAATAATAATAATAATAATAATAATAATAATAATAATAATAATAATGATAACTTCGGAAAAGAATGCCAGAAATTGGAATCAGAGGAATAACTGCAAAAGTACAACGACTAACGATAATGAAAACGACTGAAATATTAAGGAAAACCCTTGAATACGGAGAATAATACAAGAAGACAATATAACGAATAAGCGTTACAGGGAATGAAGAACACTGAAGCTGCATATCTACAAGTTCTACACCCCCATCATGCATTCCCCTCATAGTTTCACCACCGCTCCTCCCAATAAAAAGGTACACCAAAGAGCTGAGAAGGGTAAAGAAGGACTGAAAGACCGAGGAGAGAGCGCCAGCCAGACCTCGGTTGGACAAGCGCAAAGAGAACTGGGACTTTGGGGAGGCTTGGTGCCACTCAAATTCTAGTATAAACCAATGGCCGATGCCGGCGAGAAATCAGTGGTGGGAGGCTGTTGCGATGATGCAGATTCGTTTGCAAATGCTATCTAGAGAGGTGGAGGAAACTGGATGTCTGGGGAGACTTGTTGTCACTCAACCTCAGAGAACACGACAGGTTTCCAATCAGATCGTTTGTTGACTTATGTGAAAGCCCCATGTGAGCCAATAATAATAATAATAATAATAATAATAATAATAATAATAATAATAATAATAATAAAAATAATAATAACAAGCAAGATCATCAACGTAATAGAGAATGCAATGAAAACATTGGACTGACAACTGATGCATAAAGGAGATTAAGATATAAAGAGGGATGGCAAACTGGACACACAGAAAATGCTACAGATGTAACACATAAAAGAACATCCGATGGAATCATGAAAACTAAAACTCTATAATTAATAACCTCTGCACCAAAAACTGACTCCACTCAAAATAAGCGAGTGGATCGGGAGGATGGAAAACCCGAGGAGAGAAAGCACTAGCTAAACCTCCGCAGGATGAGTACAAAGAGGACTGGAACCTTGGGAGGCTTTCTGCGACTCAAATTCCAGTCAAGACCAGTGGTCGCCGCCAACGAGAAATTAATGGTAAGCGGCTGTTACAATAACGTAAATTCATCTTAAAAGGTTATCGAAAGAGGTGGAAAGTACTGGAAATCTGGGGAAACTTGTAACTCTGACTCCAGAGAATACGGCAAGTTGTTTTCAAAAAGAAATCTTTGATTATGGCTTGTGTGACTACTCTTAGTGAGTAAATAATAGAATATAGTGGATCAATGAGAAATGGAAAACGCATTCAGACCACCATTGAGAGTTTGCAAACATAAAACGAATTTGGGGTAGACTCACTTCAATTAATATTTCGAAAAAGTCAACCAGTGTTTCAATGAGAACACAATGTTACAATGTCGTTGTAATAATGCAAAACTTATTTGCAGTAGCTATAAAAGGCATAAATTCTGAAATAATAAGAACTCGTTGTCACTCAGAATGCAGAGAAAACGACTTGTTATTGCCAGTGAGCAATCAGTGATAATTGCTCTTAATGAGTAAATAGCAATATTAAAATATATATATATGTATATGTGCGATCATTTCTCAGGAATATAATGTATTTTACTTCCTTGTAATGCCTCAAATATTAACATATACATATATACGTGTGTATAGGTTAGTATATAGATATAGAGATAAATAGATTTTATCTTTTGATTTACAATAAGTTAACACTTAACTTATCCCGTGACCCACCAGCTGTCACCATGCCTCGTCTTTGAATTGCCATTGTGTAAATATCTGATCAAACCTTCTGCGTTTATGGTTGAACTTACCGTGAAGATTAAACAATATATTTACAATTATGTACGTAAATTCTGCAAATATAGAATACTATTATTGTAATATTGGAAACACACGTAAAAATTAATGTAAACGGAAAAATAGATATATATTTAGTTGTAGTCGAGCACTAGACTTTATCGACCGTTTTCCGACCAAAACACACTGACCACGAGCTTGAAACGCTATCGTCTCCGGTTTCATTCAGAAATTAGCCAACATTTTCCGGCTATCTGAAAAACTGGATCGCTGTATACGCGATGGTTAAAGTTTGAAATACGATATATTACATAATACTGTTCTATCGACTTTCAACCATAACGAAATTAGACTCAAAATGTCTTATACATGTGCAATGTAGAGTTACATGTTTTTATTTATATTGTTTGACATATTGATATTATCTGTAAGACATTTTAAGTAACATTAAATTAAGTTTGTGTGTAGTTATTAGACTATGCGATGGTGATTTAATTTGGAAATGTCAAACAATATATCCCTACATAGTGGTTCGAAATTCATATAGTCAACGTCTATTCGAAAATATTTATAACGATATTTATAACTTGACTATTCGTCTTTTTTATCCGGCATAACACAAGTTTTTTTTCTTAAGAGGCAATCTTCACAGTAAAAATAATTTATTATATACAACATGAATTTCTATTAACCTTTCAAAAACTTTCGAGAATTTTTAAAGCTAATCTTCATAACCATGTACAAAAGTAAATTGAAAATGTTGGCCACTCACCATAAGTCTATGAGCCATATCGGACGCCTCATCCATAATCTGTTCGATAGGACTCCTTCATTTTTCTTTTACTGCATAAGTATTGCGTTAATGGAAAAATGTTATCGCTTTAGGATCTGTAATTCTATTATAGATGTTTTATCTCTTTTTGTAAGATGAGGTTTTGCAACCTTCCCTCAAATATTCTTATTTAGTTGTATGAGAAAGACTGAAACAATAGTGTTCTCGGAAGGAGTAAGGCATAGTTATTAGGACAAATTTGTCCAACATACGACGATATTAATTTCGCTGTTCCAATTACGTTCTTCTTATACAGTGGGGCTTAACTCTAACATTTTTCTAAGCCACATGTTCGGTGGCACGCGGTCTTATTTTAGCCGATAACAGCGAGTAATACTATATTTCTGTGAAGTGAACGATATCCATTGATTAAGTTGGCAGCAAAATGGTCGACTACACTAGATGTGCATACACGGATAATTTTTCGCTTTCTCTTATCTATGCCAAACAGTCGGGCGTATCTTTTTGCTACTTTTGGACTCGCCTGCCTTACAATTGTTTAATGAATAAGCATTGGAAAAACGATTAATACTTTTGTTTTTATACCTTTTTCCCCTCGCTTTTATATATGCGATCAGAGAGAGAGAGAGAGAGAGAGAGAGAGAGAGAGAGAGAGAGAGAGAGAGAGAGACAAGAACATGTGACATCTCAGTAGTTCTTGAATCGCATATTTCTTTTTCTGTGCGAAGGAAATCTTTACGAATTCACATGTTTAACAAGATTCGAAGAGCGGAAAAATTTCTGAAACGTCTTGCTAATGTCACTTTGCATCATTTATACAAGTCCTGTAGGATATATTTTCTGGTTTTCAAACACAAAATGTTTCTCTTTACGCGTGTACAAAATCATAATTTAATGCGTCGAAAATAAAGTTTCTTTCCTTTCATCATAATCGCCCTGATATCCATCACGCCCTAGTTGAAATGAATGACTCTTGACAAGTTTCTAGGACTAACTTTCATACCTGATCTGAAATGGAATATATACATCAAATCTGTTGCCAAGATCGTTGAAAAATGGTTGAATAACTTTACCGTTACAGTAGGTATCTCATTGCTGATGCAATCTATTATCTATATAAGAACCGGTACGCCCTAAAATTGAGTACTGCATCTGGAGAGGATTTGCCCGGCACGCCCTATCAATCGTTGATAGAATTGAAACACTGCCTTCGAAACCGAGTATTTGATGCACTTTTTCTCTTCCCTTCAACGTCTTTTCAACAAAGAGACGTTTCGAACCTATCTCTGCTCTCTCGTTATTTTCATGGCAAGTGCTCGACTGAACTTTAATTTATGGTTCCTCGTTGCCAAACTTTCACAAAACACTCGACTAGTACACTGTTCCACTAGTATGCTTCCCGGTTGAATACAACATGGTAGCCTTCAAATCCAACCTAAACAAGTTCTTATTGAGCTGTCCACATAAATAATGAAATTGTACACAATTGACACCATTAACAGTTTCTACAATACCACCTAGCATTAACAGTTTTTACAATACCACCTAGCATTAACAGTTTTTACAATACCACCTAGCATTAACAGTTTTTACAATACCACCTAGCATTAACAGTTTCTACAATACCACCTAGCATTAACACTTATCCTCGATTGGACCGGTCATTAATAAGTGGTAATTCCTAAGTATGATACAAATAAATAATAAAAATATTTGTACGCATAATTTACTATATTTCAATGGATTTTGTTTATCACCGAAAATAGTAAATCAGTTAAAATTACAAATCAAATGACAATTACATTATACAAACTTTAATACGACCATTTCAAATTGTATTCAATTTTGTTTTTCCTTAATTCCTAATGATGTTGTTTTCTTCTTATTGTTGACATGTGGCATTTTGAAGGATGGTATATGATTAGTGCATCTTTCTTTAAAGCTACAATATGTGGCCCCAATATATGTTCTAATTCTGTAATTATCTGATACATCACATTTATATACTACATTAGAAATGAGACATTTACCTTCAAATGGACTTCCGTCAGTATTCCTACAATTGCAAAGTGAATTCACTTCAATATTTTGATTATTTGCTAACCCTCCTACATTTGCTTCTTTGTTTATTTTTGCATTGTTAGAACTTTTAATAGTTTTAGCTAAATTAGTCGTCGTCGAAAAAGATAATTTAACATTATTCCAGTTTATAATTTTACTTAGATTATTTCCAGTAGGGAAATTTTAATCGATAATTTGAAAAAATTATTTTGGTAAATTCTTTTTTATGTGTGCATATATATATATATATATATATATATATATATATATATATATATATATATATATATGCACAAGAAATTATGAACAGTACATAGAGTCCGAGCAAAGCCGGGTTAAACTGCTAGTATATATATATACATATATATATATATATATATATATATATATATATATATATATATATATATATATGTATATGTGTGTGAGTGTGTGTGTGTGTGTTTAACTCATGTCCAGGTTATTATACATATAAAATTTCAAGTGTTTATATTCAAAATTGGCGGAGAAGTTTGGTAGAATCTGCAAAGATCAACTCTTTCAAATTTGACGTCTTGGCAGCCAAATTTTCGCCCAAAACCTGATTAAAAAGCTTGCTGCATGTCGGAATACACTTTATGTTAAATTTCAAATGTTTATACTCCAACTTGGCTGAGTAGTTTTCTAGAGACCACAAAAATAAAATCTTTCGAACTTTGACTCCTTGGAAGCCAAATTTTCATTAAACCTATAACTAACATGACTTATTTATAATTCAATAACAATTTCTACAAACAAAATTTCGGTCTTCGTATGGGTAACCCTCTCAATGGAGTATTAGCTTACCTTTTCTTAGAATTCCTAGGATCTGGTCCTTTTAAATTTAGATTACCTCCAAACACAGAATATTTAAGATACATTGACGACATTTTAATTTTACTTCCTGAAAACACGCATATAGATAACATTAAAGACTACATTAGACTCAGTCGAACCCTCTATAAAGTTTACCTATAACACAGAAAACAATGACTCATTACTTTTTCTAGACATACTTATTATAAAACCAAATCATAAACTATTCTTCAAAGTTCACCTGAATATCTGGACGAAGAATTTAAATACCTCACAAACATTCTAAAAACCTTGCAATATCCGACATATTTCATATTGAATGCTAAGCGAAAAGTTACAAAATATTTTCCAGGATAAATAATAAAAATCATATACACCAGACCTTCCTCTCATAAACAGAAATCTTCTTTTACCTACACTATAATTTGTAACACACTAAAGAAACTGGTAATTCCAATCATACAAAAAAATTACAAACTATAAGACAAATATTAAAAATAACGAAACATCTCCAAAACAGACCAATTTCGAAACTAATTTCCAATGGAGGTATATACACTATTCCTTGCCAAAATTGCCATCAAATATACGTTGGTGAAACCCAACGTAAGTTAGAAAAAAGGCTCAGTGAACATAAAAAAGATATAAAAAGTAGCAATTCTCTAAGTGCATTATTCCCTCATTCATTGCAGCATAATTACACTTTAGACTTTAAACAAGCAAAAATAGTTAAATTTATTTCAAATAAACTGCGCCGGAGACTTCTTGAATCTGCGCTTATCGCAAATTCAAGCACAATTAAACAACGTGCAGGTTTCTATAATGTAGCGACATTAATAAGTAAACTTTTATTAAGAGAACATAATTTAATTGTAGACACAGGTTATCCTTCTTACACCATAGAAACACCCCCCCTGTAATAATCAATACATATAATCTCAATCAATAAATTACATAACAAAAACACACTCATTTCATTTCTGTTACATACCTATATTTGAATTTTAACAGACATATTCTATCCAGAAAGAGTATTAACTGCATTCATATCTTTTTAAAAACATATAAACGACTAACAGCGCAAGCCCCCCTCCTTTTTTTGAATTTCCAACGCCTTTTTCCGTTTTATGAAATAGAACCGCGTCACACTTTGTACATGAAACATTTTCAAATATTTTGTACGGGTGTTTTTGTTTCTTAATCTCATTCATCCAGAGGAAGTCTCGAAATTAAGACGAAACGTTGATGAACACATAACACAGTCTGTTCCTTTTTATATCTCTATTGTCGGAATAATATTTCCTTTATTTTCATCACATTTAAATATATATTCACATATAAATATATATATTTATATACATATAAATATATATGTGTGTATGTAAATCTATCTATATATCTATGAAAGTGTTATTGAGGACAACTCTCAACCTATATACTCAACGAATTTTTTATTTAAAAACTTGAAATTCGGTATATAGCGTATTTCGACATGTAGAGAACTTTTAAATCGGTTTTTATCCGGAAAAAAGGGGCTGCTAAGGAGTCAAATGTAAAAAATTGGTATTTCGTAGGCATTTGATTTTTAGCTACTTTAACGACATGAGTGAATCGTTCATATAACAAATTACTTGTGTTAAGAATAAATAGATTTGAAAACACTTTTTTAAAGTGGTGGCAAGTTGGTGTAATATTTATCTTACTTTTTTACCTACAAGAAGTGAACTGTTTAGAAAAAACATAATACTTGCGTGCACATGTCTCAATTTCTTCCGTTTTTTTTACTTTATTTTTTTCGAAGGAATTAAACGTTACGTTTAAAACCGGACAAAGCCGGGTACATCTGCTAGTATGTACATAAATGCTCAGACAGACATACACAGACACAGACATACACAGATACAGACACACACACACACACGCATGTATATATATATATATATATATATATATATATATATTTCACACACACACACACACACACACACACACACACACACACATATATATATATATATATATATATATATATATATATATATATATATATATAAGAAGAGACCCTTTATGAAAGGATAGAGCAAAAATACGGGCGCAATATAAAAACACTCTTCATAAAATCTTGGAAAAGATACCTAGACGACTGCTTTATCCTCTGGTGAGCCACATGAGGGATATCAGAGAACTCCACACTTTGCTACAAAATCTACACCCAAAAATAAACTTCACGTTAGAACAAAGCCCCACAGAACTACCTTTCCTAGACATTGTAGTAACAATAAAAAACAACAACATAATTACAGATATCTACCACAAACCCACAGACACTCAACAATACCTCCACTTCAAAAGCAACCATCCTAAAAGCTGTCTAAAATCAATACCCTACTCCCTTGCACGTAGAGTCTGCACCATAGTAACAGACAGACACCTCCATTCGACTAGACTGAATGAACTATAAATAACGGAAAAAATGATATCCACTGCCACTAATACAGAAAGGTATTGAACTGGCTGAAAAATTCCAAAAGACAAACTAAGAATCCCAAAAGAACACAACAAAGAACAAATTTTAGTATAGTCTCCACACACAACACAAACAACTCAGAACTATTTACACAGATAACAAAAAACCTTATCCTCCTCAATCAGAACGACAAACTAAACAACATACTTAAAACAACAAAAATAATAAAAAGTAAATGCCAACCCAAAAACACATCCTAACTTCCTCAAAACTCGTTCCACATACTACAAAAGGGTTACAAAATGCAACAAACCGCGATGTGGAGTATGTGACAGAATAATAGGAGGAAACACACACACACACACATTAAAAAACCCAACAAAAACATTCAAAATAAAAAAGGATCTAAATTCCTCCAGAAATGTAGTATATGCACTAAGATGCACAGCATGCAACAAATCCTACATAGGCGCTACCAAAGATTTCAGCAATAGAGTGGCCTTACATCAGAGCAATATAAAAACTGCAGATAACAGACACCTCTATGTTTCAAAACACGTACAAACATGCAGTGAAAATGGCTTAAAAATAATGCCAATCTTCCAAACAGACAATTATTTTTATTTACTTACACAGGAAAAAAAAACTTCATAACAATATTCACTCCTGAACTAAACATAGCCTAATATCAACACACAAAAACATAAAAACATGAAAGACATGAAATGCAAGGCACACTCGCATTCACATACATATACATATAAACACCCGCACATAAATCACAACCGACACATTAAAACACACACACATGCGCGCGTATACACCCATACATAGACATAACACCCCTGTCTCTAATACAACACACTGAACAATACCAACCCTACTTAACCTCGAAGCCAACAACACTAGGAAACACCTAAAACTATAGTGTAATATCTATTCCAATACGTCGCTCCCCTCTCAGTCAGTTGAGGAGAAATCTCTCATGACTGAGATAGCTATCATCCCTTCTATCATCCCCCTCCCATACCTATACCCCTCCAAGTTACCCCTCCCCTCTGGGGAACGAGATCTTCCCCACACTAGGAACCGATCTTGGGTCTGGCCATACCCACATGGGGAGACAAATAAATAGAAACATTAAAAGATTCCACTATATATTTATAAATACACCTCTTTATCTAAACAAACATAATCTAAAGAATACCCGAACACTGAAACGAAAAATCACAATACTAAAATCTAAGAATCCAAAAAATAAATATCAAAATTGAATGAAAACACCCCTACCCTTATTTCAGAGGAGCTGGTTCCCTCCGCTTCTCACACATACACATCAGTAACGACTTTGGATCACAGTTACTTTCCTAGGGAAGCAAATAACTTCATAATACTATAAAACAGTACACACATTCTTCAAACCAATAAAAGAAAACACACACATCCTAACCTAAAGGGGAGGAGGGAAAGAAAGATTAATGAAAACACAAGCAGAAAGGGAGAGTGTAGGAGAGAGAGAGAGAGAAACATAAGACAGGAGTGACCACAACCCAATAAAACAGTAATAAAAATTGAACATTCCAATGAAAAGTAGATTCACTTACACGTTTCCATCTCTTGAAAACATTTCAAATAAACTACGAAAATGCTCTTTTTACATCTCCGATACATCTTGAATATATTCTAAGCATTTTAAATAATTTCTGAAGAGGACGCTTCACAGAACGTCTGAAACGCGTTGAAAACGATTTCAATGATTAAAAACATTATTACAATGATTTAAGCATAATTTTCAATGAAAAACCAAGACACGGAACAATAAAATAATGTTAAAAAATACACATTGTTGTGACCACCCCTTTATTTAAATATATATATATATATATATATATATATATATATATATATATATATATATATATATATATATATATATATATATATTGCTTTCGCACCTATATATTCTTCAGATTGCCTCTTATTATTGATTGTACGCAGACGTAAAAATTTACCCGGGAAAAGATTTTCTTTCATGGAAGATGTAATATCAGAAATTAAGGTGTATTCTGTGATCATCTATACATTGTACTACAAAAGGTGATACTATATGTTAAACTCTTTCAATCAGTGCATCGTCATAAAATACGTTATATTGATGTTCGAAATTTTACCAAAACTCCTTGTGTGATCTGTTGCTTTTTAATTTTACAAAATGTTTATCACTCCACGTTTCAAAAATAGATTTTCTTTTATTTTTTATCCATTCCAATGTTAAACAGATGATAAACTTATTTCCGATTCATCCGTAGGCTTATCTTGTCTCTTTTTCAGTGTATCACATAGCTTTAGTATGTACGATCGTAAACATATATTTTCTTCATTTAGTTAGAAAGTAAGTTTTTTTCGCATTGCAACTAAAAATAGAAATTAATTTAAAAAAAATTCGCTAATTATATTTTTAGTATTGCATTTTATTATGTGTCAATCACAATTTTTATTAGATTTTCGTTCATACATTAATAACCATTTACAAGTGATGAAGGCCATCTAAAGAATGTTATAATTTATATTTGTGTTTTTCATTTTAGGATCAAAAGTTGTGTCATCATCATCATCATCATCATCATCATCATCATCATCATCATCAACCGTCCTGCTTTTAATAGCGTCGGCGACCACGACTCTCCAAATAGTAGAGCCATGATAATCTCGGGAAGACAATTAAGGACGGCAGTTTCCGTTGCTTTCCGTCTTGTTTCGGGCGTGTATCTATCCCAGTGAGTTAAACAAGCCTCCAGATACCAACCTTAAAATTTCTACGGCTCGGCGCGGTACATACAATGCCTAGGCTTCCCAAATAATCACCTGTCTAGTAACAACTGGGCTCATCGTTGCTTACATTCGGTGAACTGCCGAAACCGATGTGTCAACGTGATTGTACCGTACAAATGTGTGGCTTTAGCTAAGCATAAAAAAGTGTAATATCTGTTCTGATACTATACTTAATCTTTTATCTTAATGATCACAAATTCTCCTAGACGGAAGCAATTTTTATGTTTGTTCCAATCCAGTACCTTTTTTGGGAGCTACATTCCCCTCATTAAAATCGATTTCGTGTCTACTTCTACCTCGTGGTAAGGCAAGTAAATAGGAACATTTGAAAATAGTGTTTTAGACTTTTAATTTTTTCAATATGTTATTTAAAACTGCAGATAAAGCAGAATAAAGATTGGCTTCTTTTTGAGGAGCGGGAGTAAGGGGTAGCTTTTAAATATTAGGAGCTTGACGCATGCCCTCTAAAAGTTTAGATGAGTAACGAGACCGCTCCTTAATTAATAGAGCGAGTAATTCCTGAATATATATATATATATATATATATATATATATATATATATATATATATATATATATATATATATATATATATATTAAGTTATGTGATTTATAATTTAAAAATTAAAAAAAAAATTTTTTTAATTTAAAAATCAAATTTTAATTAAATTAAAAATCAGTTTCATAAGAAGAAACAACAACAAAGTCAATTATCTGTACGATCGTTTCGGAAATCCGTGCTTTTTATTTGTAGTATACATGAAGTCACGTAGAACAATTATACATAGTTTTTTTGGTAAGCACGGTCTCCTCATCAGCAAATTTAGGAGGATTTCTATTGAATTTAAAAGACACCAAAAATAAACCTAGCATTAAAAGTAAGGAAGATGAATCTTTTAGTTTTTCTTTTTTTGAAATCAGGAACTGTGTTTAAAGTAGTCATTTAGATGTTTGTTATAGCTTTTTATTTTATTGAATATTTATTTCAATAAAATAAAAAGCTATAGCAAACATCTAAATGACTACTTTAAACACAGTTCCTGATTAAATTTATATATATATATATATATATATATATATATATATATATATATATATATATATATAAGATTTGTTATTGGTATTTCTTAGCGATATTAACAACTTCGAAACGCTGTTTTTCCCGCTACCTCAGCGTTTTTTAATGGCTATAAGCTCTTATTGTTATATATATATATATATATATATATATATATATATATATATATATATATATATATATATATATATATATATATATATTATATTATATATATATATATATATATATAATTTCTATTTTGCAGATCATTATTATTATAGCATATAATAATAAATGAAAAAATTAATCCTAAAAATAATAAGATCGCATCTTGGCGAGGATATAAAAAAGTGAATTGCAGAAGTAAGGCAGTCCAAAATGACTTACAAGCTATTTGTTTATATTTTAAGAAAATAAAATGTGAAAATATCTTTTTCTGCAGTGAAGCGAATTGGTCAAAGATTTGAAGTATAACGCTTGGTAAAACGAAAATCTGGATGTGGTCGCCCTAGAGAATGCACTTTGAAGGACGACCACAGGCTTAAGTTAACTGTTTTGAAGGATCGAAAGAAAACTTCTGTTGACCATAGCAATGAATTCAAGACAGGTACTGGAAATTCTCTTTCTAGATATACAATATCTAGACTAATGAAAGAAAACTTCTGTTGACCATAGCAATGAATTCAAGACAGGTACTGGAAATTCTCTTTCTAGATATACAATATCTAGACTAATGAAAGAAATGCGATTTTCCTCTAAAAAGTGTGCAAAGAAGTCATTTTTATCAAAGAAGAACATCAATGATAGAGATTTTTCTCGTATTATGGCAAGAAAGATACAGACTGGTTCAGGAATGTTTTCCGGTTAGATGAATCAAGATTTTGCAGGGATAATGGTGTGGGGGAACTTTTACTGCAGCAGGAGTTGGGGAAATTATTAGATGTGAATAGTCAATCAATGCAAAGGAATGCATTCGAATATTAGAAACAGAACTGTTACTAAGTATTCAGAAGCTGGGAGTATCCCAGAACATTATTTTTCAACATGAAAATGCTCTCGCACACACTGTTAAAGTCACAGAAAAATGGTTTTCTGATAAATCAATTTATGTGATATTTTAGCCAGGTAAAAGCCCCTATTTAAACCTAATTGAGAATATTTCGTTCGTTGGCCGGAAGAACTTTTTTGAATAATGACAAACTGTGGAAAGCTCTGCAAAGCGAATGGAATAGCATCTCCTCTTCACAGTGTCCCACTTTGCTCTAAAAGGATTGATCTTTTAAAGAAATCAAAAGGGAATGCGATTCCATACTAAGCATTTATTAAAGTACATGTCTTCTTCTGTGTTAATTTAAGTTTCCTTGTTCAATTGTTCTTTGTTCAATATAGCTTTTAGTGCAATAAAATGTATAAACTTTGTTTGGCCCATTTATTTGCTCACCAGTATATATATATATATATATATATATATATATATATATATAACTACTTCATTTACTCACATAAAATTAATATACGAAAGTATAGATTTATGCGTAAACTTTAAGTATTTACTTCAAAAGTGCTCAATACGTAGGTAGAGCTAGTTAGTAATTCATAATTTTTAATCGCCATATATATTTTATATATATATATATATATATATATATATATATATATATATATATATATATATGAATAGATCGCCATTTTTTGGAAGTATTTATTCTATTATTAAATATTATTTTACGTGCGTAAACGTATACCTATGTACGTAAAATAATATTTAAATCTGCTAAATTTAGATATTTAGGACATTTTCCTCCTTGTGTTGGCCACTCTCTATTTCTGTGTGGCTCGATTTTCTCTTAACCTAAAATCTTGCTATCTAATTAGTGTCGGCCATGTGGTTTTCATATTCATGTGTTCTTTATCAGTGATTAGAGATAAACAAGAATGGCGAACTTCATGGAAATACCACAGCCTCTTGGAGATCTTAGTATGCCATGTGCAATCGCTAGTATTTTAATAGGGAAGAGAAAACATGCGAAACCTTCTTTCGTTAAAAGATATATCTAACAAGAAACAACATCGTTGAAAGAACTTTTAATCAGAGTATTAAGATTGATCATTTGTAAATATAAATTTAATAAATTTATTTAATACATTTATTTATGAAATAGATAAATCCAAATAAAATACAATATTTGCATGGTTCGTTTATCACAATCGAAATCGAACTCGTGTTGTTTTGTAAGGAGTCTGATATTATCTGCTGACTCACCAGATCAGATCTGAGTAGTCGAAATAGAGAGTCAATTTGTTTTTAGGGACTGAAAATCGATATCGAGTATCATAAAATCAAATCCCGAATCGGATTATTAAACCGACTCCATATTTATGTTTTAAATGAAGATCCCAGGAAAACTTTTGTAATTCAAAGTGAATGACGTACAAGAAAAATACGTATCATTCTGAGTGTGATTTTAACAACGTTTCGATTGATAAGACAAACTCCGGGAGCTATCCTGTTGAACTAAAAAATTTGACACGCATTTTTTCAAGATTGGGTAGTATCTTAATAATTCGCAATTGCATTTTATGTGTCGCTCGAACTGAGGATTAAACCTTAAACTTCCAGAAGAGAATAATTTTCAACTGAATAACCTTACGCTTAGAATTTCTACCTAGTTATGACTGGCGGAAAGATTGCATACCACTTCATCGTAAAATAAAGGCTTCTGGTAGAAATTCCGTATATATTTCCAATTTCGATAGAAAAATTTCTCGGTTCGACCTGAATAAGGTGGGAGTTTACATCGACCGAAATATTCTGAAAATAACACTCAGAGTAAGAATAGTAGTCAGAATAATGTAAATAATATGAAGTATGTTTATTTAATTAAACATTTAAAATTATTCTGCTTTGTTGAATTTATAATAAGTTTAGTGGAATTAAATAATAAAGAAACGGTCTGAGATATGTTGGGAACAAGTCTACACACAGCAATAGAAAAATACGAATACCAGGAGGCAAGTGTCCCTCATATCTTATGACATTAAAGCTGTGTTTCTTATTTAAATTAAAACATTTTGTTTCAATCGAATTATATACATAGGATTATAGTATTATTTACATGATTTATATATAAAAAGAATTTTATTGAATTAAATGATTTCATCACTATTTTGTTAGAACTATGTTTTAATTGTTCAACCAACATTCCTCTTAGAATGTTTCTATTTTTTATCAAATAAACTTTGTATTTATCTGAATTCAAATGACATCTTTTTGCAAATCTCCTTTTAGCAAAATTGCATACGTGATTATTTTCATAACAAAATAGTGAGATCATAAACATATACTAAACAGTTCAAATAATATTTTTAGGATTGAAACTACAGTTACATGTCATGAAATAACTTTGAGAGAATTATATTTTACTCCCACATATGCGTCTTACTATATCCAATCAATTTTAGGGGGATTTACAGCATCATATTTCATTTGATTAGATGTCTAAATATAAAAAGTTTACCGAAAAATGCTATTTTGAATTTTATTTACTGGATCATGTCGTTTCAGTTGCTCGCAGTTTTATATTGTTTTACTTTAAATATAAGAACGTAAAGTTTTATGCATTTATTTTAGCATCTTCTGCTGAATATTCCTCTCAAATACAAAATAAGGTTCTATATTTTAAGTAAACTAATTTTTACTACTCACTCCAAATTCGAGTGATAAGGGCTGAAAACTGTAATTGCTTAAAAAGTAGCACCCCTTCCAAAAGTCACAAAATTAACCCCCCATTGCCAAAAATGAGCTAATTTTAATAAAATTTTAAGATATCTAAGAAATGGGTGATTACTTTTAATATATATGCGAAATTTATACTCCGCTAGAAATCATAAAATAAATTATCCTTTTTTTCTTTTTGTCCAAATTGTCAGGCTAGTCAAATGGAATCGCACTAATAGCGAGTAATTAATGACAGAGATTTCTGAAGCGGGTACATGATTGGTCTGAAAACTCACACCAACCGATTTCCTGATATGGTATAAATAATGGATTTGCTTGGGGACTATCAGATCAGAATATTTAAATGAATTTGAAGTTAGCTAACTTATCCGAATGTGTCTAAATGTAAAAGTTGACACGGCAACAAAATAATAAAACGATGTTATTTTTAATGTTGCAATGCGCCTTTTAGCGATGAGAGTTCCAGAAAGTCCATAATGCTGTATGTATTCTTAGTAAGCAAATAATATTCAATACATCAAAAAAAAAGAAAAATAGCTGGAAATGTTGAATTTTGTGGTTTCATTCTACAGTTGATGCGTGTGCATGTATAGCGTTAATAATTCTTTTCGAATGTAGTTCTATAGTTTCGTCAACACTTTCTCATTTACTAACTAATAGGGCAACACGCCGTTGCTCAGGACCGTATAAAACAATGAGAAAAATGAAGTTTTTGAACATACCTGTTGTTCTTAGGATAGTGGATTTTTTATGTTTATGTATCATTTGCCATCTCGAGCAAAATGATATTTTACCTACCCTAGAACGGGTATTACACAACATATGTATACATTAATTGCATTAATCTAGGACAAGAAATTTACAGCACGTGTATGAAAAAAAAACTTATTCTAGGGCGAGTAATGTACAACACATATTAAAAATAATTTATATAATTTTTTTGTTGTGCTAACTTTTCTGTATGTCACAGTTACGAGTTTGTTTGTTAAGAGTGCTTTAGTGAAGAAGCACCGTCGAACATATTATATGATTTTCAATACGTTACGGGTAAGATTTTATTTGCTTTTTATATGGATACTATACATTTTTTCCATTTTCACCCCAGCAAGGCACAGCTCCACTTTGATGTAGGGGGCTACTCTCGGGGACAGAAGTTGCAAGTATACTATGTAGGGAGTTGAGCAGTGATATATATGTTCACACACTTGAACTTCTGAATGTCAGTACAGTTGGGAAAGCAGGAACTCGAAAGGGAGTTCCGAAGTCTAGCAGTTCTGGGGAAGAAACTATTAAAGTAGAAGACTTTCTTACATCTAAGGATCTCTACTGTGTAGAGGTGGGATTTTGCTGCTTGTTGAGTTTGTTGGTGGTATTTACGTCGAAGGGGTACAACGGCTTGTAGCTCGTCGGAGCATTCACCATTAAAATATTTGTAGAACAGGAAGAAAGATGAAACATTATGTCGATAGGACAGAGGGTGAAGCTTAGATGAAAGTTCAGGACCTACCAGGTTGGCGACTCTCTTCTGAACCCTGTCTAGGAGCAAGAGACTAGTGGCAGATGCACCAGCCTAAATGTGACAACAGTATTCCATGCATTGGTGAATGGCGGCCTTGTAGAAATACATGATACTTTCAGGCGTAAGTAGCTTTCTAGCATGGTAGAGGGAGTCCACCTTCTTCGTAGCAGCCTTAGCAATGCTCTTAATGTATCTGTTCCAGCTATTGTTCCCTGCGAACGTTAGGCCAAGAAGTGTGAAAGAAGTACATTCAGATAATGTATCTTTAGTCATAGCTATTGGTGTTTTAGAAGGTTTCTTGTAATTAATGAAGGGAACAAGCTTATTCTTGGCAGCATTGAATCTGACTACCCATTTTTGTCCCAATTCTACCACAGATTGGAGGTCTTTCTTAAGTGTTTTTGCCATTTTCTAAGATATGTGTTCATTTGTTTTCCCCTCGTGCCTGTCATGGAGCATGGTATCATCAGCAAATATACCCATCTCAGCAAGTACCTTATTATTGGGTAGGATGCTATACAAGTACGTTTTTAAATTTAAAAATAAAAGAACTCGATACTTTTATATAATTTTCTGTTGTGCTAAATTTTCTGTACGTCTAGAGTAAGTTTGGTTTTTCATCTGGGTGCTATAGTGTAGAACCACCTTATGTCTCATTTAAAAGTCATGCTATTTTAATATTTTCGGTTTCAATAACTTTTATGTCCGTCACAGGTAGGATTTTCTTTGTTGTTTCATATGATACTATACTCAAAACTACCTTATTTCTTGGGAAGTATACTGTACAAGTATCTTTTTTCTAATATGAACATGGATCAATCGATGATATTACATAATTTTCTGTTGTGTGAACTTTTGCGTATGTCACAGGTAAAAGTTTGCTTTTGCATCAGAGTGTTATAGTGAAGAAGCACTTTATTTCTTATATGAATGTCATACTACTCGAATATACAGGGTGACCCCCCCCAAAAAAAAAAACGGGCCTTAACTCTAATTAGGCCCCGTTTCTTAGTGTTTTGTCCGAATGAAATGAAACTTTGTTCATAACTAGTTTATTATATTCAAAACATCAAATCAAAACATTAGAGTCTTCGGCTTTTTTTCTCCGTTCTACAGCATATGTTCTAGATGGCCTCCATTTAGCTTTTATTTTTTTTGTTGGTCAACCTGTATCACATAATTTTCGGTGTTGATTGCATTTATGTAGGTTACAGGTGAGATTTTCTGTATTTTCTCATATGGATACTATACTGCGCAAGTACCTTACTATTGGGTAGAATACTATACAAGTACTTTTTTCTAATTAAAAATGAAAGAACTCGATACTTTTATGTAATTTTCTGTTGTACTAAATTTTCTGTGCGTCAGATGTAAGAATTTGTTTGTTATTCATCTGGGTGCTATAGTGAAGAAGCGCCTTATTTCTCATATGTAAGTCATACTACTGGAATATATAACGTGATTTTCGGTTTCATTAACTTTTATGCATGCCACAGGTAGGATTTTCTTTGTTGTTTCATATGAGTACTATACTGAAAAGTACCTTATTTCTTGGGTAGGATACTGTGCAAGTACCTTATTTCTAAAATAAATATGAAACTACTCAATGATTTTACATAAGTTTTTCATATAAGTAATATACTGCACAAGTACCTTATTACTTGGGGAGAATTTCTTGTATACACAAATACATAAAAAATTGTATGTGATTTTTGGAATATGGCATCTAGACAATAATAAAAATATATACAATACCTATAATTTATAATGATCGGTTAATTAGTTTATGAGCGAATCCAATACATACAAATATATAAACATATACACACTAAACATTGATAATTATCTGTTTAGTAGTTTATGAATACATCCAATAATAGAGCTATATAATCATATACACATAATTAAAATTCATAATGATCGGTTAATTAGTTTAGGATTGAATCTAATATAAAATGCCATTAATTGATCTATTTACGTGATTTTTGGAATGTAACAAATAAGCCGATATATATCATATATATTTGAAATACGACATTTTCGTTATGTACATCAAACACATTCTTCTGTATTTTTAATAGGAGTGTTCTTGTAAAATTATTTCATAACATTTAAAAGTCAAGAATATCGGAATCTAAAAAAAAAGGCGTTGTGAAATAACTAATTAAATAGAGATGTCTGTGTATCAAGACGTACACATTCACAGAACGACGCACTTGTGCTATGCTCACCAAGTTGTCATTTCTTTCAAGTGTGAGCCGGTTTTTGAACCCTTTAGCAATTAATTTAACCGAATAAATACCTCTAATAAAATTAGGCACCAAAAATGCAACGTTTGAGCTTCTGCATACCGTTCAGGTACCATTCGTCTGGGCGAAGATACAGTTTGAAAAACGGAGACAGACAAGCACACAGATAGACAGACATAGTGAGATTTTTATATTAGATTAAATAGAGTTGATGCTGTTAAATAATCACATTTTAAATTACCATAAATTTGTATGTGATGTTTTTGTCAACTATTCGAGCATACTTCGGGGAGTTTTGACATACGTGCAACAGTATATCGCGATTTATGGAAAGGTCTCAATCGTCCGAGAAACAACACGATTAAGTCTAAAACTAAAATCTTAAAAACGGCTACCTTATTTAGAGTTTGTTTGTATGCACAAAACATGCCCATATATATGACTGTGACAATAAGTAAAGTTCCAAAATATAAAAAAATATATAAATAAAAGAACAATTAAAAATAAAAACAACTAAATCGTTAAGTGTCCTTCTATCCATTTTTTATTAAGTATTTTGTATTATACGAATTAACGTTTATTGATTCGAAACGCACATGTGTGCATACTCACGTGCACGCGCTAAAATACATATGTCAGCTTCTCCGGTAAATAAAACCATTCTGAAAAAATATTATCAAGTCAGTATCCGTGCAAAACGCAATGATTACAAACGAGAATCAAACTTATTAATATACCCGATTTGATCTTTTTTGAAGGAATCAGCAATTATCACAAAACGTTTAGGTTATCAAAGATAATCTTTTTATTAACTCGGAACGCACAAACGACGCACAAACAGGTAAACCCATAGAGAATACAAGATAATCGGATAGAATCTGATTATTGCATTTTGGCTTTATTATGGGGACTTAGCTATTTAGTCATACTGCCAACCATTATAAGTTAATACCTTCATGGGAGAAATGTCGCGACCTAAAGCGAGACTACAGACTTTCTAACAGTTGAAAATACCGATAACTTTTCTTTGTATTCATTTTATTTCTATAATATGTTCTTTCTACCTTAATCTGTTGTTCGCGTCTTTATTACTAACTCTTTCCAAAGGCCACAAAAACTGGCATCGAGGTTTCGGAAACTCGTGAGTGAAAATCGACGTTTCAACTATCCCAGAGTTTTCACAAAAACTATCAATAAAGATTCAAGAACGCACGTTGAAATGTTAACTGTAAAATACTGCAGTGTTTCACAACAACTACATTCGAACTAACAACATGGTATTCAACAACATCTTGCGACGAAATATCCAAAGGCTCATTAAGTGTTTCAAAAACCAATGAAACATTCAGAGTGTCCGTACTATACAACCGGACGACTAAACGTTTTAAGGACCAGTAAGTAACTCTCAAAGTTGCACCGAACTCTAAAAGATTCTGAAGGATTGTTTTCTATGAAACCACCAGATCTCAGTTCGACACACCAAATAACAATAAAAGATAATAAGATTGTTTCAACGGATACGGAGTAATAATAAAAAAAAATCTTTAAGTTGACTAAAAAAATAATTTCTCTGTTTCCGTTTTTTTTTTCTCTTGGATTTTCTCTAAAATTTACTTTCTTTGAACTTTAATTAAATAGAGAAGTATAATTATTCTTTTTTGCCCCAAACAAAAAAAAAAAAAGGGATACGTGGGAAACAGTTAATTATCTTTGTCACGCGTTCAAAGCCATATAACATTTTCCCTCCATTTCTTGAAAAACAATTAGAAACAATGCTATACCTAAAATTAACTTTGATACGAACAGCAACAAAAGATTTCAAGAGAAAATGGAAGAAAGATTTCAAAAATTGTTATTTCAGCAACAATAACAACAAAAACAGACGCTACTTGAACAACAAGAGAAAACATATTCACCACTGCAAATTTTAATAAACGAAAAAGTCACAGATAATATAGTGTTCTCACATAATGCAATCTTGAATGTTATAAACAATTTCATTTACACCCCAGACAACAAGATTTTCATATATTAGAAGGAACTGGACCAGCAAGTGTCGAACTGAGGTACATAACCTGTGTATTACCTAGTATGTACATCACCTGAGCAGTACCTAGTATGTACATTACCTGAGTAGTATCTAGTATGTACATCACCTGAGCTGTACCTAGTATGTACACCACCTGAGTAGTACCTAGTATGTATATCACCTGAGTAGTACCTAGTATGTACATCACCTGAGCTGTACCTAGTATGTACATCACCTGAGTAGTATCTAGTATGTGTATCACCTGAGTAGTACCTAGTATGTTCACTCTTCCGGGCTTTCAGGTGGAATAAGTGTATCGCTTACTACCTGAGGCAGCCATTCGGTGGAATACTGATGACGCTGCCTAGCCAATATATGCTAGGCCAATGTGTTTCTGTTTTAGGGGCGCTGGTGTGAACACTCTACTTTCTGATCTTGTGTCACATCATGCAAGTTAAATATCTACCTTTTTTATTCTTTGAATTATAGACATGTGTCTTCTTGTTGATTCGGTTGCAGAGTAGATATTCCTATCAAGAATACGTTCTTGACAATCAGCCATAGGTGCGGGGCTAGAAACTGACTCTGTACCTGCCAGACTTAGACCCACCACATCGGTACCTAGGATGTCCACCCTTCCAGGCCTTGCCACCCGGCTTTTGGGTGGAGGAAGTTTATTGCTTACTGCCTTTCAGTAGCTCTGACCTCTGTCTAGAACCTTGAATTTTCTGTAATAATACCTTAATTTATTCTTCGAATTATGAGGATGTTCACTCCTCCATGCTTTCATTGCTTAGAAGAACCAGTTTAAAATACGTTCTTGCCTATCAGTGTTGCGCATTATAGATCCACACTTCCAAGTTTCACAATCTGGCTTTCGGGTCTAGTAGTGTGTCTGAGGCGTCTTACCGGGGAATGTCGACGGGGATGTCCAGACAATTTTTTGTAAAAATCTCATAAATTTATAACTTAAAATATTGCAGCATTAAGAATAAAAAATAATAATTTATCATTATACATACATTCTTAATCGTGCAATATTTTAAGTTATAAATTTATGAGATTTTTTACTAGAAAATCTTGCCATTTTCTTTTCCAAAACAACTAATCCTTTTACTTTTATAAACTTAATGTTAACTAATATTACTTTTCATGCTCGCATTTTTCTATGTAATTCATGATTTTTCCAGGCTTTGCTTTTTCTTTTTGTGTTCAATATTATACGCACAGTGAACAGTCCATAAAAAATTAATACTAAATATAAAAAAAATCAAATAAAAAACGTAAGTAAATAAACAGAAAAGAAGACACAAACACAAAGAGAGAGAAACAGAATCAAAGTAAACGAATTAACGTAGTCGTAAGCGAAATATTATCAGTCCTCGCACGGCAAAGAGCATCACATTTCTTAACTCTCTCTATATTACTCAAATAAGATATTACGTAAGCGATATTCCCTCTATGACTTATTAAGGTGTGGATGGCGAGCAAGTTGCTATTGTAACCAACAGCCAATCATAAGAAATCATCTCTAAAATGTCAATGTTGAAAAAGTTTTTATCGTAACTAATAGCCAATAAGAAGAAACCGTATCTCATACTCCTTACTAATTCTCAGGACTTTTGAACACCAGTAATTTTACTATAACTTTTGTTTTAATGAACGAAAATTGAAAATTTTTATTTCAAAATATAGCTGAGAAGGTGACCCATTAACTGTAACAAATGTTCGAAATTTAGTTGCAAAATTAGTGAGCGGTGAAGTTTTAAAGCAGTTCTAAATGAGTAAAACTAACACGTAACCACATATTAAAGCACGATAGTGTTTGAATGATATATATATATATATATATATATATTGTGTGTGTGTGTGAGAGAGAGAGAGTTCCTCATAGGTTCTCAAACGGCTGTGCTTATCTATTGCAAATTTCAAACACAAGTAATTTATATGTTTGGCAGTGTGCTTAGATATGCTTTTTTTTTACAGAAATTTATCCGATACGTCTCGAAAATCAGAAAAAAAAAAACGATCCTAAAAATTGTATTTTTTCTTAAAGATAAAAAGAATAGTTTTTACAGGGGGATTTTTATAAGTAACAGCGGCAAGGGAGATAATGCAACCTTAGTAATTGTTTCTTTTCAAGAAAAAGAATTATTCTCATCTGGTGATATAGCTCAGTCGTAACGCCTTCGACTACAGATCGAATGATATCGGGTGTACCTAACAATTTTTTTTTTTCTTATTAGTGAGTTCAATTTACAATAAAAGATGATCAAATCGCTGCAAATCATTTTTTCGCTTGCATGTTTTCAAACTAAACATTAATCAGAAGTAACGTTTCCAGAGCATTCATCGTCAAACCCAAATATCAGCTGACATGATATTATAAACAAACACAGACGAAATTCGATGAACGATATTATCATTATTATTTTTAATATCATTTTTTAGCGAATTAATTCACCGGAAAAATGATTCCACATAATATATATTCTCTATCTATCTATCTATCTACACTTATATAAATGCAACTTTTTCTGCTGAACAGATTTTCTTTAAAATTTACAGAACTTTAGTGTATAATAAGTCTTGGAGTCATCTTAGTTAAGTCTCAGAATATCCCTCATACACCGATAATTGATAATTGAAACCGCTATTATAAATTTATCCATCATCGGTAAAGCCATTTTTTCCATGTCATGGCTTAGCAACAATGATAGAACAACGTTAAAATTATACTGTGGGTAAGTTGATAGCTTTTTTTTTTTGCATGACGTGGTTTTTAGGTCATACTCAGCCTTCAAATTTCTAAATTCTTTTTTCATTTACTGCAAAGAATTTTATAAGACTTGAAAATGTACGTGTTTTTTCCTAACGTGGTCTTTAGGTTAAAAACACGCGCATAAATTCCTTAATGTTTTTTTTTCGTTAACTGGAAAGAAGTTTATTTATATTTTTTAAATATCTATTATTTTTGCAATATAAAACTGGAATATTACAATACTTTAATTAAACTTTATAACTGATTATAGAAAAAGCAAAATCGTAAACTAAGCAAAGATTATTTCTTCGCGGATTCAGAAACAGTGTTGTATCCCTCAAAATTGAACTTGGGAATGAAACTAATAGAGAATGTGTTAATGATAGAAGATGGGATGATACAGGAATCAACATTAGAAATAAAAAGAGGAACACAACTGCATTAGGTGATTGGGTTAGGGAACTTCATAAAAACAAAAAAGATTTGAAATAGATAAGGGTAGAAAGCATAAACCTGGTAAATAAAAAAGATGCCATCTGTGTTTAGGTTCCTGTGATAAAAAGGTTCTGGAGTGTAAGGCCAGAGTTAAAATGGAGTTAGGTAGCTAATTAACGGAGTAAATCAGATGTGATAAATGATTCAAATTTAGCAAGCAAATCTGGAATCTTATATTCTACACTAGGGACACATTATTAGAAATAAAGACAATGGATTATTAGATAAGAAATTTAGATCTATAAAAAGCTTAACAAGGATTAACAATATTGTTTCAAAACTAGGAACAAAATTTTAGTTATATTGATGGTAAAATAGATGACAATGTTTATTGACCAATAAAGTTGCTTAACAACGGTTAGCAATATAAAATCAATAAAAAACAATATTAGTAATTAAACAATGGAGATTAATTGATACTGTTTTTAGATCAGTAAAAATGAAAAATCCTAGCTTATTAAGTAATATTCTTGTTCCGAACGATTAAATCCAAAAACCACTTTCATTGGAGAAAAACGTACTTCGGGCTAACTAATATATTTATTAATAGAATATTTATTGATATGATATGTATTATTATTAGATAAGTATTTAAGAACTTAATTCCTAAATTGATATTATTTGAATTAAAGCCATATATAACCTCATAAAATTATGACTTGGTGGCAAACGTAGTAATATTGGCAATAAAATCAATATCACGATTAAAATATGCATTACAAACTCATAATTCGAATAGGGAGCCCAATTTTATTGGGTTAGCTTAATATATAAATATAAATGCATACTAGGTATTTGACAAACCTAGAACTCTGCAAAAACATTAAAATATCGAATGTATTGAGTTACCTCCCTTCCAACGTTATGAATACATATTAGGATTTTGGTAACTTATAATTCAATAACATCTTTAAAATTTCGAACGTACAAAGTTATCTCCCATTCAACGTCTAAAATATTCGGTAATCTTAAATCTTAATACGTAGGAACGAAAGAAAATAAAAAATAAAAAATGAATTAAGACTCTTACTTTTAAATGAAGAATGAGACTGCACTGAATATAGAGTAATGTTAAACATCTTTGTTTTTCCTTATGGAATAAGTTTTAAACAAAAACTGTTTTTTGAAATTACACAAATAGGTTAGCCAATATTTTTGTAAATAAACAAAGCAGATGCAAGATACGAAACTAACATAGAATCGAAACAATAAAGCTGAAGACTTAGTTGATTAGTCCAGATTAGAAAAATAATTTAAATTAAATAAAGAAATTTACTTTAAGAAATTAATGATTAGTATTAGTAAAACATATTAAGTGGACATAGGTAATTAGTGGTAACGTTGTATGATAATTTGATTGAATTTTTTTCTTTTTTTTTTAAATAGATATACGAAAATAGGTAAATATATAAATCTTTAAAAAACTTTGGAAAAAACTTTGTACATAATATATTTTCGCATGTTTTTCCTAATAAGGGAAATGGATTCCATATTGTTCATTGTTAAAGTGCTTTTTATTTAATAAGTCTGGCGAAAGGCTATTCTTGTGAAAAATTTTCAAACGACATAAGTTTTGAATTTGTTCGAATAGTCTGGAAACAATTGTAACTAACGATGAAATACACTATTTGTTGCTATCAATATATTCCTTGATGTCTTGATTTTGTAAAAACAATATATGAATGCTCAATGATGAAATATAATAATTTTGTTGTTTACGGATTAAGAATCTCATTCTGACTTAAAACTTATTGGTATATGAACGATTACTGAATTTTCAATTATATAAATCCAGTAAAATACGGAATACTATAAATAAAACTATATATATATATATATATATATATATATATATATATATATATATATATATATATATATATATATATATATACATGCCAAATTATTTGCAGCCCGGTTGGTGTCATATTTAATTTTAAATTCTTGAAAAAAGTAATCTATTATTGTTGGCATGTTGAAAACTTGATTAAAGCTGACCTGAATGAATTTAATTTTAATAAGTGTAGTGCAAGTATTTATGCTTGCTCTAATTTACACAGTTTAGAGTTCAAAGTAATAAGTTAAAAGTTATGTTTTTATTATACAGCCTCACTTCGATTTCTTTCAAATGTTTGTATATATCGAGCATATAAAACTACAACGGTTGAGCTTTAGTAAATTATACACAATATTTGTAAATGACATTGGCTAAAATATGTCTTTTACATACTGATTCGTCAAGTATTAGTAATGTTTAAAATTATTATAAGATATTTCCTGAAAAACCACAGTTTCATATTTACTGATTGTTAGAAAATCTACAGCGTATTTCTATCTAGGGTAAGTATTATATTGGATTGAGATATAAAATATAACAATCAGCTGGAACAGTGAGGGCATTGCTGTAGAATGTGAAATATATTGATATTCAATATGTAATCTAAAGATAGTTACCAGTAAATCAGCTTGATAGCACATCAGAAACATCTAAAATTCTAACCAAAAAAGAAATGGACTTAGCGAATGTGGCTGCTTCGAGATACAATATTTATAGCTTAACTATATAAAAGTAAAAAAAGAAATAATACATAAAAAATACGTTAATGCCTCCCAATAAAAAAAATCTATACAGGTTTTTCGTTTATCAAAATAAATATCTAAAACAAACCAAGTAATTCGATAATTAATAGTGTTTAGATTTGCGTTCAAACGTCACTTTCAGCGCGCTTCTCGAACACGTTATAAAACAATTCTTAAATAAAGGTCATATAACATCTGAATGGATGTTTACTTGATATACGCAAATTGCGAGCTTACAATTACGAGTTCCACAGTAGGGATCAAATTCACAATACTATTGCACAGTGAAAATTTACAATACTATTTCATAAACCAAGGCATGTAACTGAAATTAGCCGTTAATCTGATTGATCGCATTTAATCGCGACCGACGTTATAGATGGCCTTTGCACTAAAGTCACGCTAATGTCACGGAATAAAGTCTGAAGTACGACCGGAAGTCATTTCATTGTATCGAATTGCAGACAGTAATTACGGAACGTCCTAATGTGACTGAGTTTTTAATATTATTATGGCGAATTAGTTGTTTTGAACCTTGTTAACTTTTGCACCTAATGGTGACATGCCTTGTTTGATGTGAACAAAAGTAAAGAAATATATTTTCAGTTTTAGTTACAAAACACAAAGTTTCCTGGTGTATCAACATATTTCGATCTGTTTATTCATGATGTATTCTATTTAACAACTAACTAGTATTTTATATAGAATATATAATTCCACCAATATCATAGATTTATATTTAAACTATGTTTGATTCATTATTACGGATTTGTTTTACTTAGACCATGTTTTAGTGAAAATAAATAACTGCTTTATTAATTATGCATTTTTATTTCATGATATTTGGGCATGGTTTTTCCTTTTTTCTTTTAACATGTCGTAGCCATAAAAAATCCTATATAACTGTGTATTTCGATGATCTAAGTAACAGCGAAACGGTTTCTTAAGGACAGATCTGTTCCGAAAAGAATAAAGATATAATTTCTGAAATATAAGTTGCATTATTATTCATGGAAGTTTAAAACATACCATCAATTCATATGAAAATATTTCAAGTGTTACTATTAATAACTATATAACACATATTTACATATACATGTTTACTGTTGATAAAGAATATATATGATTTGCGTTCTTTATTTATGACAAATTAACATTTTCAGGAATTAATTTTATTTACCAATAATAATAATAATAATAATAATAATAATAATAATAATAATAATAACGACGACGACGACGACGACAACAACAACAACAACAACAACAACAACAATAATAGTAATAACAACAACAATAACAGTAATAATAATAATAATAATAATAACAATAATAATAATAATAATAATAATAATAATAATAATAATAATAATAATAATAAAAAATAAAAACTTTACAAATTTCCAAGCTTGATTTCCATTTCACTCCCGAACAACATAATATTCTTCCTTGGTTGATCTTTTCTTCACATATTAAAACAATGTAATTAAAATTTAAATATCATTAGTTTTTTTATATTGGATATTATTATCTAGTTTCAAGTTTTAACCCACCATAATTATGCAAATAGTTTTTTCACTAATTCTCCTTTCTACTCATAATACTATATAATTTTTTCTTTTCCCAATTTCCGAGTAAACCTTTTGATTCAACCCTATAACAGTATAACCTTCTTTAATTTAGCGTTTGTTAGCAGTTTTCGTTCTTTTTGTTAACGTATATAAATCAATTTTTATTTTCATCGTCACTCAGTTTGTTTGGACCGGTCTTGTCTGAGAGGTCGAGGATACCTAATGGACAGTTTGACTGGCTCTTGTTTCCAACTGACAGTACAAGACCCTAACTCTTTGGTAGCGCTTAGAGCGACTACTCTATCAGCAGTTGGATAATATCGGGATAGTTGTAGTGCCATGTCGCCCATGGAAAGTGGCCGTGCTGCTATTTCTTGTGAGCTTCCACGCGGCCACAACTTTCCAGACAGGACTCGGCTAATGGATTATGATGCGTGTATACTTGGGGTCAATACTGACCCACTTTGTGAACACTCTCCCCAACCTGAAATTTAGCAAAAACGTAATGAAATAACATCTCAAACAAATATCACAACCAGCCAACCACCCAAACAAAACCAATTCGCCTCCTCCCTTACGGCTCGCATTCACAAATATCTGTGTGTTTTGAAGTAATCTAGATGATGTAGAGTCTTATTTTTTAATAAACTCCCGGATACTTTAGCATTAAGTGAAAAACTTACACTCCTCAATCCCTTCTAGCTACTTTAACATGACAGGATACCTCTCTCTCTCTCTCTCTCTCTCTCTCTCTCTCTGTCGTAACGACTCAACGAGATATATGCACGGACTTGGAGTCTATATTCGTAGCCCCCTCCTCTTTACTAGAGAGCAACGTCTTGCATTGGATGACCAGGCTCTATGTGCATTTGACTAGCCTTTCATCACTGCGGTAGTTACTTATATTTTCTCCACCGTTCTCCCTACAATCAGAACTATACCCTAACCGATCATGTCAGTTATGTACAGATGCAGCACTCTCCTTAGATAATAACATCCAAATACATGTGTTTAGTGACTTTAAAGTCCACCATCAAAATTTGCTAGATGCAGCTAGAAACCGTGCTTATAGCTTTCTATAACCCATTCCTTTACACAGACAGTTATATTCCTAAGTCATCTCCCAGATCATGAATCCCAGCAAGTTTCACTTCTAAGCCTATTCCTCACTACAGTACACGAGGATTATTAGACTAATGCCCACAATCCACTTGGAAACTAGACAATCTAGGGATATCAGTTGACATCACACTAAAATTCCAACTACAAGGTTAGGAGCTATTGCTTAAAACAACAAGGTATTACAAAAGAGCTGACTGGAAAGCTATCAGAACACACATCAGAGATGTCCCATTGGTTAATAGCTTCTCTCTTCCTGCTGAACAGTGCACCAACAACAGAGACAACTGAATGCTGCAAAGCGGACATTGCAGCACATGTTCCCACATGGAAATATTATAGCAAGTTACATCCACCTCCATGGTTCGCTCTAGATTGTGCCACTGCCATTGCACAAAGACAAAATCCATTCCACCGGTTCGTACGTCATACGTCAAATACAAATAGGCAACAAATTCATAAATGCTAGAAATCATTATGAGAGAGAAATAGCGACAGCCAAAAAAAGCATGCTAAAATAAGCAAGGGAAAGCACAGAATCGCAAAAGATAGGAACTCGTGATTTCTGGAAAATTTATAATAGTATAGTGAATAAAAAGGGCAATCAATAATTACCTCATTATCTAACAACCAGACGATCACATCCACGGCAAGTGAGAAGGCAGGACATCTTGGCCAGCGATTGGCCTCCAATTCCACCTTATAGCCAACATACAACTCTCTTCCAAATTCCCCATTACGGATTGAAGCCACACTAGATGACGTAAAAATCACTCCTTCTAATGTCAATGATATCATAAAAAACTTAGACACCTCAAAGGCGTGTGGGCCTGATCTCATCCCTGCTATACAACTTAAAGAATACTCAGCTGATCTAGACCCCGTACTTTCCAAACTCCAATTCTCGCCCTATCAGTCTCCTCTCCTTCTTCGCTAAAATATTTGAGATCTTAATTAATCAAGTACACTATCTCGGAAAAACAAATCTCTCTGACAAACAGATGGATTTAGGCAATGTAGTTCTACTGCAGATATTTTTACAATCATCTCTATGTCATATACTATACTTTACAATCATCTATATCATATACTATGCACTGGACAAGGTGGACGAAGCCAGTGCTGTAGCTCTCAATATATCCAAGGTCTTTGATTAAGATTGCCACGGCGGGCTGTTAAAATTAAATCCTACCGTATAACTCGACGTATACTTAATATAATTAAATTTTTCTTAGAAAATCGGACAATGCAGGTTGTCATTGATGGCCGCCCATCCGAGCAGCATAACAATGCGAGAGTGCTTTAAGAGCCTATCCTTGGACCACTAATGTTCCAGATATTCATAAACGACCACCCTGATAATATTGTCTTTGAGATGGGTATATTTGCTGATGAAGAACACTCTATAACATGCACGAGGGAAGAACGGATGTACATAAATCTAGGACAATGATAGAACCGTTAGAAAATCACCCCCGGACCGGATTGGGGCCGCAAATGGATGGTGACATTTAATGCTAGTAAGACTAAGCTGGTCTCCTTTAACAATAACAAGACACCTTTCCAACTACCGATGTCTATGACAAATAATGCCCTACCTGAGAAGTCTTCCTTCAAACTCCTCTGTCTAACATTTGCGGGCAATTTGAACTGGAACAAACATAGTGAGGAATGTTGAATCTCTGTGCCTCTTTTATACATATTTTAATGGAATGTACTCCCTCGACCAACATATCCCTGACAAACCCGCTTAGCAACAAAATCTCATCTCTTCACTGTTGAGATCCATAAATGCCAAAAAGTTTTACTATTTTAATAGTTTGTTCTCTCGAACAGATACACTTTGAAATTCCCCTCCTGCTTCCCTGACTGTACTTATATTCAGAAATTTAAATGTAACGTAAACCAACATCTTCTAAATCTTTCCAAGGTATGGTCCCAAATAGTAGCCCCTTACGTAAAAGCGACGATATACCTTATTAGGGGTGAACATGAGTAAAACAATTTCTCCTTAACCAGCAAACGAAGACGTTTATGCTGAACAAAACTATACATTTATTTCACTGTTTGGATTTTGTTTATTTCTTGAGTTTATATTTATTCTACGTTATGGATATCTAGACGATTTATTTATTTTCGCGTGGATGATTACCTTGCGCACGAATACTCAAATATTCTGCCATGTTTATATATATATATATATATATATATATATATATATATATATATATATATATATATATCTTTTTGAAGGTACAAGATTTTATAATAGTTAAATATAAATAAATAATAAACAACCAAATATAAATAAACAAAAATATTGTATATGCATATGTAGAATTTTGCCGTATATACTTTGGTTGTATTTTCCTTTCCTTACACCATAAAGTTCATTATTTAAGTTTTTTTTGTTTTCAACAAAAAAAAAAATATATTAACTAAAAAGTTTTGTAAAATAGAATTTTTATTCCGAAATTTCTCCCTCTTTCTGATCAACACATTTTTCTTTGAAAAATCTACTTAATAAACAAAAAAACCTTATAGATTTATCATTTGCGATTTTGTATATTAGGAAAATATGATGGTAGTTTGTTAATTAGATGACAATGTATTTATTTTTCTCTTATTAAACTACTACTACTACTACTACTACTACTATTACAGCTACTACTACCACACACACAGACATATATATATATATATATTAAACATAAAAAGGCACCCCCATCACTCACAAACGCTAGTCAAAATCCGAACAACCGTGGTCCAGGATACTTATTGACCTTGCGTGCTAAAACGTAGGAAACCCACTATTACGGTAACCAGTAATTCCTATATGAGCTGCTCGTTCGTTTTGGTGTTGTTGATTGCGTTGTTAGTGAAAATACCACCCAATTCACTTCGTCAAAGTTCAAAGAATTCCTTGAAACTTGCCAAATATAACATTTCACGACCCAATATCATTCTGGGAACAACAGCAGAGCCGAACGTTTTTGTGGACACACTAAAAAGGGCACTAAATAATGCTTACAGCTGGTCACCAGAAAAGTATTTACAACAGTTTCTTCAAATCCATAGGATTACGCCAAACCCTAACAGACCACCATAAATTATGTCTGGCTATAAAATCAGATCAGTATCAAAAACGAGACAAACCAGACAAAATAGAACCTCTACATAAAAGTACAATCTTGAAGATATAATTTTTTTCAAACACCTTACAATAACGTTTCATTTTTGGAACTTAGAAAGATAATACAGATGATGAGCAACTTCATCTACAAAATTCATGACCCGAAACCCAAGCAAAAAGTCATATGAACCATATACAAAAACGTATAACTGAGGATCAACACGATTTACCGCTAGAAAAAGAAGTAAACACTATTGAAATCGTCTATCACACATTTGGTATTGAGCCTCCTAAAACTGCACCAAAACCACAACGTTTTGGGGGAGAAAGGAAGGTCTCAAACGATGGTCTACCTAAAGAGAAAGAAATACTGATACTCATTACATGGAGTAATCAGATTGAGACAGGGGTGTTATGTCGGCATTACATATGAATGAACTGATCCATATACGTAAATACCAGGAGACAAGGTATTAATGCAGGATCGAGATCCAGAGAACAAACATAGGCATATTCCTTGGCTAGACGAACAACTCACTATTGTATGTTGTCGTAAATACATTTTTCTACTGTATTCCCGTGTTCTGTTTTCCTTTTAACCCGTTAAGTTATTGTTATAAATCTCGGACAACGCTGAGTAGATTATCTTGTATAAAATAATACAACTGTAGCGAAAGTAATGCAACACGTAACTTAGACAAGCAACGACGGCTTTTGTCTACTATGTAATAATAAGACTAAGAATTTTTTTTTCTCAGCAAATCTGCGTTTTTAAATACATGCCCCATCAAGAATAGTAAGCACTTAGTGGTTAGTATGTACCACCAAATATTTATAATATTGTATTTTTAGTGCCATGAATCCGAGGCAATGCCGAGTAGATTTTCTTGTATAAAATAAGAAAATAAGATATAGGCACATTTTTTCTGAGCAGTGCGCTCTATCCAGGATATTAAGCAGTTTAAATTATCTGATGTATACTACTTACCGGATCTGATCCTGTATTAATACTCTTATGGCAACCTGGAAACAATATCTACTTTATTTCTGCAATATAACAACAAAATAAAAAAAAGCAGAAATTTTTTTCTCCAGGGCAAGTTTACTTTTAAACACACCTACTCTACCTAGTGCATTGACCACTGTTGTATGACTCTATACCACTTACCAGATATGATACTGTACATTTTAACATGCCTTTTAGTAAACGCTAAGTAAATATTCTCGTATAAAATAGTATAACAAAACATGGTGATGCTTTTTCCGGGCACCGCAATCTTTAAGCACACGTGCTCTATCTAGGATATAGGGCACTTTGGATTAACTAACGTACATCACTCACCGGCTATAATACTGTATTATTACTCGTAATGTAAACGAGCAACATCATATATTTTGTCAAGTATACAATGTAGTAACATGTCAAATAATTTATTTCTCCAGGTCAACGCTTCATTTAAACACACCAGCTCTATCTAAGGCATGGAAAACTTTTTTGATCAGTAGGTATTATACTGCATTATTGGTTCCGAACAATGACCAGTAGATTTTGTATAATAATAGATTAATAAAACATAAGTGGTTTTTCCTGGGCAACGTGCACTTTAAAGATACATTATCTATCCAGGATATTGAGATTACTCCACGTATACCAGTTTCCAGATAAAATAAGTTTTAAAAATATTATACACATATACACATGCCCAATTTTTGATAATAATAATAATAATAATAATAATAATAATAATAATAATAATAATAATAATAATAATAATAATAATAAAAATAAAATTAGAAATATGTAAAATTTCCTATGAAAAATTTAAGAACGAATATCATGTAGTAAACAAACAGCTCCTTTCTAACTTCAAAACTCATTACCAAAAAGTAATGCAATTTATAGAGAGGACGTAAATCACATAATAATAAAAAAGCGGATAGCTACATTGGTTTTATATTCACTACCCTATCTCGCCGTTCAACATGCATCCTGTAAATTCTAACTCTTGAACTTCTACAAAAATAAAAATAAAAAAAATTAACGCCTGCTCTCACTGATTTACGACAAAGTTTAGCTAATAACATAGGAATCAACATTTTCGAAAACCAATTCAAAATTAGATAAGCTCAAAAGCATCTTTATTAACATCCAGCAACACACATTTCATAAAAATACGTATGAAAATAGCAACATTTCAAAATAACGTAATATTAGGATGGTGTAAAACAATATCGTTTTCTCACATATGTTACTTTTATATATGATTTCTGAATTAATTCATTGGTATATATAACCATCTTATATATCATTTTGAAGCGCGTTCTTTCGCTCTATCGAATCTTGTTATTAGTGACCGTTCTTAATCTCTTCATTTATTTTTTGCAGGCTTTTCGACAGCATGGACAAAATTCAAATCCGCGCTATTTTCTTGTTCCAGTTCAAACTAGGCAGAAAAGCTGCCGAGAAATCTTGTGATATTAATGATACATTTGGCTCAAGAACTACTAACGAACCTGTGGCTGAACTCAAGGTCGATTATTCAATAGTCGTTCAAATAGGGAAATCAAAAAAGTTGGATAATGGGTGCCGCATAAATTGAACGATAAAAAAAAATATTGCCGTTTTAAGGTGTTTTCTACGCCCATTCAGCGCAAAAAAAAAAACGACCCATATCTCGAGCGGATTGTGACGTGATGAGAAGTGGATCCTCTATGAAAACTGGCTACGTTCGGCACAGTGGTTGGATCCCGGGGAAGCTCCACAACACTTCTCAAAGCCGAAATTGCACCACCAAAAAGTTACGATGACTTTTTAATGGTTTGCGGCTGGTCTAATCAATCACATCTTGAATCCAGACGAAACGATTAGGCGGAGAAGTACTGCCAAAGAATTGATGAAATGCACCAGAAGCTCCAATGTATGGGCCCGAAATTGGTCAATATGAAGGGACCAATTCTCATCCATGAAACGGTCGCCCGCATGCTGCTCAACGGACTCTGCAGAAACTGAACGAATTGGGCTATGGGACTCTACCTCCTCCGCCATATTCACCGGACCTCTCGCCCACCGATTATTATTTTTCCAAGCTTCTCGACAACTTTCTGTGCGAAAAATGCTTCAAAAGTCGAGATGATGCGCAATCGGCCTTTGATAAATTCATCGTTTCCAGTATTTCGGATTTCTATGCAAATGGGACAAATAAACTTGTTTCTCGTTGGCAAAAATGTGTCCATTCTAATGGTTCTTATTTCGATTAATAAAGTTTATTTTGAAGTTGAACGTCAAAAAACGACATTATTATCGCACCAACCTAATGCATTTGTTTCTTTTGACGCTATTTCTCGCTCCCCTGAATTTTAATTGTAAACGGCTTTCATGAAAATAGCGAGTTCGTTGTTTCAGTCTAACAGATGACACATGCGTGTATTTGATGTGTTTTGAAAATTTGTTGTTTTCTTCAACTTTTTTTGTTTATTTGGTTTTCTCGTCGGATTATGACGGGACGTAGTATCGAAAAAGTTCGTAATGCATATGGAAAATACATTAATTAACTGTACTGCTACAGTTTGTGACCGATGCGACCGATTTTCGTTGGCATTTAACGTAAACAGAATGCCGCTAACGAAGCATTTAGACAATCGGATTGTTAGAGAGTAAGCGGCAATTTTCGATTGTGACTTGTGTAATGTTTAAAATTCCTCTGTCAACAGAAAATTTGCAAGAAATTGTGCAATTATACCTTTTTTTTTGTCGAATCACACGATTTCGAACAATTTCATTATTTCTTTTTATGTAAATATCTGCTTATCTGTTTTATAGTAGAAAGCCAAGAGTTCCGCGGGATTCAGTGCGGAACCATGATCCTGCTATTCCAGCAGATCATAACAACATAGAATATTCCATATTTCTTTATTAGATCATCCGCTTTTCAATGTGTGAGGTACGGCTGAAGAAATTATATAGCATTGATTGAAAGAAGTTGAAATATTCAGACATTATTTGAAATATTTTTCAATTTGTTTTAGCTTATTGATGCAGCTTATATTACGATTTCTATTTTGCAATTGATATCATTTTCAAGCAAATGTAAAAAACGGTGCCAACGCAGTCGCTGCAAAATTATCAGAAGAAACAAATAGAGACAGAGGAACTACAACATGATTATATATATATATATATATATATATATATATATATATATATATATATATATATATATATGTATACATATATATATATATACATATATATACATATATATATACAGAGAGAGAGAGAGAAAGAGAGAGGGAAAAAGTGAGAATTATGTTATCAAACAATATATATATATATATATATATATATATATATATATATATATATATCTATATATGCCCTAGTATAAGGAGTTTTTTGCTTAATTTTCCATTTAACTTTTTCTTATGGTCTTGGAAAGATAATAAAGTTATATATAATTTTTAACTCTAATTTTTTTTAACATTATATATGTCTGTGTGTGTATGTGCGGGAGAGAGAGAGAGAGAGAGAGAGAGAGAGAGAGAGAGAGAGAGAGAGAGAGAGAGAGAGAAATGCTAATGAACTCAGAAATGGCTTGACCGATTTTATAAAAAAATATCACACGAAGGTACTTAGGTGTTTGAGAGTACCTAGGTGGATTTTGAATCGGAATGCGTCTGATAAGGACCGAATATCGATAATCGAATAAAGTACGATTAAAAAAAGAAACAGTCTGATTTTGAGCAAAATTAAAACTTATATACAACATAACAATTGCATTCGAGAAATTTTATCGCCCCACAAACAGAAAGGTCCAGCGTATAAAATTAACATGCTTTTTAAAGACTGGGGAGCCTTTGAAATAAATGTACTTTTAAAGCACAATTAAACCATGATACTTAATTTTTGTAAGTTTAACTTTTATTCATGTATTATGTATAAATAATTACATAAACTCAACAGTTGGTTCTTCGATAAGACAGATGCGTTCGAAATGAATGTTTCTGTTAAGAGCAAAACAGAACAATAAACTTGACATTTCTTTTTAAGCTTTATTCACAGATACTTGTATAACATCACCAGTAGATTCTCTACAGCGTTATGTATTGATAAAAATGTATTGATTAATATAAGAGAAAACATCCAACGGCATGATAAAGACGTATTGTAGATTTAGTTACTGCGCGGAGGTATGTGGTAGATCCTTAACCAGATAAGCCACTCAATCGATTTGATTAAATAAATGGATGATATCACCGACTTCAATGACAATAAAAATATGAAGATTAGAATATTTGTTGATCCTCATTCAACCCATATATATAACTATATATGTATCTGTATATATATATATATATATATATATATATATATATATATATATATATATACACTGTATAGATATGTATATATGTTTTAATAACTTCATATATATTTGTACTATATATGTATATATGTATAAGATATATAAGTATATATATATATATTTAAATATGTGCATCTATATCTGTACACGCCAATATATATGTTTGTGTTTACACCTTGTATAAATGTATATGTATATATATACATATACGGATATACATATATTTATATATTTAAATATATATTTAAATATATATTTAAATATATAAATATATGTATTTCTGTATAAATAGATATGGTGTATATTAAGTATGTATTATTAGTTATAATCTATCTCTCTACTTGTCTATATAAATAAAAATTATATATATATATATACACTATATATATATATCACGCAGATATTCATATGATAAGAAAAAAGAATTATATATATATATATATCATCCTTTATTTTTATTTATGCATTTATTTTATTCAAGGCTTCTTTAGACTATATATATATATATATATATATATATATATATATATATATATATATATATATATATATATAAAGAGAGAGAGAGAGAACGAGAGAGAGAACGAGAGAGATATATTAAGAGTAAAAAAGGGAGAAATATGTTTGTTCACGCATGCCAGTGTTTTCCAGATACAAAATCGATTCTTAAAGTTTAAATACGCTCGAATTTAAAACAGAAATATTACACTAAACATATATTCTTGTTGGAGTTGAATAGTTAGTATGAATTCAGTTATATATATATATATATATATATATATATATATATATATATATATATATGCATATATATAAATGTGTATGCTGTATAGGAGCTATATAAATACAAACATATGTATGTGCATAATTAGGTGCGTATACATTTCGACATGCATATATACGATCGTAGTTATACTACATATGTTAACATATATAGGGCCATATATGTTTATATATGCCTCTGTATGTATGTATGTATGTATATATATACATATATATATATGTAATAAGTTATGAAAATATATATTGCAAGTAAGCTACACGGAATATTCATCATTTCATCCTCGTGAGAATTCGTCAGGTTTTATGAAGTAGACAAATATACATATATATATAAATGCATGTATATATGTATATAAATGTCTATACATAAATGTAGCCAAACACACACACACACACACACACACACACACATATATATATATATATATATGAAGATAGAGACATAGAGAGAGAAAGAGATATATTAATTATTTTGTTATATTTCTTTCTTTTTGTTTTTAATAAAGCATAGCATTTCACAAAACTTTCTAACATAATGTATTGAAAAAATGTAAAATTTGTATTACTTGAGAAATACTAATCCTAAAAGTTAAGAAATGTGAACATAATATTTATATTGATTCATCGTTTACTTTACATTTTATTTATTATAAAATATGTTACATAAAAAATAGACAAAGATTAATTTATCTGCGCGTATTCGGCGATATCTTTATTATGTAAGGGCATGCCTGTCTAAATGACTATTTCTGAGAATTTATATATATGCGTGTATGTGTGTGTGTGTGCATGTGTGTGTGTGACAGTATAAAATAATGGTACTGCTGTCTTGCAAGAGCTGAATTACAATATATATATATATATATATATATATATATACATACATACATATATATATAATCATATTTATATATATATATACATATAAACTTATAAATACATATATATATCTATCTATATGTGCATATATATCTATATCTATATATAATTGTACATATATTCTTTTATATATATGTACATAGGTTCTCCATGAGCTCATCTATATTTATATATATATATATATATATATATATATACACATTATATATATATATATATATATATATATAATATGTTTATACATATATATGCACATTCATACATACCTATATATATATATATATAATATATTTATACATATATTATATGCACATTCATACATACCTATATATATATATATATATATATATATATATATATATATATATATATATATATATATATATATATAAATTTTAAGTGCTATGAGAACAGAATATTCTTTTCATCTCTTGGACTTTCGAGTATATATCCGACACAGTTAGATCGAGTTAATAAACTGAGAACCACGTCACTTCATATAAAAGCATATAAGATATCAACGGATACACATTGGAGAGTCAAAACAACGAAAAGAATATGCTGTTGTCCTAGCCCTAATAATCATATGAATATATATATATATATATATATATATATATATATATATATATATATATATGTTTTGTTTACGCCTTATGTAGATGTATATGTATATATATATGTAAATCTATGTATATGTATACAAAATTTATAGATGTATGTATCTATAAATGCATGTATATATATATATATATATATATATATATATATATATATATATATATAAATTTCATAAGTATTTCTGTAGATTCATATACATATATACACACATATATAAATCTTTACATATGCATATATATACTTATATATATATATTAATATGTACATATTTACACAGACACAAACACACATACACACACATACACACACACACACACACACACACACACATATATATATATATATATATATATATATATATATATATATACTGTGTTTTGTATATACATGTACACTGGAAATATGCAAAGTAAACGGAAACTGATCTGGTCACACATATTAAGGGAGTACATATGTAAAAGAATGGATGATTGAAAGTCATAAATATTTAAGTTAGAAAATAACTTCTGGAAAATTACTGTTTCGTTCAGAAGTTTTATCATGTAACTGAAAGTGTAGTTGAAATTTATAATAATAATAATAATAATAATAATAATAATAATAATAATAATAATTACTTACGCACTGAACTCCCTGGAACTGTATAGCGGAAAACAATTGAGTGGTAATAAGCAGGGTGATTATCCGCTGGATTCCATTACGTTGATAGTCCATATTGAAAATCGGGAACATTTTCTTTTCTATTCACCAAAACAAATTCCAAGAAGAGATAAAAATTCTAACTTTTTTTCTTTTTTCTCTCTTATCTTTATATTTTTTATCTTCAGAACTGAATCCAAATTACTACTTCCACGTGGCTTTATTTATTGTTGTGTTGTTATATATTTTTCTTACATTTTTTTGCTTTACGTTTTTTTTTTTTTACAGATGAGAAACTGTTTTATTATTTATTAGAATGATAATGTTCTTTTTTTTATTTTTCTCGGCATTTATGCTGTGTGTGCGTTATTTTAAAACGCTACTTATTTGCCGAGATGTCGCTTTAGTGGAAACGGTTTAAAGTGAATATAAGTTTTAGGCAGTTGAACAACCACTGCGTGCTTGTATGCGCAGGCCGCGAATGACTGAAACCAAAGAAGAGAGTGTCGAAGGAAATTCACGATACAATAGTAAACGGAGTCGTAGCGTTAATAGTCATGGCTGAGGTTACAGTAGAAGTAAAAAAAAAAAACAACCCATCATTAAACGATGGTGCCTGAAATAGTAGTCGGAGTAGAGCAGAGCATCCCCCTCCCTACATCTTCCACAGTTGCTCTTTCGAGCATGAAGTGCGTGTTTTACGTGAAAGAATACGCTTTTTTTATGATGTTGTTAAGAACTGAAGGCCCATTTTGGCATCGGGTATGGATAGACATGAAGTGTGGTCCAGTAAGGTCATACTCCTACGCATTACTTCCACCATGGGTTAGGGTTAGGGGTAATTTATCGTCAGTCGCTTGAATCGTTCCTATCGATAAAAAATTTGCACCTATCAAAAGTGTTCCTCTATTTAGGGTATCCATATTTCCTACTATAAATCGACGCAATGTCTAAAACTTCTCTGCTATGTAGGTAGGTATGCTGGTCGTAGTAGGTAAGTATACTTTGTAATCTTTAAATTGGCCTCAGTATGCAACCGGTATATTTTGTCTCGATTACACCTATATCTCTTTATTATGTCTCCATGCATAAGATCACAGTGAGTTTACAAGGTTTGCAAAAGGCAATCTCTATGACCGCGTTCTCTGAAAATAAGATCCCCATGAAAGGGCCGCAATTTGTAAATAAACCAATCTGTCTTCAAATCACTAATAATCAGCATTTATTTACGAATTTTAAATTTGATAATCAATACAAGTTGTAAATGAAAGATCAAAACCTCTTCTCTACTATTATATAAAAGGAACTTTGTGCGTGGGTGTAAGTTCGTTTCCTATTGACTCGAAAACAGCTGGGCCGATTTTTTCTGACATTTCACATGAAGGTAATTGATGTATCTGGGAGTGTTCTTACGTAGGTTTTCTATCAGAATACATCTGATAAATATCGACACTCGATGATTGAAAAGTTCGATTAAAGAAAGAAGTTTTATCACCGCACAAACAGAAAAGCTTGACCCGTAAAATCAACTGTAGATCCATTTATAAGACAGGGGTCCTTCTGAAATAATCTTTCTTTTTAGAGCACAATCGAAGCATGATACTTGAATTTTGTTCGTTTAACTTTAATTCACGTGTTTATGCAAAGCAAATTTTATAAAATAAACAGTTAATTCTTTAACAAGACTGTGGCACGTTCGAAAGAGAAGTATCTTTTTAGAGCACAATTGAACACGTTACGTTTACATTTTAAACCTTAAATGTAGCTAGTTGGTAAAAATAATTTTTTAAAATCAACAGCAGACTCTCTATATTGCAATATAGACTATAGCGTATTGTAGATTATGTCACAGTGAGGAAGCATATGGAACCTGCCCCCGATATGCCGCAATTAGAGCAGGGAACTAAGTGATTAAAAAAAAATGGTCAATTTCATGGAATTTGATAACAAAAATGTATGGGAAGGTAGAAAATTGGTTGATCTTCATTTAATCCCAGACAACGTCAACTATCCCTGCTAGTAATTTACTTTAAAATTGGAATTTGAGAAAATTGCTTTAAACTAGATAAACACATATAAGCAGTGCTATATTTTATTATTAAAAACGACTCTATAGACATGTTTGGCATTCTAGCTGATAGCAAAAGTACTATATGCTTTTTTTGTTTTTAGTAAAAGGAGGGAAAATCCTCCTTGATTAAAGAACTTTTTAATTTTAATCAATGCAGAGTGTGTCTAACCTTGACCCTGAATAGGGAAAGTAAATGAAGATCGTATACACATTTTTCATATTTGCTAAAATAATTAAAACATGGGATACAGAAATAAAATATTAATTACATAAAGACATGAGATTAATGAGATCTGCAGAACTCCAGTAAACTATGTAAATATTTTATTCTATGTAAATATTTTTATTCTACGTAAATATTTTTATTCCATGTAAATATTTTTATTCTACGTAAATATTTTTATTCCATGTAAATATTTTTATTCCGTGTAAATATTTTTATTCCGTGTAAATATTTTTATTCTACGTAAATATTTTTATTCCATGTAAATATCTTTATTCTATGTAAATATTTTTATTCCGTGTAAATAGTTTTATTCCATGTAAATATTTTTATTCCGTGTAAATAGTTTTTATTCCATGTAAATATTTTTATTCCATGTATTTTTTTCTATGTATATGCATATATAGTTCTGAAATTTTCAGATGCATATTGTACGTATTTTTTAATTCATCGAATTACGGTTCTCATCTTAAGTGTTATTTTACACAATGTTTCGGTCGAAGTAACCTATGACCTTTTCAGATGTATCTTGTTAAATTCGAGAATCGTTTTGTTGAATTTCGAAATCTTTCTTTCAAACTCGAGAATTTTCACGGAATTTCGGGGTTAAGAAGACTCTTGTTACATCAATTATGACTGAATCGAAATGTCCAGTAAAAAGTTTAGAAAACTAAAACCTGTTTTTGTTTCTGTAAATAGTAATTAATCTTCAAAATGAAAAATGATTTCGTGAAAAAAGACACTTATATTCCTATGCTGATGCCGGGATCTTAAGCTAATGGTATCAGGTTTAACCATGAAACCACGTCAGTTAGAGGCTATTCTACAAAGGATTGCATGCCGAGTAAGGCATGAACTCTTCCGAGACAGAATTCACAACATCCACAATTCACAACATGGTAGAATAAACACTAATTACAGACCAAAACATCAAATGCCCTCGCCCCCTTCTTGATAGGAATATCACTGACTGATGAAAGTGCCTGCATCCAAAATACCTGTATATATCACCTGTTAAAGATTTAAAATCTCGCTTAAAAAAAAAACTTGAAAAAATCTGAAAGCTAAGGACGTAAAACAACATGCCCATCTTTCACCCCGTGATAACGGTATCATAAGACTATCAGCAGTAAAGACAATGCCACGGTGTTAATGGATAGAGCAGAATATTCCCCCCAAATTGGTAGATGCAATAGAATATGGTGACTGCATTATTGTAAAAAAGAATCAGACTTTGGAAACTAAAAGGAGTTGTCACAAATCCCCATCGTACGACAAGAATTCAGCTCCCTTTTAAAAATAAATAACAAGGCTCCCATTCATTCCAACCAGAGAGTGTTTCTAGATGTAGTGAGTCTGTTCACGAAAGTAGATACTGACAAGACTGGGTTTGATATGGGAGAGACTGGCTGCAGATACTTTACTGAAGGAGCGCACTTGCATCCGAATTGATAATATAATGGAAATGTTGACCTGTTTTGAAATCACTGGTCAGGGGTTTAAGTCGTTCGTATGTCGAAAGCTAACTTTTACTGGACAGTATCTAAACTTCAATTCCAACCATCCACATAATGTAAAGAAAGGAATCGCTCGTTGCCTACAACACCGAATACAATAATAAGAAAAATAACACAATAATAAGAAAAATGATACAATAATAAGAAAAATAACACATAATAAGAAAAATACATATCAAGAAAAGATATCTGAAATACATATCTGAAATACATATCTGAAAAGATATTCTGAAATACATATCTGAAATACATATCAAGAAAAGATATCTGAAAAACTTCAACGATGTAATCCATGTAATATTAAGACAGGTTTCAGGGCGATTCGATACCCCAGAAAAACTTTGAGTCAAGACAACAACGGAAAGAATCATAACCAAGAAGTGTTTGTCAGGGATTTCATGTAAATGTGGAAAGTTATACAAAAGTGAAACATGTCATCCACCAGATGTAAGGTAAAAGGGACATCGAAAAGCCGTAATACGTGGAAAGATTGAAAAATCGGATATGGCTGAGCACATATGGCGGGAAAAAGAAAATGATGCAACGAAGTAAAAATTATAATCAGAGAAGGACGGTAGAGAGTAAGACGGCTTTAAGAATCAGCGCATATGCTGGGTGAAATTAAATCTAAAATGTGAAATTATATGAGCACCATTAATTATAAACAAATAATAAATATTATATATATATATACATATATATATATCGATAAATATATATATATATCGACATATAGCTAGATCTAGATATAAATAGTAATAAAGTAGATTAAAATATGATTGAGAAAATTCTATATTATAAGTGGCTTATTCTAAATCTAATTATTTTAAATCTAGTAATTTGTGCATCTTTTAAGATATTTGGTACTGAATTTTCAACATTCTAAGAGAGATACCTCTTTTATATTTTCTAAAAATAAGTTATCGAACTTGATTTAATGTTTTAATTTAGCGTGAATAAATCTTAAAAAAAATAGATTTTAATTAATAATACTCTTTTTTCCTTTTGTCTTGCATTATTAATTAAGACAATAAATATATAAAAATATTAATATGAAAATGAAAATGTATCTCTTTAATTGAACATGCGAATATGTATTCACGAAAATGAAAACGAATTAGAATTTACTAATGAATCTAATTGAATTTAGTCTGGTTTTATCATAACTGTTTTTAAAATCGTTTCTCTAATCGTTAGTTTTGTTTGACGCTTTTATTTTTAATTAGAACGTTAATACAAAATCTTGAAAACATGGGTATGACCTTAGAAAAATTCTTGTATTTGACAATATCCATCTTAAGAAGAGCGGAGGTTACATCAACCGAAACATTGTTCAAATAACACTCACGATTTGAATGGTAGTTTGAAGAATCCAAATAATATGTATACACACTTTTTATGGATAGGCGATCACCAGGAACCATGTAGTAAGTTTTCGTTTCAATTATTAGCGTTATAAACAGGAACGCATCTCTATAACGTATTCACAGACATTCTTTTGTGTGAAAGATGTTGTCTATTCACATAAAAAATAACGCTGGTCGGAGTTTGTCATCGGTAATATTTGAGCTTGAAAATCAATATTTGATTCCAAGTAGTTCGTGTATTGAGTTTTTATTCTACCATGTACTTTGCAATAAAATTCTACTTTGCTTAAATTTCTAAAAATGTATACTTGTTCCTGCTCGGAAGATTGATAAAATGTTTTATTGACTTTAGTGTTTTCTATCAGTTTTCTTCGCTTTATTCTTTGTTTTTGTTTTTGCTATACATTCTGTAGAATTTTCATACTCTCTCTCCTCATCTCTCTGTTATTCTCTATCTCAGTCTTTTATGCAATTTACGCTTTAGACTTTAACACTTTACAGTCATTTCACAGAATTGCCTCTCTTTCAAATAAAAGATAATAAAATGTACTGTATAATATACAATTCTGCTTAATATTTACTGCATTTTACCGTTTATCGAGCATCATAGTTAGTGATACGACAATATATCGCTTCACATTTTACAATAGTTGTACAACCTTGCCGATTCTCGTAATAAAACATTGTTTTAAGATATACACTTCTCTAAAACTTTATTGCAGTTTCACTGTATTGTCTCTTCTCAATACAAAATTTGATGTATTGTATTTAGCAATGTGTTCTGCTATTTAAAACTAATCTGCGGTATTGTGGATCAATTTTATTTAGCTATACAATTTACTGTTTAAGATTTTTCGTTGTGTAAAGGATTTTGTCAATCACCATATTAATCAATTGTACTTTGTTATACACTATTTTAAACGTAAAGTACAGTTAAACGGCATTCTAATGAAGGATGAATTGTATTCAACTCTATAGCTAAATAGTTATTCAAGACATTTGTATAAGTTATATAATTTACTTTTTATGATTTTACTGCAATTTCATGATATTGCCAATCTGTATATTAAAATAAAATCACTTATAATAAGCAATGCCTCATACTACTTAATAATTTATCACTAACGTTCATGATAAAATAATATATTGTACTTAGTCATACCTATTGCTACATTTTACTATAGTTTTAGACTATTATATATAATTTATTCTCCATAAACCATACTAAATTGCATTTAGTTATACACTAATTTATTCACCTATTTTTTTACACATTTTTATCAAAAATGACAAAAAAGACATTAAAATTATTGATATTATAAAAACTTTTAGTCAATTTGTGATCTATGTTCGCTTGATATTCTCAGAATAAACGCATTCCTCAATGAATGAATAGCCTAGCCACATGTTTTTGCAATAATGGAAGACACTGCTTGTTTTTACTATTACTAATTGAAAAGTCTCATACTATAGCACCGCCTACTATCTAATATTAGCAAAAGGAGTAGACAATTTCATTAAAATCAAATTGGCTATTACACGAGGATACTGATGAGGTTTTCCACGGTTTTGAGAAGCAATTCTCCCTAAAACAACGCTTAAACAGATTTTTAAGTATAGGAGTTAGTTCTGGTTAACGCTTTCTCGGCACTATAATTGGAATGTTGTCAGAGCCAGTTGCTTTAGTGGGATCAATGTTTTGGGATTAGCTAGGCAACATCACGCACAGATATTTGTATGTCACATAGTGTGTTTTCTGATACAGGAGAAAATACGGAGGTTGGTTGCCTTGACGCATGGGATAGAATAAGCTGCAAAATTCTTGGCAAAGAGTTTGGCTTTGTCCGATGCTGACGAGATTACCTCAGGTCTATTGGTGATGGTTGCAATAGAGCACATGCTACTGTTTGGGACCCTGTTTGCTATTTGCCAAAATTAGTGGAAACCAATCCGCTACACAGCTACTTTGAACTAAACGGACTGATCATACAACTCTCTCGTGTTCTTTACTACTCTTTTACAGTAGTTGCTGACAGTGCTGAAATGGCTTTAGTACATCTATTAAGTTGGAAGCAATGGGAAAAGTGATTTCTGTGCGTAATGGCAGCAGCACATTCTGGAGAGAACCACAGCTGGCTGTTAGGTTTTTGCTGGAATTTTTTTCGGGGTCTGATACTATGGATGACCCATTCTTTTTAACATGGAAGGGAGAGTTAGATCTGATATAAATGTACGGAAGTTATCCCATTCAAACATAGAGTATCGATATACTTTACGATGGAGAGGTACGTCTGAGGACTTATTACATTTCATTTTTATCTTAACTGATGCAGTCAAGTGGTCGGAAGATCCCAGTGGAGACAGAACAGAAGATAAACATAACTCAGGGCTAATGTGAAAAAGGTCTAGGAGACTTGCATACTGACCGTCAGTGTCGGGCACACGAGTGAGTTCATGAGCTATTTGAGTTAGGACATAAACAATCGTAAAAGCGTGACAAAACCTCCTCTCATCATCTGTCTTGTTTGAGTGGGCTAACCATTCCACATTGAACATTGAAGTTTCTACATGTGAATGTTAGCCGAAGGATGAACAAACAGGATGCAGTCATTTTTTTCAGATATACTCTTAAAGATACTAACTCTGCTGTTATTGTGACGATAGAGGGCAAATATAAACGCAGTGGTGTTAGAAAGTGGAAGTGCAACTTGAAAGCACAAATAGGGTAATGTAGAGTCTTCTTCGGAGATGTCCATACGGCATGGAAAGCATCTCTAATGTAGGCAAATATTATATGCTCATGGCGATCTGGGGTCAGATTTTGATGATGGGTTAGAGTATCCTTTAATTACAAACTCATCTAAGGAATCATGTTGACCCAATGCTAGTTTCGCTTAGGAATAATAGGTCTGGTTTAGTCTCCTGTAATTGGGTTTCAACATCTGGAAGGTTGAAACGTAGACCCCTTATGTTGGAGAAGGAGACAGTGGAGGTTGTACGTTGAAAATTGGAGTCCTGCGTTTACTCGTGTATTTTTTTCCAGAGATTTTTCATTATGGACTTTTGGGATTTGTGGAACAGGTCGACATACACTATTAGAGCTGGGTAGAAAGAAAAAGAAGCAAAGAAATATGTATTTTCTTGTGGCTCATAAGGTAAAGCTGTAAAAATTGTCCACTAATATGGCATCGAGAAGCCCCACCAGAAGCTACTACTTGATCCAAATTGCAATACAGTACTCTTTGCACATGTTGATAGGACAGCCTCCTTAGTTGTTAATCCAAAGTTCAGGTTCCTGACTATCAAATAGATACGTCAGCCCAGTTAAAACGTTTGTGGCTCGAATTGATTAGCTTCCGGCGGAAAACAAAATAAAGATTGTCTGTAATTTCTTATATCAATAACATTTGTGAATCTGAAGCTTTTTACAATATAAAATAAAAAATAACTTCGACGGTTTTGGATATAATTATGAACATCAGAAAATTCTGAATGAAAGGAAAATATTTTAAATTATTTATGCTATTTTTACTAGATATTGCCCAAATTATATAAATACAATTATGTATCAAAATGTTTATTTGAACTATTTTGACGTTAGACTTATTTTTTATTTATCACAATGTTTGCCGTAGCGAAAAAATAACACAGTAGAAAAATCAAATCTCAACCGAAAGAGATACCGAACTAAGGACGTAATAATGGAGATAGACTCTTTATCACCGCACAAGCAGTAATACCATGCATATCAAATCAACAGTAGGTTCTTTGATATTACAAGAGTGCGTTCGAAATGAATGTCTGTGTTTAGAGTACAATTGAAGGATAATAATTGACTTTTGCATTTTTCTCTTTGGCTAAATAATTTTATAAAATCAACAGTAAGTTCTCTACAGTGTGATAGATACTATAATATATTGGTAACTTAGTCACTGCGAAAGGCATATGAAGCTTTTTCTATGTGCATCGGGATGAGTCCACAATAAGAGCAGGCAATCAATCGATTTGATTGAAAAATGGGCTACTTCAACATACTATTGAGTTTATAAAATTATTTGATATATAATGGCTTGAATTAAAGTTTAAAATTCAGCAGCCGAGTACGATGCTTGAATTGTCTTCTAAACAGTGACATTCATTTCGAACGTGCTCTTGTCATACCACTGTTAGTTTTAGATGCTTTGCAGTACTGGTTGTGCGGTGTAAACATACCTAATGTTATACAAAAATGACACTAAGTGTCCGATGATTACTTAATCAGGTTTGCAAGAAAGTTCTTGTGATTTTTAACTTTTAAATTCAGATGAACATATCTTGGCCCAGACAAAATTTTATTGGGCGAATAAGCACAATCAGGATTAACAAACTTTTGCAAACGCAAAATAAGTGTAATTATGCAAGTAACGTAAAAGTCTAGCGTTTTAGTGGCGATAAAATAACTATAGGCGTTTTTGATATAGCTTAGGTTTTTGAAGCATTTCTCACGTAGAATGTTGTTGAGATGCTTGAAAAAGTAGTAGTCGGTAGGTAAGAGGACTGGAGAATATGGCGGATAAGGCAGTGTGTCGTAGTAGAGAATATGGCGGATAAGGCAAACTGTCGTTCAACTTCTGCAGGGTCGATTTAGCAACGTGCGGTAGGGCATTGTCGTGGAGGAGAATCGGGCCTTTTTCGTTTTCTGTGTTGTTATCGAAGTGTCTGACGCAGTTCATCCATTTGTTCACCGCCGTAATGGATTCACCTGTATCCTATAAACTTTAATGACTGAGACTGGCCGCAGACCACCAAGCAGTCAGCATGAACTTCTTTCGTGTAACTCTGGATTCGGAAAGTGTTGTGGAGCTTTGTCGGCGTCTAACCAATGAGCTGAGCTGACTTGTAAAGAACCCACCTTTTCTCGCGACTCTCGTTGCCACCATGAAATTTCTTAAACCACCAGTTTGCCGTGCCTTCAGCAGTGCTTTCTCGGCAAAACGCTTTATTGATATCGCGAGCTGTTTCAGAACCTTTTCAGCCTAGCTTGAATTAAAATAAGAAAATTGTACGAATTTGCTTTTATCTATCTTGTATTAAATGTTATAAAAAAAGACAAAATAGTTTTAAACCGATCGTAATTTAAATGAGTAGATAGAAGGAAAAATGTTCTTTAAAATGATAACAATTACTTATTTGAAAATGACATATAACAATTACTTATTTGAAAATGATATATAAAAATTACTTATTTAAAAATGATATATAACAATTACTTATTTGAAAATGACATATAACAATTACTTATTTGAAAATGACATATAACAATTACTTATTTGAAAATGACATATAACAATTACTCATTTGAAAATGATATATAACAATTACTTATTTGAAAATGATATATAACAATTATTTGAAAATACATTATTTGAAATAAAAATTCCGCAAGAACATTCTTGTCAACCTCATACTTAAAACAGTTTGTATTCTAATTTAGTGTTATTCATTAGAAATATCCAAGTCTGTGGCAGTATTTTTATCGTTAGTACGAACGCATCTTCAAAGAAGTGTTGCTAGCAATGTACGAAAACCTCGATAATTACTTTTATGCAAGTGTAACATTAAAGAGAGGCCACATCAGACCTGTAGGGTTGATGTGACGTTTCTTTTAGTTAAAAGTAATTTTTTGTTCCCGGACGATGATCGGGTTGAAAAAAAATTATTATTAATTTTTATTTGTGAATAAATTCTGAGCTAAGTCTGTTGTTGAAATGGCGGCGGCAAGAGTGCCTTTGTAGTGAAAAGTTAAATTACATTCTAGACTTCAAAAGCGAAAAAGAATGCATAAAATATGTTAGCCAAAATACACAGGCGTTTGATCTCCAAGGGCCGGAATCATAGTGGAACAGTAGCCGGAGGGGTGGGGATTTCACACCCGCAATTGGCAAAACTATGAGCCAAAAAGTTGACCTGGGAATTTGACAAGTTGAAAAGTCAGGTTGTTTTTGATCTAAGAGAAACACACGCAGTGACTCGGGATTGTGTTTAGAACAAAGAAGAGGAAAAAAAATGAATTGTCCGAAATTTCAAAACAATAAAATAACGTATCGAGAATTGTCATTTGGTGAATCAGGTCGAACGAAAAAAGGGAATTTATGAAGTATTTTTGTTCGGATGGGAACATGTGTTGTCCGATAAGTTCAAAGCGACAAATGCATTCTTGGTCTTTTGACGTAAACAAAATGTCTGATATAATAAAATGGCCGACAACCAGAACTTAATTCAAAGATAAACTAAAATTCCTTTGAATTATCAAAGCGAAAAGTGAGATCAATAGATAATTTTAAAACAAATAAAATCGCGTGATTTGCTTTAAGTCAAAGGAAAAATAATTTTCCTGGATAGGGGGAAATTCCATTAGTAAGCCAGGGAGGAGTTAATTAATACAATGTGTAAGTTGGGCGTTAATTAAGGGAGGAGTCAATCCAATTTTGGAAATGGACCAATGAAAAAGGGCCCTGTCGAAGTATAATCAACCAATGAGAAAAGGCCCCGTCGAATTATAATCAAGCAATTTGATTGGTCGATGACGAACATGGGTATCGTCATCATTCCATAATTGTATTATAAAAGAAATGAAAAATCAAAGATTAAGTCAGAACAGGAAAAGAGTAAGAGTCAGAAGAAAAGAGAGATAAGTCTCAGCAGAATCACCTCTCTCTCTCTCTCTCTCTCTCTCCCCCTTGCTTGTTGCCTGATAACTCAACGCTTATAACGTGTCGATCACTTAACAAGAATTACGCAAAGTCCGCAATACCGACCAGGTATTTCAACAACAGAAGCTCAGTTGTAGAACTAACTGCTTGCTTGAATTAATTGTCAACTCTATGGATATGCTGTAAATACTTCTTTTATGAATTTCCGAAATATATATTATATTAACTAACCTCCGGAGTTTTGTTGCTGATGTGCGTTGATCCGTATATATGTACATTCTTTATTTGCCAAATGTGACCACGGTTAAGGTCACACATGCAAGGTCACATCTGTGGATATTTCGTTATTTGCCATTTGTGACACCGTATCCGTCAACGAACACCCAGGATAACTAGACGATCCACGGAGGACAGGCCTTGAGGACCGAGCATCCGAGAAGAATCCCCAACGCCTTAACGAAGAACTCACTGGGTGACGCGACGTACTAACGGTTGGCAGACCTGGTTGCCCAGTCGACATATTATAACTGTACCGACCAGGGTGCAGATCATAACTGGGCCGCGATCAGGGGTCAAGGGCGTGTAAGGCACACGCTGAAAGGTCACACAAGCGTATATTTCTGGAAGATTATTTAGTGATTGAATTAATTTGTATCTTATAGAATTAAGTGATATTAATTGGCCATTTCACCGTAATCCATTTCCATACCCTTGGTGTCTTCTCCCCACAATAAAATTATTGTTTATTTTAGTTACATTCTCTTTAATGCGGAATGCCGTTGCACACAGTGGTGCTTATCAGTTTTGGGCCGATTGTATGGTAGCCTAGAAATGTTTACAATGAATATTGGTCAGCGTAAGAATCAATGGAAAAGAAAAAAAAAGAACTCAACGACCATAAAAGCATAATTATGATATCTGTTAACATTAATAGTTCACTAACAGAATTCGTGGAAATTTCACATTAGCCGAAAATTTAAAAACACAAATCAGTAAGAAACTAATATAATTAAACAATTACAATGAGGCTCAACTATGTACCATTAACGACTAAACTAAGTCATAAAGCTCTGGATGATCAGGTACTGATATATTTGCTGATACAATTGCATCAATTTGTTGAATTGTTCTGATTTTATCCTGATTTCGCAGCATCATGTGACAGTCATCTTTTTCGAAATCTAATAAAATTGAATTGGTTAGCAATAACTTACTTATTAATAATATGATTTGCACCGACTAAACACTGGCTTGCAATAACTAACTTGTTCGTATTGTCATCTGCATCCACCAGACACTGGATAACAATAAAAATAATTGTCAGTATTGTGATCTGCACTGACAAAGGAACTACAAATAAATAACTTATTATTTGGATCTGCACCCACCATACATGGACAACTGTGGTATGCAAATAAATTCCATTATCAAAGGTTTTCAATCCAGCACATGCTGCTCAGCCATCCGAAATTATTATTGTTCCTGGCAAAGTGCACGAACGAATTATTTGGAATAATGTTTTCCAATCCCTCCTTTAAAATGCTGTAATGTTGAATATGTTGCCCCCTCTCTCTCTCCCCCTCTCTCTATCTCTCTCTGTTACATAAATAAAGTACTTGACAAACAAATCTTTTTCTTTTCGCACAATTCACCAGAAGTGACTTTTCCAGAGCAATTTTGTCGTCTTAAAACTTTGTTACATTAAAACAAACACTTTTTCTTACAATTTGTTAAAGTGACTTTTCCAGTGCATTTTTGTTATGTCAAATATTTATAACATTAAATATAGGAGTTAATAAACGAAACCTTTTTCTTACAATTAATCAGAAGTGACCTTACCAAGGCATTTTGTAATTAATTAAAAGTGACTTTTAAAATGCATTTTTCTAATTAATAAGAAGTTAATTTTTAAGGTATCTTGTAATAAATCGAAGGTGACTATTCTAACGCATTTTATTATTGATCAAAAGTGATATTCAAGTTCATTTATGTAATAAATCAGAAGTGACTTTTTCAGTGTTTTTTGTAATTAATACGGAGTGAATATTCCAGAGAATTTTTATTCCTTGGAAAATTGATTAGTCAGAGGTTAGTATTCCGAGACATTTAGTAATTTGTCAAAAGTGGCTTTTCCAGCGCATCTTTTGTAATTAATTATGAGTGAATTTTCTTAGAGTATTTTGTAATTAATCAGAAGTTACTTATCCAGGGCATTATGTAATAAATCAGTAGTGACTGTTCCAGGGCATTTTGTTATTAATCTGAAGGGATTTCTATAGGAAATTTTTATAATTAATCAGAAGTGACTTTTCCTGGGCATTTTGCAATTAATTAGATGTGAATTATCCGGAGCATTTCTGTAATAAATCGGAATTCAGGGCATTTTTTAATTATTCAGATAACTCCAGATCATTTATGTAATTAATAAGAAGTGACTTTTCCAGGGCATTTTTTAATGTTAAAACTTTGTTAGATTAAATGAAGTAGTATAATACTAAAGCTTTGTTACATTAATTTAAGTTTAAAAACAACATTTTTCTCAAAATTAATCAGAAATGAATTTTCATGGGCAGTTTTGTGATGTTAAAACTTTTTTACATTAAATAAAGTAGTAGAAAAACAAATTACTTTTTATTAAATTTAGCCTCTACAGCGACACCAATATGTCTAAAGTATCATGTTTTTTTTTCTTTACTCACATTTCAAACTGTTTAAGAGGTTAGAATCATCTAAAGTCACCGATAAAGCTTTGTGCTACTTACTGACAAATATATTAGCCGTGCTAATACGCATCGACTCGTACAAAGAAATTAAATCTTGCTTGTTAGAATAAGTATTTACGTTTCTTATTTATTTAATTGACACAACTTGTCAGGGAGCAGCTATTTCCTTCTGGTACCTCATAACAAACAATTGACCTTTTTTCCTTACTAGGGCAATGAACGCTGTTTTTCCCCGCTCCCGCCACATTCCATCCTCCTTAACTGGACACTGTGGGGGTGTTTCAGTACCATATATGTCGGTGCAGTTGGACTGGGCTGGCTTTGCCTAATGGATTTAGAGTACCAGATGGACAGTTTCCTGGCTGCTGTTTCCGACAGATACTACAGGAACTCTTACTCTTTGGTGGCGCTTAGAGCGGCTGCTCCATCAACAGTTGTATATCGGGATGTTTGCAGTGCCATGTCGCGCATTGAAAGGGACCCTGCACTCATCCCCGGCGGGCTGTCCTGAGGCCACACTCTTGTGGGTGAGGACAGCTGATGGTCTACTTGTGCTGCATGTCTGATATTCTGCGCAACCACTTCTCCAGCACCCCTCACTCCCTCACCCTAACTGAAACTTTTAATTAAATTAAATGAAATTACACCTCAAGCAAAACTTACGTTTAAACTCAAAGAAAACCATCCTCCTCCCTTGAGGCTTGCATTTATGAATATCCGTGGCTTAGAACTGACTTGGATAATGTTGAACCATTTCTCCTTGTAAACATCCCGGATATCTTAGCATTAAGTAAAACTAACCTTAACTTCTCCATTCCCTCTAACCACTTTAACATGCCTGGTTATCTCCTACTCTGCCGTAGGGACTCGGCCAGACATATGCATGGGTTTTGCGTCTATATTCGTAACCCCCTCCCTCTGACTTAAGAAATAAAACTAGAATAAGACGACCAGGCCTTTATGTACTGCAGCATAATATTAGCTACTTGTATTTTCTCTACCGCTCTCCCTCAATCCAGGATTGTACCCTAATAAACAAAGTCACTGACAACATAGATATAGCACTCTCTCTCTCTCTCGATACTAGCGCACAAGTACATGTATTTAGTGACAGTAACTGGCTGGGATTCGCCAATCACACAGACGTAGCTGGTAGCACAACACATAACTTCTCTATATCTCATTCCCTATTTCAGTTGGTTACATTTCTGACACGTTTCCCCAGACCAGCAAGATCAACATGCCTCACTTCTAGATCTATTTCTGACAATAGTTCCTAATGATTGTACAACAAATGCCCACAGCCCACTCGGGAATGCTGATCACGCTGTGATAATGGTAGAAATCTCCCTAAATTCTCGCCCTAAAACGGACGACCCACTACTGAAAACAACGAGGTATTACAAAAACGCTGAGAGGGAAGCCACCAGGGAACTCATCAGGGATGCTCCATGGCAAAGTATATTTTCTCTTCCAGCTGAACAGTGTGCAAATGAGACCACTGAATGGTTTAAAACTGCAATTGAGGCACATGTTCCTGCACGGAAATTCTATAGCGATCCCCACTCTCCCCAATGGTTTACCTACGCTTGTGCAGCTGCCATTGCTCAAAGGCAAAATGCGTTCCTCAGATTCAATCGACATAAGTCCAGTTCAAACAGACAGCAGTATATAGAAACCAGAAATACTTGTAAGAGAGTAATAGCGACAGCTACGACAGATTACACTGAAACCACCAGAAAACGTATCAAAGCACAGAAATTAGGAACCCGTGATTTTTGGAAAATCTACAACAGTGTAGTAAATAATGGGAAGTCAACGATTCCCCCACTATCAAACACTCATGAGGTTGCTTGCACAGCAACCGACACGGCTAAGCTAATTGCTAGTCGGCTTGCCTCAAACTCCACACAGGACCCGTCACACTACTCCTTCCCTGACTTTCCTTTGCGGACAGACGCCACACTAGACGATTTGAAAATCATTCCTTCTCAGATGCATGGTATCATAAAAAACTGAGACACCTCAAAAGCGTGTAGACCAGATCGCATCCCGGTTGTGCTAATAAAAATTTCTATGCTGAGGTTGCTCCAGTTCTCTCGAAACCTTACAATAAATGGCTTAACGAATTTTGCTTTCCCGACTGCTGGAAAACCGCTTCTGTGGTACCAGTCTTCAAGAATTCTGGTGAAAGAAGTGACCCACTAAATTATCGCCCCATTAGCCTCCTCCCACTTTTCGCCAAAATAGTTGAGTCCTTAGTCCAAACCCTAGTCCAAGACCTAGTCCAACACCTAACAGCTGCTAAACTCCTGACTGACAAACAATATGTATTCAGGCAAGCCTGTTCAACTGCAGATATCTTAACTGTAATCTCTGAACGTATATACCGTTCACTGGACAAAACAGGGGAGGATGGAGCGGTAGCGCTTGATAAATCTAAGGCTTTTGACAGGGTATAGCACGATGGTCTTCTAAGGAAAATTACATCATATGGTATCACTGGAAGAACACATAATGTAATTAAATCTACTTAAGTAAGAGAAAAATTCAAGTTGTCCTCGACGGTCATACATCTAAACAATATGATATAAATGCGGGAGTACCCCCAGAGGGTCTATCCTTGAACCTTTATTATTGCTGATATTCATAAATGACCTCACTGAGAAAATTGTTTTTGAGATGGGTATATTTGCCGATGACACCACCCCCTATAACAGGCATGAAGGGTAAACAAATGAACACATATCCAAGGAAATGACAGAAACACTAGAGGATGACCTCCAATCCGTAGTGGAATGGGGACAAAAATGGTTGGTCACATTCAATGCTGCTAACACTAAGCTTGTTTCCTTCAATAACTACAAGAAACCTTCTCTACCACCAATAGCAATGGCCAAGAACACATTACCTGAAAGTACTTCTTTTAAACTCCTCGGCCTAACGTTTACAGGGAACATAAACTGGAATATATACATTGAGAGCATTGCCAACGCTGCTGCAAAGAAGGTGGGCTCTCTCTACCGTGTCAGAAAATTACTTACGCTTGAAAGTATCCTGCACCTCTATAAGACCACCATTCGCCCATGTATGGAGTACTGTTGTCACATTTGGGCTGGTGCATCTGCTGCTTGTCTCTCAGTCCTGGACAGGGTTCAAAAGAGAGTCGCCAACCTGATAGGTCCTGAACTATCATCTAGGCTTCAGCCTCTGTCCCATCGACGAAATGTTGCATCCCTCTGCCTGTTCTACAAATACTTTAATGGTGAATGTTCTGATGAACTGCAAGCACTTGTGCTTCCTCGACGTAACTAACCCCGACAAACCCGACAAGCAACTAAGTCCCACCCCTTTACAGTAAATATCCCTAGGTTAAAGAAAGCATTATACTCCAATAGTTTCTTCCCCAAAACTGCAAGTCTTTGAAACATCTTTCTACTCATCTTCCTTCATAATGCCCCCGCAAATTTTGTCCCCGATAGTAGCCGCTAATTCAAAGTTGCACTTGCCTTGTTTGGGGTGAAAATCGAATTTAAAAAAAAATCACAGTTTCCATTCTTGCATACGTTTTAAATATAATATCAAAGCGTTCCTGATAACACCAAGATATTTCCCGTATTTATTTTAGAAAAATAGTTGTATACTTCGCCGTTCAATTTTCAAGAGGAAGCCATGACTTTTATAAAGATAAACTTTTACCTCCTGACGTCTTGATGAACATTCAAACAAAACAGTCTTTATTTGTTTAACTTTGAAACATTTTCGAAATGAATAAAATAAGACTAAAAATGATTCAAGGCTGATTGCCGTTCACAAATGTCCTTATTCATTTCCCGGCAACGCTGGGGGGTAACTCATGATAACAGCCACGTTTCCTTATTTATTATTAATCAACCACAGCAGGATAAATAAGACAAGCCTGTCATGTTCTTTATCCTTTTGTCTAGATTTGCCGCAAAAATATATTCAAGTATATTCGTATATAGATTTTTTTTTACATAGGCGTCACCACTTATCAAGGCCGATAGACCACTCAAGGATAAAGGTTAAAGAGTGTAGAGTAGTCAAAAGGACAATATAGTAATCGATAGTAATGGAAGTTCGGTAAATTTGTTAACTTAAGTGGAACGGCTCATCAGAAACTTGTTCACGTTGGACAACCATATTATAGACAGCTGGAAAGCAGGAAAACGGAAGACAATTCCACAGACGTGCAGTTCTAAGAAAGAAGCTTTGATCATGGAATCTATGTTAAGGTTTAGGTACAGATAAAGAGTGGGGAAAATTATTGATAGTGTTTTTAGCTAGTCTAGTGTTTCTTGTGAAAGTTTGGCGAGGGGGGACCATAGATTGAAGCTCAGTTGAACACTTTACATGAAAATAACGATAAAGCAGAGACAAACTTGCAACATCTCTTCTGTAAGATAGAGGTTGCACCGAAGAGAAAAGGACATCTCCCACCAGGCCACGAAGTCTATTTTTAACCCTATAAAGGCAGGACAAGTCTTTTCTAGCAGCTCCTGCCCATATGTGGCAACAGTATTCCATCCTTGGACGTATCTGGCTCTTATATAGATAGAGATTTGCATCAGCGGTGAGATATCTACTGGATCGATAGAAGGATCCGACCATTTTTCCAGCGGCCTTGGCAACAGATTTGATGTACGTATTCCATTTAAGATCAGGAGTAAAGGTCAAGCCCAGAAGCTTGTCAAAACTTGAGGCCTCCCCAAGACGAAAGCCATTCATTTTAATTGATGCCATATGGGGATCAGAACGTTGATGATGTAAAGATAGAAGCTTGGTTTTAGATGCACTAAAAGTAACCAGCCACTCCTTTCCCCATTGTACAACGTGATCAAGATCAGAGGAGAGAGAATCGGAGAGAACTTGGTCGTTTACTGTCTTAGATGTGCTACCATAGATGGTAGTGTCGTCAGCAAAAATGTCTACGAATGATGTAAGGATGTGATTTGGAAGATCATTAATGTAGATCAGGAAAAGAGTTGGGCCCAGGATCGACCCCTGAGGCACGCCAGCATTTATACTGTGAGCTTCTGATTTTTGCCCATCAACTACTACTCTTATGAACCTATCAGAGAGAAATGATTTAATAATTGAGAAGACATTTCCAACTATACCATAGCTGTAGATCTTGTGAAGTAAACATTTATGCCATACCCTATCAAAGGCCTTTGATATGTCAAGAGCAATTGCCCTAGAAAGGTTGCCTCTGTCGAGAGATTCGCTAATCCTATGAGATATAACTGTAAGCACATCTGCTGTAGATCTAGCAGAACGGAAACCATATTGTTTGTCACTAAGAAGGTTATTTTTGTTGAGATGGTTGATTACTTCTCTATTTAAAACAGATTCCAGCAACTTACTCATGACGCACAGGAGACTTATTGACCTGTACTGAGAGGGGGATGAACGATCACCTGCATTCTTAAATACACGGCATACTGATGAGATTTTCCAGGGTGATGGAAAGCAATTTTCTTTAAGACAACGTTTAAACAGTTTTGTAAGTATGGGTGCTAGTTCTGGTTGAAGTTTTTTGAGTAATATAATTGGAATACCCTCAGGGCCGGTTGCTTTACTGGAATCAAGGTTTTTGATTAGCTTGGCAACATCACATACAGATATTTGTATATTACATAGCGTGTTTTCTGATACAGGAGGAAATATTGGGGGTTGCCGGCCTTGGTCGCAAAGGGTAGAATTGGCTGCAAAGTTCTTGGCAAAGAGATTTAAAAATAGAAGAAAAACTATCAACGATAATCTAATGTAACCGAGATAATAATAATAAAACAACTCAGCCCTTCAGCATATTCTCACCATAACATTCCTTCCCTTGTCCATTACTATTCAGCTGTTTTCAATACTTCATCTTTCGCTGCGTAGAAACAAAAACATTGTGAATAGATTACGTCATATGTTGCGCAACAACGATTAACGGTTTCAATCCTACCTTAAGCAGGCCAGAGGATTATTTGGCCAAAACGTGGCAACACAAAAACTATGGAAGGCAGTAATTACTGAGGATACGGTTACAAGCCTTCGCATGTATATCCCGTCGCGGTAAACGATCTGAAAAGGCGAAAGATGAGTTGGTTGAAACGTGGTGAAACAGCAAAACCTATAAAGATGAGGATAACAGTCCGCAAAAAAGAAGAAATGAATACACAAATTATGAAACCTTAATTCAAAGAATTCCTAATAATAAACACAAGACGAATGTTGTAGTCATAGCGGTTATGCAATATTATGGAAGGTATTGTTTCATACTCGTATTAACATAGCAAATATCTTGTTTTGTTGTAGATATGAATTTGGAATGAAGGAATTTGACTTGAAAATATTTTCATAAATTTTATTTGAATCGTTTGAGTGATTTCTAACCCAGCTGGAAATACTAAATATCGACAGATTTTTTATTTTTATTTTTTTTCACGGATTAAGAAAGTTTTTAAATTTGGGGAAAAGTTTGCCAGGGTTTGCAAGACTGGAATAAATGTTTAAATAATTATAAGGCGTGTAGAAGTAAATATAATGTATAATGTGTTTAGGATATACTAAAAGGTACAAATAAATCTGACTTTAAGATTAGCAAATTTGTTGTAAGCTTATGAGTCGTTTATAATCGACTATTTATCCTGCTATTGCAGAAAATGATTATTAAATATAATAAATAGAAATAGGACATTTTAAAAATAAGAAACTAGAAAATACACGTCTATTCTTAGAGCGGACTATGCTGAGCGACTTATAAATAATTATATTTTATTTGCATGTTATTTTAAAAGTGTTTTGTGCCTTTGTTTATCCTGTATTGTGTTAGACAAATATCGAACACGGAAATATTAACATTTTAAGTAGTTTTACTTTTGAAATACATGGAAAGCAAAATTGCGTAGCGCTCAAGTAAAACATATTACATAAAAATGTTTTAATTTAAAATATAAACTCTTTATGACGATAAGGCGCAGCAGTTTGCATTATCGCAATGGTAGGAAGATAAGTGCCCATTAAACAGTCCTCTGTAATAGAGATGGACAATGTAAATAGTGACAGACCGAAAGTTATCGACAGAATTCGAACACCGAATTAAATTTCCCGGGTATGGAACTTAACATAGCCATAAGAAGTTACTGACTGGAATTTTAAGAAGAAAGCTTAGAAAATAGCGGCCTATTAATTACTGAATAAACAGTGTTCGCGTTAGATAGCAGGATTGCTGATGCTTAATGGTAACGTACAAACTGTACTGTGACACGACATAGGGAAAATGCAATAATTGTTGTATAATGTTGATATCCGAATAAGTTAGGGGCACGGACAATGCTTCTGGCGTCGGTTAGTCAGCTGTCGACCGTAATTGTCTCAAATAATCTCGTCAAACAGCGACAAAAGGTGGCATGGCAAAGAGCTAAAGTTCTCTCAAATAATCTCATTAAAAGTAAGTAGCAACAAAAAGATAAATGAGTCAAAGAATAAAGAAAAAGGTTATAATAACTAGTTAGTAAAATATTTTACCCCCTCCCCTAAAAACAATTTAGACAATTGGTGGAAAAATCTATCAAACGAGTAAGGAAAGCTAATAAAGTAATGATGAAATGATGAGAGGGAATCGATAGTTAATCGATAGTTAATCGATAGTTAGTGTAAGAGAATAAAAAAATTCATACTAAAAATATTCATGCATAAACGTATCTTGAAACACAACAGTATAAAATATATGCTATGAAGATTGTCAAAAAGCAATAAACTGATTTTATTACTAAAATAAAAATATCTAGTTTCAGTTTAGTAAATTTACAGACTCAGGACCAATAAACACCAAAGACTATTTATTTATTTATTTATACTCTGATTTTTTCTTGCAACAATTTTACTGATTTTGTAAAATAATGTTAACATTAAAATTCTATTCTTACACAATCAAGCTGATTCTATGAAATTTCTGAGCAAAAATAATTTTCAAAAATATATTTTCACTATTTACACAGTTAATTGAGTTTTTCCCCTTCCAACGTATTAAAACGTTTTATTTAAATATTTAGAAAATACGTTGGAATGCCTTTTTTTTTTACAGAAATAATTAAAAAAAAAAGAATGCAACTTCGGACAGGGAAAAGAAACTAATAATAAAACAGAAATGTTGAATAGATTATACACTAAAACATTTTCATTTGGATTTAATAATTAAAGTTGTATTGTATGAACGCTTTAGTTTTCCTTTTCAGTCTTCTTTTATTACCTCCGACATGTTTCATTAAAATTGTTGTAAAAAACATTTACTGTTTGGAATGGAAGATATGTAACAATGCGCAGATGGCGCAAGTATGAGAAAATAAACAGCAGCCATAGGATAGCTGACTAGCAAAAATACTAGCAGTAGCCATATTTGCACGAATACAAATTAAGCTGACATCCAGAGAAGAAGAAAAAGGGATAGTATGTATTTCAGCAAAGGAAGAGATCCGATGTGTTTTGACACTTGAGCAGCGAGAGAGAAAAACACGCCGCGTGGTCGAAAAGCGGAGAGACAAGCGACGACAAAGACACGTGCGTGTAAGAGCGTCTCGCCAGACATGTTCGACGCGTTAAACACAGTGAAGTGCGTTGTCGCAAATTACTGGAGTGGATGTTTTTTTTTTTTATTCACCTAGAAAAATGCTGGTTCGTATATTTTTTTTTTAAATTTCCTTCCTTGTTTGTTTGTTCCTTTGGCTGTATCATTCAACATATGGGTCCGAGTTGTTGAAATGTAACGACACAGTTAATATTAATATATATATATATATATATATATATATATATATATATATATAGAGAGAGAGAGAGAGAGAGAGAGAGAGGGGGGTGGCGAGAAAGAGAGAAATAAATTCTTTTTTTAATAATTCTTTTTTTTAATTTCAACTTTTTTATAGACAGTCTGTTAAGAATTCAAGCTTTTGAGATTTGGATTGCCATCTTTTTTTGATATTTATATAATTGAAGGAAGCTGTAACAAGATAGTTGAATACCAAGTAATCACTCTGTAAAAATGTAAATGAGCTAGTACCATATAACTATATATTTTGATGATTATAATATCGCCAATACAGACAGACAGGCCTAATACATATAAATACAAACGAACGATAATAAAGTAAAAATATACATGTCCCTAAACACAAGAAACACAAGCCCGAAATGGCAGCCACGAATACTGAGATAGAGATGAAGACAATAAATTCAGCTTTACAATTTTTTAATGACATCGGTCAAAATTATTTTATTGAGTGGTGAATAAATCAATTTAAAATGCAGTAAACAAGGGTTCACTATTCGACCTTAGAGCTATGTATGTTCGAAGTACACACACACACACACGCACCCACACACACACACACACACACACACACATATATATATATGTGTGTGTGTGTGTAATTGTCTAATTCCATCTCCACCTATATAATATATTTTTTGGTCGTTCTTAACACTGAATCTTCTGAAATGCCACTCTGGTATTTTACTTGTAGGGAATAAGGCCATATTTAGTGTTTGTTTGAGAGTGATAGTCTCACGATAAAAACACCGATTTCTAGTTAGCTACATAACTGGTTTAGGATTAGACTTTTTGTCAACCAGTCTACAGTTTTTTCTCTGTTATTCTCTTGAAAGGTTACATTTTTGCTTGGATTCTTTGAAGCCCTGGCGATCGAATGCTGACAGTGTTACATGGAAAAGGGCTGTCCCCTTTTCCTGTAAATAAGAAGAATAAAAATCAGATTAAGATAAGCATAGAATCGAAACCTGTAGGCAAATTTAAGCAATGGATGGTAGAAATTAAGTCTATTGTTCATTTCTACCATCTATCTATATAAGAGCCAGATACGTCCAAGGATGGAATACTGTTGCCACATATGGGCAGGAGCTGCTAGAAAAGACTTGCCCTGCCTTGATAGGGTTAAAAATAGACTTCGTGGCCTGGTGGGAGATGTCCTTTTCTCTTCGCTGCAGCCTCTATCTCACAGAAGAGATGTTGCGAGTTTGTCTCTGCTTTATCGTTATTTTCATGTAAAGTGTTCAACTGAGCTTCAATCTATGGTCCCCCCTCGCCAAACTTTCACAAGAAACACTAGACTAACTGAAAACACTATCAATAATTTTCCACACTCTTTATCTGTGCCTAAACCTAAACATAGATTCCATGATCAAAGCTTCTTTCTTAGAACTGCACGTCTGTGGAATTGTCTTCCGTTTTCCTGCTTTCCAGCTGTCTATAATATGGTTGTCTTCAAGTCCAACGTGAACAAGTTTCTGATGAGCCGTTCCTGCTTTCCAGCTGTCTATAATATGGTTGTCTTCAAGTCCAACGTTAACAAGTTTCTGATGAGCCGTTCCACTTTAGTTAAATAATTTACCGAACTTCCATTACTATCAATTGCTATATAGTCCTTTTGACTACTCTACACTCTTTAACCCTTATCCTTGAGTGGATTATCGGCCTTGATAAATGGTGACGCCTATGTAAAAAATATATTTTAGAAATCTGAATATTAAATATATCAGTAAAAGAATGAGCAATGCAAATTAAATTATATTGTTTAAAATAGGTTAGATTAGAATTGAGGATTTTTTTGTTTGTCAAAGCCACGTGAAATTGGTCACGTTTGAAAAACACACTTCTGACGTCATAGACAAAGGGCATTTCTCCATATTATGGGTTCGGATTGTAGTTAGTCAGAGAGTTGAGTTGAGAGTTGAGTTGAGGAATCAGTCAGAGAGTTGATTAGCCAAGAGTTGACAATAGTCAGAGGAGAGTACCCTTAAAGGCGAAGGGTAGACGATTAACCATGTAGATACAAGTGAATTCCTGACGTTATCGACCAGTCGATCCGTTGAATAAAGAAGTCAGCATTATGTTGTAACTGTTGTCTTGTGTCATCATTCATCATGAACGAAAGGTAATTGAGTTTTATCATCTTATAATGAACATTGTAAACCCTTCCAAGTTATGTGTCCTATCTCCTCCATCACAAGTAATGTCCTCTCCTCTGTGTTAAGAACTCTGCATCATATCACCCTCTCCTCGGTTATATGTTAAGAAGAACAATCCCCTGTCTGATATATAAATGTCTTCCCTCAGGAATTGTCACAATCGTCGTCATGATGCAATACATACAACTGTCATTATCATTCTAATATCGGTGTTATAAGAACTGTTAATACGAAGTCTCCAAAAGAAATATAAGAACTGTATAAATGTCTCCCTCATCATCGTTATATATGTCCCCGTCATATTTTAATATGTACCCCTCTTTATGGAAGCAATAATACGACGGCAGTAGTATCTGTTGCAAGCTTTATTTGTCTTGAAGTGATTCTACTTTTATCTTCTTTCTTATTTATTTACTGATTTATTTATTTATTTCATGATGCTTTCTAAAAGTCCACACAAGCATCTTACTATTTCTTATAGTAACATCAGCGGTTTCAGGTCACACGATGTTCAGTCCTTTCTTTTGCATAAATATCCTCACACTCTTGCTTTTTATCGTATTAATTTAAATTCTTCTATTGATAGCAATGATCTACAAGTTGATGCTTGCTCATTCAGAGTCTTCCACGCATTTGCATGGTATTGCTATTTTGTTTCATAAAACAGCATCCCATTGTACGTGTACACATCTTGAACGTAATGGATGTCTTTGTCTTATCTATTCATTTGTTCTTTTATACCGTTCTCCTTCTGACATTGACTACTCTATTGTTGATGCAATATCCAACAGTATTGATAATGCATTCCAACTTCATCCGTCAAACTCTATCGTTGCCTTCAGTAAATTTGATGCTCACCATCATGACTAGCTTTTCCACTCTAATCGCACATTTGTGCTGGCGAAATCTACCTTAACTTTCCTCTGTGTCGTGACCTGCCCGAAATTGTCACTTTATCGACGTGCTTTCCTGATAATGACCTTACTTGATTTTTTCTCCCTTCTATTCCTGAATCATGTTCCATTTCCACTTCTCATCCATTGGGTTCTTCTGATCATGCTGCTGTTAATGTTGAGATTGATTTATCTCTTAGATCTTCTTCCATTAGAAGACGTCTCTTCCATAAGAATACGTTTAACTACAGGAGCGCTGATCGGGAATGCTTCGCAACTTCCTATGCGACGTTTCATGGGGTCTTATCTTTTGTATGCCTCCGAATGCTGCTATTGACTGGTCTTTCGTTGGAAATGACACATTTATTCCCAATCGCCAGTTTTAAACCCATCCTCATTCTCGTCCCTGGTTTTCATTTGTTTGTGCTGAATCATTGTGCGTTATTATTACTTAAATCAGTATCATCCGGATGGTTCTGATGTTTTGTTCAATAACATACAGACGATCCGGCAATGCCTGCATGAGAGAAATTTCTGAGGCTAAGTCTAGCTTTTCTCAAAGGATTTGTGACTCTCTTTCGTGATTTTTGTAGACTCTATAATAGTGTCATTAATAGTGGCAAGTCTGCTGTTCCTACTTTTTAAAAAAATATTGTTCAGGTTATTTCAACTACTAAGGATAAAGATTTGCTCGTCTTTTTGCAGACAATTCTTTTATCGATGATTCTGGTGCTGTTCTTCATTTGAAAACCGATCAGGGTCTTACTTCTTTAATTATCGCTCCAAAGTTGTTTGCTAGAATTCTTGCTGATAATCTAAAGTGTATATTAAATTCATTGCTATTTCTGCTTCTCATAAAATTGGTTTTCTCTATCGTTCTAAACACTTTCTCACATTCGAAGCTTTTCTCTATCTCTACAAATCTACTCTCAGATCATGTAGCGATGTCATGTTTAGGGCTGGTAAATTAGTGTCCCATTTAAATGTATTTAATAAATTAAAGAAACGTATATGTAATTTGATTGGTCTTGCCCTTTCTTTTTCACTGCAACCTCTCTATCAAAGACATAGTTTTGCTAGTCTCAGTCTTTTCTACAAATACAAATTCTCTGCCCTGCTTCCTTTGCTTCAGCTCGTTTGACTCGGTAATAAAGAGGTCTCGAACAATTCGTAGTTTAAATACCTCATTGTAATACAGCTTCCTATTCTAGTACAGTTTTTCCGAAGACAACAAAGTTCCTTCCTGCTTACTGTTTTCCCTCTAGTTACAGTCTTAGTATTTTTAAGACTTTGGTGTGTGTAAGAAAGCCTACTGTTTATTAATAAGCACTAATGGTTAGAAAAAAACAAACAAACAAGTATATTTTATATATATACTTATTTATTAAATTTAAGTCTTCGATTCATAAAAGAGTCTTTGTTTAGATAATCCAGAACAAACTTGGATTATATAAAATTATACAAACTTGGATTATTATTATACTGACGAAGATTTTTTTAGTTTACTTTTTAATCGAACAGTATATTTTAATAAATAAATATAATTAAAAAAAAATGCACGTTTTAAATTTTTTGTAAACTGTTTAACCTTGAATTTGTATATATATATATATATATATATATATATATATATATATATATATATATATATATATATATATATCGCTTTGAAAAGTATGAATGGAGTCATTATGGGTGAAAAAAAAACAGAAAAAACGGGAAATTGTATAGAGACAAATCGACTAAAAAGAATTATAGGTAAAAAAAAACATCGAATAAAAAAGGATCCATACGAAATTTCGTGTAAAAAAAATTAAGGGATCTAGAGGTTAACCTTTCGACCGACCCTTTTTAATAGATCTCGTCGGTAAGTTACATTAAGTTAACGAATGAGAATGAAAAAAGGGGAGGAGATGAAGTCGAGAAAAAATATATATATATAATTAAGAAAATCCGTTGTCTACAAATAAGTATAGACAAAACAGAAAAACCAGCGTACATGTAAACTTTTTTTTTTTTTAAAGTTCTTTAAATAACTCTAATTTATGTGAAAGTTCTTTTTGTCTACATAAAGCTGGTTTGCGCATCAGCACACTGACGGCCTCCAAGCTGTTGAGGTGCTGTTTGTTCCGGGCTTTATGTAAAATGCGAAAACATTCATCAGAATATGCTTGGCCACAAGTTTTATTTTCGTACAAATGAACACCAATTGACGATTCGAGAATTGGTGGTCGTCCGGATGTATTCCGTAAAGGCCCGGATGTATTCCTTAAAGGCCCGGATGATATAAAAAGTTTGCGTAAATACCCAGGAACGTGTTGTGCTACTCTAACCCCTAAACGTTGAAAAGTTCGACCCACGTAGTCAGCATCGCACCGACATCTAAATTCATATATTATTAAACTATTTTGTAGCGTGGGAAGTACATCTTTTTTAAACGCTGGGAAGGCAGCTCTGGTACACAGCACTACTCGGGGTTGCACTGCGTAAAAACAGTGGGAAACAACCGAAGTGATCTTGTTAACAAAACCTCTACTAATTGAACCTATATAGGGGAGTTTCAAATAAACCGGATATTTAGCCGGACCGAAAAGAGGCTTAGTGTTAAAACTAGCAAGTTTTTGGCGAATATGCTTAGAAATTATACCATTCTGCTCTTCCTCCATCGTAAACCTAAGTGCCGGGTGGAGACTGCTTAATTTCAGAAAAAAATCACTTACTTCATGGCGGCATTTGAAAATGACAAAAGTGTCATCTACATAACGCCAATAACGAACAGGTCTAGAAACCTGAGTAAACAGTAAAGATTCCTGAAAGCCTAGGAAAATATTGGCCAGGATTTAAGAAATTCTATCTTGGTTCGAAGTGATATGATCTTACCCCTAATTCGAACACTGAAGTAAAACTCCAGAAACGGTTTCTTCAAATACATAGGAGGAAATTTATTAGTAAAGATACTTATGATAGAATCCGGCCCGTATAGTTGTCAGTCGCCGCCGGCAGTTCCTCGCAATGTGGCCCTGGTTATTGCACCTATAACACATGACTTCACCGCGCAAGACGGGCCCCTGGGACGGTCTATCCTCATTTAATGCGCGCTGTGCAGCAGCGACTACCGGTTCTCTCATCTCATAAGTATTCTTCATCACGGTCCTGGCCCGGTCTACTAGGTCGTTAAGGGACAATGAAGCTATGCTTGAGCTAGCCCGCAGGAGTTGCTTTGATCTGGTTTGGAGCCCTGCCAAAAATTTGCATGCCAAGGCCCGCTCAGGCAGCCCACCAAACAACACTGTCAATTTCGTCAGCTCGGACAAATAAAAGTTGACAGTTTTACCGGGATACAAGGTTCTTGACTCAAATTGCTCCCAAGCAGTGACGGGGTCGATAGCGAACGCCTTGTATAATGCTGCCATGATCCTTTCATAATCCTGTTTTTCCTCGGGACTAAGCTGTTGATATACTGCGAAAGCCTCGCCAGACAGACGTAGAGGAACCACATGTTCAATATTCTTCACACTAGACAACAGGCAATGCAGTTCCACCTTCTCCACCCAGTCAAATACCGGGGTCGAGCCGTCGAATTCCGGTATTAATTTAATTTTTGTCACCCAATATGCCGGAATAGTTTGACGTTAAATGGGCTGGTAAACAACAAAACAAAATAAACCAAATACAATACGCTAAAGTTCAGCTAGAATTCGTCACTGACAACTTTTCTCTCTCAACTTCCAGCACGTCTCTCCCAGCTGCTTCTGCCAACAAACATTTTATCAGAAAACTGACACCATTCCATTTGCATCTATGTGCAGTGGAATATGAGATCTCGAGAGATTCCACGAGACTACACCTTATAAATCCATGGCTGCCATCTTCAATTTCTCTTTCTTTCAGATCCCATCCGAAGTAAGTTGTATGGCCACACGACACACACACATGGAGGGCGCTTTCCTCTTTGATTAATACATTCAACTCTACAACACCAACTGGCACCACAGACGAACAGTGGGAAACACTGAAAATGCTGTGTTCAGTTCTGCATCTGAAGTCCTTGATAAACCAAGTAGCAAACTTGCAGACTGGTTTGATGAATCCAACAAAGAGATAATGGCACTCATTCAAAAGAAAACCCTGCTGTTTCAGAAGACCCTGACGACAAGATGCACACGAGCAGCAAGTACAAAAGTGTAAAATCTAAATTTCAAAGCGAACTGCTGAAAATGTCAAACAACTGGTGGACGAAAAAAGCAGTTGAAATTCAGAACCTGGCAGACAGAAATGGCTCTAAAGCGTTCTTTGCATCGTTGAAGGAAGTGTACGGACCAAAGGGTGACTGGTTAGACCCTGTGAAAGATGGCTGTGTGCTCCATACGGAGAAACACACGATAATGGAGAGATGGAAGGAACACTTCGAACTTCTGTTGAACCCAGAAACACTTGCTGAGGATGGAGCTGATAACCTCAACTGCCGATTAGACACCAAATAGATGATTTACCAACAGCAGATGAACTTGACATGGCCATAAAGAGGACAAAGAACTGAATGGCTGCAGGACCAGAATACATACCACCAGAAGTTTGGAGGCATGGTGGAGCAGCCCTGAGAAGTCAATTACTACAACTTTTCCACAATATCTGAACATCAACAGCAGAAGTTCCCCAGGATTTTAAAGATGCCAACATTGTGACAGTGTATAAAAGAAAATGGGACAGGGCAGAATGCGGGAACCACAGAGGAATCCCCCTTATGTCTGTTCCTGGGGAGATTATGGCCCAAACCATAGAGTATCGACTACAGGCCTTGGCTGAAGACATTCTACCAGAGAGCCAATGTGGATTCAGGGCCAACAGATTCACACAAGATATGATCTTTGCCCTCCAACAATTACAGGAAAAGTCCATTGAACAACGTCGACCTCTCATTGTCACCTTTGTAGATTTTATCAAGGCCTTCGACACAGTTGATAGAGACATGCTTTTGAAGTTATTGAGACGCTATGGTTGCCCACAGACCTTTACAAGAGTACTGCGCAGTTTCCATGATGGCACGACTGCTCGTGTTTGCAGGGGCGACGGATGCTCAGACTCCTTTAGCGTTGGGCACGGACTCAAGCAAGACTGTGTCCTCGCACCAACTCTCTTTACAATCTTCTTGCTGCTGCCCTAAAAAGCATGCCTGAAGGACTCGGTGATCTCTACATCCGAACCAGAAGTGATGCTGACCTTTGCAACCTCAAACGCTTGAGAGCAAAAACCAGATCACATGACTTAGTGATCAAGGAACTACTCTTTGCTGATGATTCATCACTTGTTACCCACAGCCCCCAAGCAACGCAAGATTTAGTGATAGCATTTGCCGAGCCATCCAAGAAATTTGGACTGACAATCAACATCAAGAAGACTGAAGTTTTGATTCCAGACACCCGTGACACAAAGATTAACCCCAGCGAAGTACTCCTGAATGGTACCCCATTGGCGGAAATTTAACAGTTCACCTACCTGGGCAGTACCATTACGAACACTGGAAAAATCGATGAAGAACTGTCAAAACGGATACAAACGGCTGCATCAGCCTTCGGAAAATTGAGAGGGTGTCTGTGGAATCAGAAAGGAATCAGATTAAAGACCAAGATGGAAGTGTACAGAGCTATTGCAACACCATCACTCCTGTAACCTGAACTCTTTCCATATGCTACTTCAAGAGATTAAAAACTGATACAACAAAGGCACCTCTGTCATCTAATGGGTATCCTTGTATCGAATTTTGAAGTACTAGAAAAGGCTAAAATGCTGAAGAAATAATCGTAACAAACCAACTGAGATGGGCAGGACATGTCACGCGCATGTCAGACAACAGACTACCAAAAGCAGTTTTCCTTGAAGAAGAAGTTACACGACCCCTAGGCGCATCGAAACTGCACTATAAAGATGTGTTCAAGAGACATTTGAAAAACACAAACCAACTCAACGACTGGAGACGAAAAGTTAAAGATCGGAGAGTTTTGAGAAGTGTGGTATCAGGCGCAGCCGATGCCATAAGAAATCAAAGCAGCTTGGGAAGCAAAAAGAGCGCGACTACGGGCGCCACTACCCGGGTTTCCTGCCATCGGGTGTCACATCTGCAGCCGGGGTTTCAGATCTCCGATCGGACTTACATCGCACCTTCGACACGGACACTGACCGACCTCAGCATCATCGTCAAAATCGACGGACTGTCAGATATATATATATATATATATATATATATATATATATATAGAGAGAGAGAGAGAGAGAGAGAGAGAGAGGGAGAGAGAGAGAGAGAGAGATGCAAGCATGTCGATAGAGGCTACGTTTTTATAGTCTCACACTGTAAATATCTGCAATAGAGATATGTAATTTTTAAGCCATGATAAAAATGCTATCTGTTATAGTAACATTATTACAATGCTATTTGTTACAATGCTATTTGTTACAATACTGTTCGTTAAAATGCTATTTGTTACAATACTATTTGTTACAGTGCTATTTGTTACAATGCTATTTGTTACAATACTATTTGTTACAATGCTATTTGTTACAATGCTATTTGTTACAATGCTGTTTGTTACAATGCTATTTGTTACAATGCTATTTGTTACAATATTATTTGTTACAATACTATTTGTTACAATACTATTTGTTACAATACTATTTACAATCAGCTCTGATCCTTTTGGGCGAAATAAAAACAGGAGACATTTCTTTTAGAACCCCTCGTATTCATATATGGTAAATGTTATATAGATAAATATAAGTATAAATAACAAGGGTTACGTATAAACTCACAAGTATAAAATTAAGACAAAATATGTATGTGTACAACTGCCGACAGAAAATTAAGGTCGATATAAATAAGGATAAGATCTATAAACATAAATAATGATTGACTGAATAAGAGTAATATATATATATATATATATATATATATATATATATATATAATAGATATACATATATGATAATAGATTAATTATAGAATAATAACAGTAATATATATATATACATATATAATATAAATATATATCGAATAAATAAATAAATAAACTTTAGAAAAACTTAGATAGCTATTGAAATATGCGCTGTAAATTTTTCTATATATTTTTTTCCGAAATTTTAAGATTATGCTCATTTCTATTTTTTCTGATTCAATTCTGAATTTTTTGAAGTTCAATATTGACACATTAATAGTGATTTTTCCGCGTAACGAGACATGTTTGTAAAGTGTATAGAAGTTTTTATATGTTGAAAGAAATGAATGGGAAGATAAATAACACATTGTAACTTGGAATGTTTTCTTTCATTTCTATATGTTTTCTTATTATATTTAGTTCTTAAATGAGTATACGCAAAAGGATGAAAATAATTGCAAACGCATCTCTTCTAAAATACACACACGCGCACATATCTACATGCATATTGTTTGAATTTTAATTATTTTATTAATTTTCATATTTAAAATTCTATTCGTATTGTTAGCATTATTATTATTATTATTATTATTATTATTATTATTATTATTATTATTATTCAACAGCCATGATGAGTTATGTGATTAAATTATTTACTTTCAACTTTTCTAGTTCCATTAAATATATTAAATGTTGAACCATATTTGCGAATGTAATACACGTTGTTTAGTGATTAAGTTTATTGAATAAAAATAATGTGTATGCGTGTTATTGGGAATCATTATATTTGTTCGTTTTTTTAATCGGAAGTTCTGTGCTTTATTATAATATTTTTTTTAATAAAGAAAAACCATATAAAATGTTAATCTATTTCAAATATTCTGCATTATTAAGGCAGCTTGTTGGTTAAAAGTATTTATTTTTAGATATTATTTGTCAACTTTTAAGCATTTGTGTTACTAATTTAACGAACGTTGTTTAACATTTCTATTATAATACCTTTATATGAAGCAGTTGTAATTAATTTAATTATTCGTCTATTCGTTTGTATATGTGTGGTGGCAAAATATTTTTTCTAGTTGCTTTTGGAATATAATATTTTAATTGAGTGACATTTGTTAAAGGAACATGTTGTTTATGCTATAAATGAGCTCGTATACTTAGTTAAAAAAATACATTTCCAAAGTAATAACAATAGAAGAAAGTTAACTTACCATAATGAAATCAAAGTTTGAATAAATTGTTTATCAGCATCAAATATCGATTTGTCAGGTGCAATGCTATTTAGACCTAACTTGAAAAAATTCTGACTGACTTTAATTTATATATTTTATATATTTGGCAAATACAGAAATGAAAAAAAATGAATTCATATTATTTCAAATGTAATGGGTCTCCAGATAAAAGCACAACGATCCTATACGTGCATATATGCTCCATCATATGCAGGACTATATCATGCACATGAACATACAGTGTTGAAATACCAATCTTTGTGAAGTAAAGATTAGCTTCTAAATTTTGTACAAAAACAATAATTCTGAAACAAAACAAGTTTCGGATAAGTTGAATAGAAAAACCACGAGAAAGACTAGACACAATGATTCATAAAATTATAATCGCTTCCATGACTAATCTACAATGAGGTTACTTCATGTTTCTGTGTTTCTTTACACAATAATAAATTATTATAGACAGCGCAAGACCAGTAGTCTAACGGGTAAAGTAAAATTCAGTTCTAATAAGTGACACGCTTCCCAGGTTTAAAGTTTCACTCGTCAGTGCTGGTAATATTAAAGCATTCAATTTAAATTACCTAAGATATTAAGACGTCAATGGTTGACAGGACAAGAACATACTACCCTCATGCTTACAATAAAGAGTTTCGTTCGAAATTACATCCATATTCCCAAATTCAATCTTAATATAGAGTAGCTACAATGGAATCGAAATTATTTAATTTAACAGCGAAATGAGATTTTGTTACTCTTAACCTCATGTAAAATATGTAAAAATTGGTGGGAAAGACGAATAACGGCAAATAGACAATGTTTTCTAACTTGTTCAGAATCAAACTTTGTCTACTAATTGACCCACAATGCCAAACTAAAAATGTGAATAAAATTTGATGTTACTTTGTATGACACCGATGAACTGACGAGATTTCCATAATTGAATAACCGCTGGAGAGATGTTTACTTAACCGACGAATAAAGTTTATTTATAAATTAACTTTAAACAACCGCGGCAAACGTATGCCATAGTTATTTGATTAATTTTGCAGAAATAAGTTATTTTCATTGATTATTTTGGAAAATTGTTGGAAATTCTTTGCTGCGAAACGAGGGGAAAATAATTCTAAGATATAAATGTAGAAACTCGGAAAAATCTGAAAGAAAATCGTATAAAATAAAACGCCTGCTTGTGGTTATCGTTGCAGTAATTATCTCTGCTACGGCCGTTAGATTGCTTTGAATTTTTTTTGTGTACATCTTACCATTCACATTTTGTTGAAAAAATATTAGTTATAATCCAACTTAGAACTCAGTTTTTTTTTTTCAATTTAAGGCAGGGTTCCAAACCTTGGGAAATAACTCGTTCTGTTTATCATAAAGATTCGCTACTTGTTCCATATTTCCATAAGAATAAAGGCACACACCTTACAGGAACTTAATATTGTTAGTTGTCAGTGACATTAAAAAAATTAATCATTATCATATTTGTGAAAGAATTTTAAAATGTCGTGTATCATCTGACTTTCTTTTATACCAGAAAACCATGCAAAATTACAACTTGAAAATATGAATAGTTTTGAATCATAAACATTTCCGTTCATTTAATGTTAGTTAATGTTAATCTTACAATAAGAGAAAGTTCGACCCTAAAAAAACCTCTGGACTATCATTTCAATTTCCGGCAGAGGTATCCAGTCTAACACATGACTATTATTTTGCCTAAATATGAAAGTAGTATATTGATCTCAGTATACCAATGTGACAGCGATTTTCCCGTGAATATTTTAAAAACTGCTTAAAACTGGAATTAGTCAAAACCTGAAAAAAGTGATCTATCTATTACAGAGCATATATATATATATATATTTTATTACCGTTTCATCTGCTTGGTTACACATGTTTCGGTTACCGAATCGTATCAACGACCCAGTAACTTCGTTAGACTTTAACAGAAATGGTTATTAAGATTGGGAAAGCGATATTAGAAGAAGCAGGAAGAAAAAAAATTGGGTGAATTCAATTCTAATTTGACAAACTTTAGGTTTTAAGATTTAATAATTAGATAAATATTGAAAAGGGGTGAATTGGAGTTTAAAAAATTTAACCAGACATAGATAGGGATGGAGAGAGTGGGAGGAGAGAGGAAGATGGTGGAGAAGAAAGGAAGGATGTAAAATGCGTAAGACTTTTAAGGTGGGGAGGGAGAAAAAAAGAGAGATAAGACTAAAGGGAAAAAGTGAAATACAAGCAGCCAGGGAGATGACGCTCACAAGCGGACTGTCGGACTGTCACGGTAAGTTGCAGATGTCATATGGATTTCGATACGTTAAGGATTTATTCGGATTGGGGTGAGGCGTTTTTCACAGTAACTAAGATGCATCCTCTCAAGGTAAACTGTTACATCCAACAAGTGCATTCTCCTATTTAGAAAGCATTGGCTATAAAACGTCTCTAAGAAATTCAGTAACTTAAACAAATTAAAATAAGGAATGCCTGGCATGGATTGGATACAATTATGCACGTAGGGAGGATATAGATAATAATAATAATAATAATAATAATAATAATAATAATAATAATAATAATAATAATAAAAAGTAATAATAATGAAAATAAAAAGTAATAATGATAGTAGAATAAAAAAGATGAAAATAATAGTAGAGAGGAAAGGCAATTGAATAATATTCGCTAAGTATTTGTATAAATACAGAGGGTATAAAAATAATAATGTAAAGTACAATGGGATATATAATAAGTATAATTAACTAGGCGAGTTTAGTGCCAAATGCATTATATATACACACATATACACAGATACATATACGCATATACATAACTATAAATACATATACACATACATACACATACGCATACATATACATACATATGGAAACACATACATAAATACATAAACATGTACATATACATTCATATGAAAGTATATGCACATATATATATATACACACCTACATAGGGACACACATACTTACATATACATCACCATGCATATGTACATCCATGCAATTATATAAAAATACACACACACATATATAGTATATATATATATATATGTACATATATATATACCCACATATATACATGCATGAACATACAGAGACACATACATGCACATATATGCTAATCCATATACATTTGGGGATTAGATAAGTAGCCAGACGTTAGTAAAGGATAAGTAAGCGAGTAAGGCGCATAAATAATAATACTATTCTGAGCACACCTATACAAATACATGCATATTATACATACAGATACATAAGCATATCTTAAATATGCGCAAAAAAATCAACGTAAAAAATAGTAAATTAAGAAGTATTTACTTTGAGAAACAGGGTGAGTAATACTGTCACATTACATTTTTGTAAACTTTGTCTTTCAATTGGGTGAAAGCATAACTATACCATACCGATCACATGAAACAACTTAATCCTAATGCTATGTTTATTGATTCTAGAAACGGAAATTAGTTAATTACTAGTTAGAAAGCAAATTAAGTTCAACTGTGTGTATTATTTTGATTAGTAAAACTACTGTTGTTATTTTGCTTGTTATATTGACAACGTTTCAGCCGATTTATTCTTCAACTATGTTTAATTACTCTTTACGAACTTAGCACTATTGTAAATAAACTTGGTAATATTTTTTTGCCTTGTATGGAATTTTGATAGAAACACTTTTACTTTATCCATGATAGTAGATTGTTTATTTGAATGACGCGGTCATGCCTAACGGAATAAGAGAATGCTATCCTCTGTCGATTATATAAAAGTGTTCGAATCAAAATTTTCTGCAGATTCCCGATTTTGACTGAAAGATTCCCTCCAGAAGAATCAAAATAAGAATCCAAATAATATGAATAGTCAATCCACATCTAAAATATCATAAGCATAGCCTGCTTTTATTTCGTCAGTCATGACTAGGGCTATGACAACAGCATATTCTTTTCCTTATTTTGATTTTTTACGTTGATTGATATATTTTATGTTTTGAAGCATAGTGATGTGATCCTTGGTTGATTAATTGTGTCTAACTCTGTCGGATATATACTCAAAAGTAAAACCAATGAAAAGAATATGCTGTTGTCATAGTTATGACGTAGCAGCAATGTTAAGTTATCTGTATCTACTGCTGTATATTACTGTGCCTCTATGTATATATTCTTGTCGTAGTTTGCTCTGAATAACTCGATAGTAATTTTTATATTATTTTGTGGGTTAAATCGAATGATTAAAACTGTTTTACCGGTCGTGTAATATTTTCTTTCAAATTGTTAAATATGATTTAAAAGTGAATTTGCAAACGAAACACTTGTTTTTCTATATGTGACTACAGCTAACGTATGCTTGCGTGTTTTAATTATGAACGAGTTAAAACACAGTTGAAAAGGAAGAAAGTCCATTTATTTTTATCGGCATGAAATGTCTACATTTTTGTTACTAATTAGGTTCACGTCTGTTCAGAAAAAAAAAAACTATATGAGAAAAACCCTTGAACAAAATTATTTCCTGCGTCTGTTTCATAGTATATCAAACTGTCTGGAATTTATTTCACGCAGAAACAAAAAACGGATGTATTTAAAGATTGTAAACAAAATCTTTACCTATAGTTATTTTCTCAACAACATGACAAGGTGTAATAGAATATAATCGGCCTAACAGAATTTTGCACTCAGCTTAGTTTAAGCCGGCATAATAGTAAGAGTTACCTTTTTTTTTTACCTAATATTCAATAGATTATTTCGCTCACTACTCAATATAAATTTAACTATATAGATTAGTATAATAATTTTTGTAATGACTATCACATGTCTCATAGCAACGCCATCTTTGGTTATGTGGAACAAAAAACACATTTGCTTCTGCTGAGAATATTAGCTCAATATGCGTTTTTTTCCTGTTTGCGTCATTCAATTTGATCTCATGTCACATTACAACATGTACAGCGGATCAACGTTACTCACAATACATATAAATACAGTTAAAGTTAACATGTGTACATGGTTCACTACTAAACTAATTAACTGATTATGAATATGGACAAATGAATACTAAATGTAATGATGGATAATGTGGGCTATATTTAATTCAATTTATTTTTATGTAAAGGAAGGCAAACAGCTATTGGAAGTATTTCGTGAAAATTTAGATGCCTCCAACTTTTGTGAATTTTTAGCAATAGGTATCAGACATTGATTAAAAATATTCAAATTTCAGTTTCTTAAAAAGTCTCATGCCCATTTAAAATTCAAATATTTCAGATTTTCATCATTGGCACAAGATAAGTAGAATGTCCTGAATTTTAAGTGTTATTCACGAAAAACTGGGGAGTGAGTAAGGTGAAATGCGAGAATATGATGTGACACAAGGAAACAGATATGGGGAAATAGTGTATGACAAATATGACCTCTTTATAGCTTCTTTATCTAAAGCCTTGGATTTTAGGCAGTATTTAAATCCAAATTATGTCATAGATTTTGAGTATAATAGAATTAAGAGTTCTAGAGATAAGGTTTGGCAACATTATATCAATATTTATATCTAAAGGACATAAAATGGTGAAAAAATGGCTGGTAACTAAATTTCACACTTTCTTCTAATTCTCTACATCTTCTCATTTATCAGCCACTATTTCCCCATATCTGTTTCCCTACATCACACCAGGTTCTCGCCTCCATCCACTTAACCCCTATCACCCCCCTCTCTTTCGTGAATACCACTTTAAATTGTTTCTTTTCTTTTATCATCCTGACCAATATTCCCTTACTATATGTCTCTATTACACACGAGAGCAAAATATGACAAAAGGTTGGATATTAATGTGAGAAATTAAGCTCCCCAATAAAAGACACCGAATTAGTACAATAATAAACGATTTCTCTTTTTCTGGCAAAAGACAGAGAAGATATTATATTGTCATCCTAGCCAGAAAAGACACAAAGACAGATACAGATAGAAATAAAAAGAAATAAAAGGATGTTATTAAAAGAGGTTGAGATTGCTTTGTAACAATGTTATTAAATCCGCATAAATAGCTGGGCATTAGATAATTTAGAATTAACAGGATTTAATAATTTACACGCATACAATATACAAATTGTATTTCAACAGAAACTGATATTTATAATTACTCATATTTTGTAACATTTGAAATTCGAAAAAACGTTTCCATTCGTTGAAGTAGCACTACTACTACTACTACTACTACTACTACTACTACTACTACTACTACCATAAGCAAGAATACACGCAGAGTACAAAAATGTTGAGAAGGCTTATTGTCACTCAATTTTCGTTATCAGTTTGCGTTAGCAACGATTAATGCCATAACATAAAGTCGTTAAAATAATAATGGAATGGTCTAAAAAAACGCAGGTGAGTAAGAAATTAAAAAAAAAATAGATAAATAAATTTCGAGTCAAAATAAACATACATATTTATCTAAACAAAAATGATTCAGTGAATTTTACAAAATGGAATGTATCATGGAGCCATTTTCATTAATTAATTCTCAAAACAAAAAATTGCAGTGTGTTGCAAATAAAACATTACTTTATTTAATTAAATCCACCAGAATGCAGTTTGGTTTATTAGAAAACATACCAGCTATTCTAATGAATTACTTCGTGAAATAAAATTATAATTAAATCAGTGCTTTATTTACAATGAATAATTTATTCAATAAATTCGCCAGAATGCTTTTCGATTATATAGAAAACAATTAAACCATTCTAATGATAAAATTCGTGAAAATAAAAGTGTAGAAACATTCTCTATTTATGACCAGTAATTTATTTATTAAATTAAATTAAAATACATTTCAGTTTCTAAAATAAGTCAAACATTTTAACGAATTATTAAAAAATAAATGTGATTGTTTGGACTTTATGGTTCATTGTCATTTTTCATGTATATAACTTATGGTTCATTTTATGGTTCATAGTATATAACTAGCCAAAGTTATGCAAGCGAGATCTATCCAAATAAGAAAAAGAGATTATAACAGTATTACTTCAACTATCAACTATACTAGCATTTTGTAATTAGCGATGCCAACTTGACATTGACTAAAACTTTTTCTACTTTCAAGTTTTACGGGGGTCACTCTTTGTGACATTTATCAACTAGCTTTAAGCCATTGATTTATTATTATTATTATTATTATTATTATTATTATTATTATTATTATTATTATTATTATTATCATCATCATCATCATCATTATTATTATTATCATTATTATTATTATTATCATTATCATCAATATTATTATTATTATTATTATTATTATTATTATTATTATTATTATTATACTATTACTACTACTCTTACTAATAAAATGTTTTCCCACAAGTCATTTTCAGTGATTTCTCACAAACAATAACAAATCGCGTTTTTCTTGAGGTCAAGCGACAACACGTTTGCTCACATTTCCCACACTTTACACCTCTTTGGATTCCGTTGCAAATTATTTTGTATCATCGGTTTGCTGTTAATGTTTTTATGACTGCTAGACTTCTTTAGAATTTAGTGACAACAAGCGTCCCCAAGGTCCTATTATCCTGCACAATCTTTCGGTAGTGGTTGGGTCTTCTCGTCCCCTCAACCACTGACAATTATTATTATCATTATTATTATTTTGGGACTAAATGAAGAGGAGGAAAATGATAGACTTAGTCATTTGTTTTATTGCATGGTGGAGAACTTAAATTTACATATGTTAATGCCTAAAACGGAACCGTTTGTTCATTTTCACCAGAATTTGACGTCCCCTGGGGATTTTGGGGCTAAATGGGGGGGAGGCGTAAATGCTGAACTTAGTCATTTTTTTATGCCTCGTTCACTGTGCACTCACGGGGAACCATGCATGCTTCACTTGTTTTAGATGTGATCAACAGTGTTCCTTATTAGAAAAGCTTACTTTAGGATTATGGCACAACAACTGGAAAGGAATACATTTAGTTTCCTCAATCGAAATAATATTTATGTTTAGATGCTGATGATTATATAGTTAAGTCTATATTTTTTTCTCAGGTTAAAAAAATGGAATAAAATGTAATGCAATGTGCCCCTTTCTCAAAAAAAAAATGTTCCTTCTTCGTCAAAGTAAAATAAAATTGTTTTCAAATGTAAATCTGATAAAAAATTGAATCCTAGGAAATTTGCGTTTGGGTTGGAAATAAAAACCGAATTAGCGAACAGCAATTTACTAATGGAAATAATTAAAAAATGAAACAAATGTAAAGTAGGTTTTGTTTATATTTTCTCTTCCCTTTTTTCCAACATTGCCAAGGGAAATAATCGGCTTTAAGATTGCACAAGTAATCTAAAAGCAGATTACCTCTCTTGCCGATGTTGGATTATCTCTTGTCCATTTTTATAAATATATGCAGTATTTTCCTGCTTGAATCTCGCTAGTTTTTATATTTTTTATGTTATCGTGATGTTAGATATTACTGAGATTGTGTCAGATTGTCAAAAAATGAATAGTTTTTTTTTTTTACTGGATCGTTGCTTGAGGAAATAACATTCAATGAAAAAATGACATTCAATTAAAAAGAGATACATTCAATTAAAAAGAGATACATAAGTTAAAATCCATTTGACGAACAAAACAACTGCAGAATTTGCATTTACATTTTTCGTTTTATTTACTTGTGACCCCTAACTTTTGTAAAAGTGTAAATTATTTTTAAAAAATGTGATCATTTTTATTGATATATTTAACATAAGTGTTGCCTAATTAATATCAAAATAAGCTAACACGTGACAAGTGCCGACATGAGATCAAAGTTCTCGTGTAAATAAATCTTTAAAAAATACAAGCAATTTATTTACTAGATTCTCTCTCAATATCATTAAATCGTAAATTCATTAATTAAAGACAATATTTTGAGAATGTTTTCATACGGATCTATTTTAGACCTGCCTGACATTAATTATATATCTACATTCGATCCAAATAACTAAAGATTTTATTATCTCAAAACTGAATATAAAATTATTTGTCCTCTTATTAGAACTCAGAATGACGTTCGCATCGTTGAGGTTAGCAGCTTCATATTTAACGCTGTTCAATCAAGTTTGCTTTTTATATGCATAAAACGAACAAAAATCGGGTTCTTTTTGTATAGTTGCATGCAACCAAAAAATCTTAAGTAAGAGAACTTAATGAAAAACAGAACAATAATAAATATGAATAGTAACAAATTTAAACCAACATCTGAACCACTTACATTATACTTTATTTCGTCTTGTGCAAGTTGAGATTCGTCACACGTGAGTCAATTACTTCAAACAGGTAACTCCTCCTTTATAATACTCATTCCCCCCCCCCATTATCAATATTATATAAATTGCTGAGAAGCGTGTGTGTGGGCGCGTGTGTGTGTTCAGGTTAATATTTCTATAGGTAAAGCAACTAATGATGTTTTAACGAGGTTAATAAAGAGTGCCTAATACCTAAGTAGATACACTTTTTATTCATCTTACATAAGCATTAATATGCCAATAAACGTTCATGAACATGTTTCGGTCAGCCAGTTAAAGAGACCTCTTCAGCCGATATTGCTTATACAAACGTTTAGTCCGTAATGAAAATTGTTCAGGGACTCCCAATACACAAGATAAACAATTGTCAGGAGGTCATATCACGTGTCATCTAATATATAAAACTCAATATGTGTCTGACTTCGTTTTTCACATTGTCTATTCTTCCAGACTAATAGGCATTGGACGGCTTGCAGTAGCTCAAAAAATTGGATTTTTGTTGCAGAATTTTATTAGAAGTATTCACTCGATTGGAATTGCTAAGGGGTTCAAATCGGGTTCAAACTTGAAAGAAATTACAACTTGGCGAGCGTAGCGCAATGGCGTCGTTCTACACATGCGAACGTCCTGTAACACAGACATTTATTTATTTAGTAAATTTACAACTGGTTAAAGCAGTTATCCTTTTGGTGCAGTGGATAGCATGGCCAACTACTAACACCACTGTTACAATTTGAATCTCCATTCATTTTCCTTTTTATTATTTTTTCTTCCGTTTCGATATTCTTGACTTTTAAATGTTTTTATAAAATAATTATACAGGAACACTTTCATAAAAATACAGAAGACTGTTTTGGATGTATATATATATATATATATATATATATATATATATATATATATGCATACATATAACTACTTCATTTACTCACATAAAATTAATATACGAAAGTATAAATTTATGCGTAAACTTTAAGTATTTACTTACAAAACTGCTCAATACGTAGGTACAGCTAGTTAGTAAGTTATAAAATATATATCGCGATTAAGCTACACTGAATATTCTGCGTTTCATCCACTCTAGGACTCTTCAGGCTTATGCGTCTGAGAGTCCTAGAGTGGATGAAACGCGGAATATAGAGTGTAGCTTAATCGCCATATATATTTTATAGCTTACTATATACATATATATATATATATATATATATATATATATATATATATATATATATATATAGGGTGACCCAAAAAACTGAGAACATTCAATTGTTTTTCTGAGAATTTTACAGTCAACGGGAAACAAGGCCCTAGTGTTTTGATGTGATGTTTTGAATATAATAAAAGAGATATGACCAAAGTTTAATTTCATTCGGGCAAAACACTACAAAACGGGCCCTAATTAGAGTTCAGGCCCGTTTTCTGGGGTCACTATACATATATATATATATATATATATATATATATATATATATATATATATATGGTAATAGTTTATAAGATTAATTTGTTAATAAATACAATTTAGGCGGACGTTTAGGAAATTGACTCCCCTCTAAATTCCATAATGTGCATATTTTTTTCCTTTTTTTTGGTCAAGATCAAAGTGTAGTATCTGTTCTTCAGATGCTGTACTTCCATTTCTTGTTCTCTTTCGGTGGAGGAGAAATCCTTCTCGACTGAGACAATTTTTATTTTTGTACCTTTTCTCCACGTTAAAAAACGACCCTGGTGTCTAACTCTGTCCCGTGGGGAGGCATAGTAAATAGGTACAATAACTGTTGGTAACACTCCATATTTCAACGTATATCACGAAATAAATAAATACATAAAAAAAAAAATAATAATTCTTCAGAAAAAAACTTGATGATTTACGTTCCCGGCACACAGCGAAAACATCACATTCAAAAAGTCACCTAACTTTGAGCATGAGGGTAATTTTTCTTTCTTGTAAATCATTTCCTTGATTCCGATTTTTAGTAATTTACAAAAAGTAATCTATGAATTAAGCTATTTTGTATTTTAACAAATTTACATTTTTACAATTCCTGCGTTGCAATTATAATATTCGTTGTGAAAATTCAAATTTCTACGTATTTAACAATAAAATAAAATTTAAAAATATTTTAGAAAAATCTGTCCGATGTACAATGTACGTACCCGACACGGAACTAAAACGCCGTATTCCAAAAAGTCGCGTAATTTGTTCATGTGGTTATTTTATTTATTCATTTATTTTTTAAAGTATTTTTTTGTTATTTACGTAGATTACTACATGATTAGAATATAAATTAAGCTGATATTTGACACATACTTCTATTTCTGTTTTTTTTTTCTTTATACAAAATAAGAGGAACTAACTCGATTTGTGAGGTTTATTCGAATTTGAAATTCTTACCAATAATGTAATTGTTTATTTCATTACAATTTTAGTTTGAATCCGAATTTATTCACGCAAATTATTGACACTTTCAAAACAAAATGTCAACAATGATTTTTGTTCACCTATTTATAATGAAAAACACTCTTGAACTATGAACTGTTTTCTTCAGCAAGTTAATATCGCTGTGAAGAGGTCAAAATTTAAAGAAAGTAGAACTTGGTAGACGACTTTAACTTCCATTGTACGCACGCGCAAATAGAAATATACGTTAATGTTAGTCGAATTTCACTTATTTACATCCGATTCATGCGATAACAAGAGTAGTGTAAGTTTTGTTCATCGATTTCGATTCTACCTGATGGCACCGAAATCATATAATTTTTAATTTTCAAATCAATAATATTCATTTCGTTGATCTCGACTCTTAAGAATTTATGTGGCTCAAATAGAAATTCATTCCTGAAGAATATCGTTCGATCACGGAAAACTTATACGTTTTGTCATCGGATGAAAAACTAATTGATTGAATTGCAACACACATTTCTTTTCATTATGAACTGATATGTCTATTTTGTTCGTCTATCGATCAAACTAATTTCCCATACATTTTACAAATTCTGTTTTCGAGAATATTTTGATCGTATTTATTTTTAAGTTCAGTGTGCAAACGTATTCATAAATAATATGTTTTAAAAAATTATTTTTTGTTCAATGTTTTCTTTATCATTTATTATACCTTTCAGGAGTCACAAGAATTCTTTAAAAAAAACTTTTTATAGATTTTTATTGCTTAAGAACAATACACTTAAACCGTTGCCTCATTTTTATTACATGGTAAAAACTTAACAACAGTTATTAACAAACTAAAATACTACAATACCAAATAGAAGTTGATCAAGCAATACAAAATTATCATCAACCCAAACAGCGGAGAGATCAAATAAACCCATCAGAAGACCATGGCAACAACCCAACAGTGAAGACTGGTCTGTTGAAGCGACTTCCATGGCAATTAGTGATGTGTGCTTCGGGCAATTGAATACGGGTGTTTGTGTTATTGTTGCCTCGGGTGTGAGTACAGATAGTTATGTTGCAACTGGGCCTTCCACAAGTAACTTTCCGATTGCAGGCTCAAGTACTGCCGTGCTACATGAGGAACATAAGCTTAGTTTAGTAAGAAAAGCACAGAACAAAGCAGATGCAAGAGACTCCAAGACAAACATTCAATGTGAACATAGTGGAGAAAAGATGCTGCAGTTAAAGCTGCATTAAGAGCTTCTAAATCTGAAGTTCATCGTAGTATTTATTTAAAACGTGATGCTGAATTAAAGTCCGCTGCAAGAGCTTCAAAGGATGACGTGCAATATGCGAACTCTTTAGCCAGAAATGCCGTGGCTACGGCTTCTGCATGAGCTTTAGAGTCCAGCCTGCCAGGCTAAAAAATGGGCAACTGAGACTCCGGGCATATCTTGTTCTAATAGCAAAGTTCAACTCCCTCCTTTCATGGATATTACACAACCTTTGAGGCAGATGCTTACTGAATATAATGCTGAATCAACAAGTTTCCTCAAAGAAATTCGACGCTACAATTCCGCCTTTCAAATGACTTCATCTGGGCCGAGTTGCAAACTTGATGGCTGATTCATGCCAACATTCAACGTTCAGGAACAAGTATATCACCTGATTGGAGCATTGCACCCTGTAAACACTCAACTACCCAAATAACTCCAAGTCTACTTCATATCTGATTACCATCAACAGAAAGCGAGACGTAGCTCAATTGCATTTCCTAGCGGAGATGATTCCCTTGAGACAAATTTTAGATCTGCATCATATGCTTGATGAACATAACAGCTATGTGCAAAGTTTCAAGTACACACTTGAATCTGCTCCACTCGATAACTTCTAAAAAGTAATGCTGATAAACGACTAACCGGTGAACAAGCTGTTCGATATAACTCACCCACTACAAACGAAATTGCAATTCTTTTATCCGGTGACCAGAGCACAAAACGTGACATTGTCATCAAGAGTCGAGACAGCGGGCTTTCAAAGAATCTGCGAAACGTACATATCGTATGATGCACTCCAATATCCATTACTTTTTGTTTACGGAGAGGACGGATACCATTTCTATGTACCTCAGATTGGCTATTCTAATTCCGACAATCCTACCTCCAAAGTAGTAGCTTGTAAAAAATTCTATACATTTCGATTAATGACTGTGATAATCATTTGCATCGGTTACAAGACATATTCAATCAGTTTGCTACTGGCATGTGCGCTAAAATGGAATCAGAACGTTTGCTTTACATCAAGTAAAATCAGAAACACTTGCGTTCAACAAGATTCATACATCTTTGCAAGGATTAAGTCGAACAAAGTTGAACATAGATTTGTTGTGCCCTTCTACTCAGTGTCTTTGATGCTCACATAAATGTAGAATATTACAGTTCCGTCAAATGTATAAAATACATTTGTAAATATATTAAGAAGAGCTCTGATGTTACTTCATTTGCTTTGCAAAAATAGGACGAAATTAATGAAGTTAAACAATACATGTTGGACGTTATATTAGTAGCAATGAGGCATTTTGGCGCATTTTCGGTTTCCCTATTCACGAAAGGCATCCAGCAATACTACATCTAGATTTCCATCTTGAAAATGGACAATGCATTTATTTTACATATAAAAATGTGGCCCAAATAATTGCGACAGCCAGAGAAACAACGCTAAGCGCCTTCTTCAAACTATGTACAAATGATGACTTTGCAAAGAGATTACTTTACTCTGAGGTACCGTCATAATACAAATGAGACAAAAAACATTAGTAACGCAGACCCACTCAAATAAAACCGACGACGAAGGGAGGTTTTGTCATGATTTTGCCATTGCCTATGATCTCACTCAGATTGTTCACGAACCCACCCGTGTGCCCGATACACCCAGTCAATATGCAAGCCTTCTAGATCTTTTCCTCACAACTTCCCCTGAGCTGTGTTCATGTTCCGTTCTATCTCCTCTGGGATCCTCTGACCACTATGTTGTAGCAGTTAAGATAAAAATGAAATGTAATAAGTCTTCAGACGTACCTCTCCACCGTACTGTATATCGATACTCTATGGCTGACTGGGATAGCTTCCGTACATTCATATCTGACCTACCTCTGCATTCCATGTTTAAAAAGGATGTGTCCTCTATAGTATCAGACCTGACCGAACGGTTAATTGTAGGCATAGACCGATTCATACAATCCAAAAAAGTCCAACAAAAACCTAACAGCCAGCCATGGTTCTCCCCTGAATGTGCTGCTGCCATCGCGCACAGAAATCACTTTTTTCATAGCTACCAACGTAATAGATGTACTGAGACTAAAGCTGCTTTCAGGACTGCCAGCAACCACTGTAAAAGAGTAATAAAACATGCAAGAGCTATATGCTAAGTCTGTAAAATCCAAAGTAGCAGCAGCTTGGTTCCCACCAGTTCTAGCAAATAGCAAACAGGATCTTGAACAGAAGCGTGCGTTCTATCCCAACTATCATCAATGGACCTGAGATCATCTCGTCAGCATCAGACAAGGCCAGACTATTTGCCAAGAACTTTGCAGCTAATTCTACCCTATTCGACAATGACCATCGACACCCTGTATTTCCTCCTATAACAGACAACACGTTAGGTAACATACAAATATCTGCGCGTGAGTTCGCCAAGCTAATCAAGAACCTTGATTTTGTTTTACGGCATATCAACCTTTTTCAGGTTATTTAATGCCGAATCTAGTTATTTTGAGGAACGATTTTTAATGGAGTATATTTTTTTTTTACATTAGATTCTATTTAACCCATAGTTGAGACCCTAACAGCTACTACCACTCCGGGTCAGAGTGGACCTGGGAGCAATGGCAATTAAGGGGTGGCTCCACACTCCTCAAAGCCCGCAAGGTGGGCCTCACCATCGGATATAGTTTTAGGTCATATCCAGGATCTTGATTCCAGTAAAGCAGCTGGCCCTAGCGGTATTCAAATTATAGTGCTGAAAAAGCTCTAACCGGAACTTGCCCCGATACTTACAAAACTGTTTAAGCGTTGCCTTAAGGAGAAGTGCTTTCCAACAACCTGAAAAACCTCATCAGTATGCCCTGTATTTAAGAATTCAGGTGAAAAGTCATCTCCCTCTCAGTACAGACCAATAAGTCTCCTCTGTGTAATGAGTAATCCATATTAAATAAAGAAGCAGTCAACCACCTCAATAGAAACAGCCTTCTTAGTGACATGCAATATAGTTTCCGCTCTGCAAGATCTACAGCAGATGTGCTAACGGTTATATCACATAGGATTAGTGAATCTCTTGACAAAGGTTTCATTTCCAGGGCAATTGCCCTTGACATATCGAAAGCCTTTGATAAGGTATGGCATAAGGGCCTACTTCACAAGATTTCCAGCTACGGTATAACTGGAAATGTTTTCTCAATCATTAAATCATTTCTCTCTGAAAGGTTCATAAGAGTAGTGGTTAATGAGAAGAAATCAAAGGCCCACAGTATTAATGCTGGAGTCCCCCAGGGGTCAATCCTGTGCCCAACTCTTTTCCTGATCTACATCAATGATCTCCCTAAACACATACTTAAATCATTTGTTGACATCTATGCTGATGACACGACCATCTATGGCAACACACCAAAGGCAGTAAATGACAAAGTTCTCTATGATTCTCTCTTCTCTGATCTTGAGCTCGTGGTGCAATGGGGGAAGAGGTGGCTGGTCACTTTTAATGCATCCAAAACCAAGCTTCTATCTTTATATCATCAACGCTCTGATCCCCATTTGGCATCAATTGAAATGGGTGGCTCTCGTCTTCTGAGTTTGACCTTTACTCCTGATCTGAAATCGAACACGTACATCAAATCTGTTGCCAGGGACGCTGGGAAAATGGTGGGATCCTTCTATCGCTCCAGAAGATATCTCACTATTGATGCAATTCTCTATCTGTATAAAAGCCAAGTACGTCCAAGGATGGAGTACTGCTGCCACATCTGGGCTGCTAAAATAGCCTATCATGCCTTGACAGAGTACAAAATAGACTTCGTGGCTTAGTGGGGACGCCCCTTTCTCTTCTCTGCAACCTCTCTCCCACAGAAGAGATGTTGCGAGCCTGTATTTGTTTTATCGTTATTTCCATGGCAGGTGCTCGTCTGAACTCCAATCCCTCGTACCCCCTCGCCAATCTTTTACGAGAAACACCCGTCTGGCTTAAACTACTGTCAATAATTTTCCCCACTCTTTATCTGTGCCGTAATCCAAACGTAGATTCAATGAGCAAAGCTTCTTTCTTAGAACTGCACGCCAGTGGAACTCTCTGCCACTTGCCTGTTTCCTACCTGACTACTACTTGGACGTCTTCAAGTCAAACATAAACAAACTCTGACAAACCGCCCATTAAGTAAGACACTCTATCAAAACCTCCAATACTAATGATTACTACAATACTATCTCATTGATTACTGTACACGCAATAACCCTTATCCCTGAGTGGCCTCCGGGCCTTGATAAGTGGTGACCCCTATGTAAAAAAAAGAAAAATTGGTCAGCCATCTTGGTCGGTAATTTAAGCATAAAATACAGAAATTGTTTCCATAGTCACACCAAAATAAGTTGATTGTTTCAACCTGCGATTGTTGCTGCATGAAGTTCGAGGACCAACGTGTTTGAAGTTCGAGGACCAACGTGTTTGAAGCCTACCTTACGTTCTGATCAGCTTTTAGCTTTCAAAACAATTAGTAAAAGTGTGTTTGATCGTACAGATGGCATTTTCCTTTTTGATGTTCCCGGCGACACTGGTAAGACATCTGTTACCAAACTCATTCTTGCTAAAGTAAGGCAAGCAAAACTTGTTGCAGTTGCCGTTGCATCATCTGGAATTGCGGTTACACTTCTTCATGGTGGCAGAACAGCGCACTATAAATTTAAACTTCGCTTGAACTTTGTTTCAGCAGAGACGCCACTCTGCGATATTTCCAAGGAAAGCTCCAGAGCTGATCTCTTGAGAAAATGTCACTTGGTAGTGTGGGATTAATGCACCATGGCTCACAAAGGAGCAATTCAGGCCTTGGGTCGATCATTCAAAAATATTACGGAATCTCATCAAATCATGGGTGGTTTAACTCTTGCTTTCTGGAGCCTTTCGTCAAATTTTGCCTGTCATTCCCAAGAGTACTAGAGCTGATCAGGTTAGTGTGTGTCTCAAATCATCACCCTTGGGGTGTCAGATTAGAACACCTCGTTTAACCAGTAACATGTGTGTACGACTCCATAGAGACGACATATTGGAAAAATATTTGTTAGTATTGGAAACGGTTGTGTACCATCAGACCCAAATGATAACATTGGCGTCTGCAATATATGTTGCCTGGTAGACACTTTGGACGGTCTAAAACAATCGTTTTTTTTCGAAACTTGGCTGATAATTACCATAATTATGACTGGCTATGTGATAGATGGTTTTTGGAACCACCCTTCACCAATCTCTGTGAGTTTTCGCAGTCGATCGATCCATACCTGCAACTACGTCTGGTTATGTAGACCGCCTGAAACCTGCTATGTCACGCGTCCTGTACCCTCCACCGCGTTCTGTAACTTCCAAGCTGTACTACCCGCCTAACCAAACACGTGAGTATGTCTTCGTCCATATCGATTCGATGTGCAAACCTCTACAACCGTTTCATGATAGACTCTTTCCTGTGTTGGAACGCTCTGACAAATATTTTGTCATTGATCGCAACTCGATTGCAATAGATCGCGTTAAACCCGCCTTCTCGGAAAGCTCGTTTGATACAACACTTCCTTTACCATCATTTCCGATTCAGAACTCATCATCGTACTCAACCCTGATTCGATCGTCACACCCGATTCAGGCATCATCATTACACTTACTTCTCGCACACCTTCCAATGCTCCTACCTTCCAGACTCTGTATTTGTACATGCGCCTGTACCTGCGACCCATACGACTCGAAGTGGTCGTCATGTAGTATTTCCCCGCTTTAACACTTCTTAATAAATTTCTTTTTCGTTCTGCATACACTTGAAACATACATCTACGCGCTCTTTTTAATGTGCTTTTCTTTCTTTTAGCTTCCAACTATCTGGGGGGATACTGTGGGAATCGCATTTCCACACATACCGAACACATAATTATCTCATCTTAATTCCAGTAATACTATTTTTAGCCACGAGGGGAGTGTTGGCGCCTTACATTCGTTTCCGGTTTATCTCCTTCTCTCTCCTCTTCCTTGAATACACCGGCATGCAGACGTGTGATGACAACGCTCCCGTATTTGCTAGGAAGACTTGCATACTACATTCACGCAATGACACTCTCTTACGATACTGAACAGTTTCTCACTACTTTCTTACTACGTATATTGGCTGTATAATATAAGTTCGGCAATCTTGTGTATTCATTCCTGGTTGAGAGGACCAGGCAATCTTGTTTCAAATCCGATTTTTTTATGATAACTTTCAATAATTATCAGACACATCCCGATACAAAACATACGTAAGAAAACGTTCAGACACATTAAGTACCTTCATGTGAATTTTTTTTAAATCGGCCCAGCCGTTTCCGAGTCTATAGGAAATGAACGTACACACACAAAAACAACATTCTTTATATATTATAGTAGGGATATGTAAATTGTCTGTTGTTCATAATTATAATTACACTTTTACTTGTAATCAGGTTTGATGTATTTTCTGTATGACATAATATGTTGAAAAAATTCTTCTCCGAATATCAGTTTTACACTAAGTTTTAAACGTGCAAAAGTGACAGTCGCGATTTGTATTGAAACGATGAATTGAAATATTTGAAATGGTGTTTTCATTTGCTTTGCTTGCTTTTTCACTTTTTGGTGTAGCCATTATTTTTTTCTCTTCGTATATTTATAATTTTAAATATATTTAATCGGCCGTTTTTAGATTTAGTATAATATTTTAATTAATCATAGTTTTGTTGAAATACCAACATTATATAAAGGAAATAAGTTCATTCTATTCAGTAGGTTTATAGACGTCTTCTCTCTTTTAGCAATTGAAATCCAGTTGTTGTTCAAACGTGCCTTAAAGTATTTATTTTTCAGTATTTAAAATTTGTTTTCTTTAAATATATATTTAATGATATTAAGCAAGTTTTCGGCTCGAATGAACCTCTTTTCCATCGATACTTGGGGGAAATTGTTTAATCATTTTATTATATATAGAGATTATTATTATCATCGTCATCATCATCATCATCATCATCATTATTATTATTATTATTATTATTATTATTATTATTATTATTATTATTATTATTACCTTCATACAGCAATCTCACAAACAATCCTTGGTTTGCTCATGAGGTCTATACTTTCTGGCCTCCTAGCCATCTCTTATATGGACTTAAAACGCAAGCAAACCCTTAGCATTTGCAATTCACACATTCTCTTTACTAATTATTTGGACGGTATCCTCGTAATTACACTCTCACTTAAAAGTCCGTTAGTATTTTCACCAATCAAGACACTTATTTACAGTTTACCAAAGAACACCCTTATACTCATTTCGCCCTCACTCCTCGATGTTAACCAGTTTCGATTTAAATGGCTCCATACATATTTAATTCCAAAGGAAATATGCCTGTAGAAACCTTTTTATCAACTTCAGGCCGGGTTGCTTATTAAAAACAAGCACATGAACATGCAAAAATTACTCGTATACGGAACAAATGCTTGATTGCCACTGTCAAAATCTTAAACAATATCAACTTTCATTTAACGCTCTCTACCAATTGTTCCGTCAAATCCAACCTCAACAGTAAAAAGACGAAGACCCCACCCATTTTCTGAAACCTTATTCCTAAAATCACTTTTTCCCAACGATAAATTCTCCACCTCCATCCGCAAAGCAATTCATAATGGGAATATACACATCTAACTCATCCAAACTCCTTACAACACCTATCAAAAAACACATCACTAAAAACCTGAAACCTTCTTCATGGCAAATCACTTAATTTTAACACAGAGTTATGCCTACAGATCAATGTTATCTACGATCTGCAATACGCTAAGTGTAGTAACTTTTACATAAGCAGAACCACCGGACTTTTACACGTACGCATAAAGGAATATTTGAACACCTGTATCTCATCCTACTACAAAACCATCACTTCACGCAATAACACTCATCGAAACATCCAGACCAGAATCCTTGCCTCAGTTTAAAACCTTGACCACATTCTTATGTGCTCATATCTGGTGCGATACGTCTGTTACACACTCAACACCCTGCCTACCTCTTTCTTGACTTAACACACCCTGACAAACTCATCACAGCTGTTTTTTTTTGCCTAACATAAACGTCGACAAACATCAATAACACGTATTTCGTGCCAAACGACAAAATGTCATTGTCATATTAAGACTACCCCAGGTAACTTTCCTGACGCTCGTTTCTCGGATGTCTATTTGGATTTCGTTGGACTACTGCAACCTTCCGCTATTAATGAGGCACGTGTTATCTCTAAATACAAACCTTTTATCAACAACAAACTAGAACTTAACTTCATTCTAAAACTTTCTATGTTACTAAACTACATCACCTAATTGTTGTTTTTATTGTTTTGTTTTTCATCTTTATTTTTATTTATTTTATTAATTTTATTTTTGTATATCTAAATATATTAATCTTCTCTAGGTTAAAATATACCTACAACCTTCTTGAAACAATTTCTCCTTATACCCTGTTATAATACAGTTATACAATCTCTGCCCGCTTCTAAAACTAATTATATATTAATCCTATTATTATGCACTATTTTGTTTATTATAGCATTATTAGAACCGTTTGAGAATGAAAGTTTAATTGTGTTTTTATTAATTATTTAACTTAATCTATTTTCTGGGGAGTAGTTCTTATTCATTAGTTTGTAATTCGGGTATTATTTTGTATATGTTCACTGAAAAGAAGGTTAAAGAAAACTTGTTTTTATGCGCCTAATTCGTTTATTCTTAGTAATACTATTACTATTATATGCTTATACATGGTATTACTATTACTATTATATATAATTTTATTCTTTTTATTTATTATGATTTTTATACCTATTTTTATTCTTTACATTTCTTCTTCCTTTCATTACTATCTTATATGATATAGGTAGTTTGTTTTGCTAACTTTATTATTCACCTCCTTTATGTATTTAATTTTCCTTTGATATCCAGACCTATTTAAAGCTTGATTATAATAATCCTTATTTTTATCTCATTTTGTGATGATTCGGATATTCTTTTTGATATACTGAAGATATTAGACTTTTTAATACACTTAATTAGATTTATAATCTATATGGAATAGTGTTTGGTTCGGGAAGTGATACATTTCATAAGTATTGTTGTTGAAATTTAGCTTTATCTAAAATGTTCTCTTTTTTACAATTGCAGGCTAGTGGTATTCTTAAGTTTAATCAAAATTTATTTTATTTTCTTTCTAGTTTTTTCTATAATTCGATGGCTCGGATTAACTAAAAATAATACGTCATCTCTATATAGCCCCCCCCCCTATTTGAGCCTGGTATTTTTAGACATATACTTTAGCATGTATAGACTCCTAGGTCAGTTAAACGTAGAGTCCAGTGATCCAATCCTAGCATCAAGATGTTCTTTTTATCCTTCATTGTCCATAATTCATTATCATATCTAAAAGTTTTCATATATATATATATATATATATATATATATATATATATATATATATATATATATATATATATATATATATATATATATATATATATTAGTATCCTGGAAAGATCATACGGGAGACAACAGAAGCAGCAAAACTAAAGCTGCCCTGTTACGACACTATATATATATATATATATATATATATATATAGAAAATAAAAAAGGAACAAACCGTATTATGTGTTCACCAACGTTTCGTCTTTATTTCGAGACTTCCTCTGGGTGAAATAAAGACGAAACGTTGGTGAACACATAATACGGTTTGTTCCTTTTTTATTTTCTCTATTTTGTCGGAATACTATTTCCATTATTTTCATCATATATATATATATATATATATATATATATATATATATATATATATATATATATATATATATATATATATAAATGCAAATTTGGGCATATTATATTTGTTTGCAAATATATTTTTTCTTTATAAATTGTCCTAAACTTTTAACTATAGAATAGTATGATAATATTCGAAAAGCCTGCAAATTGTTATGTAGTTCTGCCCCATAAAACCAAAGCAAGAAGCATTTCAGTATTACACTTGGCTACGAGTATATATTCCCTCCAAACTTCTGGCATGGATGGAAAGAGACTAAAACTTGCCGCTATAGTTTCAAATGACCCGAAATAACGGATTTTTAGTGAGTGGAAAAATACTGCACCTTTACCAATATTTTAGCATATGAATGACAAAATATCTGATCTTTCTCCCAAACCTCTGGCTTCGATAAGAGGAAACTAAAATATGCCGCTATGATTTCAAATGATCAGAAATAACAGTAAATAGATACTTGATTCAAAATATTTCTCATATGTCTCCCCTCTTTGGATTTCATACATAATGTTAATATCACAGTGTATAAAAGATTATTTGATACTTTGGATATTCATAATCTTACCCCCTTTTTCTAAAAGAGGAGAGATATAATATATGAGAAATATTTGGAATCAAGTCTCCCCTTTCTGTTATTTCAGATCATTTGAAACTATAGCAGCAAGTTTTAGTCTCCCCTCCATCGAGACCATATATATATATATATATATATATATATAGTCATCCACATACAGTACTGTTTCGCTGTTTCACAGCTCATCAGTGCGGCTAGTATATATATATATATATATATATATATATATATATATACTTTCCTATCTATGTAATATATCAATCTACCCACATTTTCATATATTGTATGTATATTTACTATATGCATTTACTTACTTTTTTTCTTGCTTTTTCCTGAATTTTCAGATACCATCCATCCTCTCCCCTTAAATAATTTTTATTTTTCATTTTTATTTTATTTTTTGTTTTTACATTTTATTTATTTATTTATTGTTTATTTATTATTTATTTTCTATTTATTTATTTATTAATTAATTTATTTATTTTCCATTTAGTATCTTCTAACAACTCTTGCTGACATTTTCTTAAGTGATGACCTGTACATTTGTACAGTTAACGTATATTATATTATTTTGCTCTACATATTTTTTCACGCCTTTAACATTTCCTGTCTAGGTAATTTTGACATCTGTTTCTCTATTTTATATTTAATTCTATCACCATTTAATTGTTCCTCCTCTTTTTCTTCCCTGATCTTTCTTATTTATATTTATGCCTCGGCAGTAGAGTGAAAAGCATATCTTATTTTTCTTTTATTAATATTATTGGAAATTTTTCCTTTTTTCCCTTGTACACATTTTTGAGAATTATTCCATGGATTTCTGCCTTTGGATTATTTTGGACCATCTTCCAATTACAGAATTTCCTTGGATTTTACTTGTGCAAATGGAAATTCAATTAACTTTCTTGAAGTTATATATTTGGACTTTACAGTCACTGGATTATTTATCTTCCACCAGACTATCCATTCACGTGTAATCACTGTTTTCTTCACCATATTCCCTCTGCTTCACTTTTTTGTTATCAAGTAAGATAACAAAAAAACTTACTTGTTGTTTCATCAAATACTTTTGCATGCAAAATCCGATTCCGCATTTTGCTAATTCCTATCCTCTGATGAGAAGGAAAGTATTTCTTCGAAACTCCACGGATTAAGGACTATCCGCTTTTCTAGTGTTTCTTTTTCAGATTAAATATGTTTTTAACTCATTTCAAAGTGTTTTTTAACATGTTTTATGAACTGTTTGCTCATACGTATATATATATATATATATATATATATATATATATATATATATATATATATATATATATATATATATTCAATTCTTACCCCAAACAAGGCACAGTGCCACTTTGAAGCAGGGGGCTACTATCAGGGACTTAATTAGCGGGGTCATTATGAAGGGAGATGAGTAGAAAGATGTTTGTTAACATTACACTTGAACTTCTGCATGTCATTGCAGTTGGGAAAGCAGACTTCCGAAAGGGAGTTCCAAAGACCCGCAGTTCTGGGGAAGAAACTATTGGAGTAAAAGGCTTTCTTGCACCTAGGGATTTCTACTGTAAAGGGATGAGACTTAGTAGCTTGTCGGGTTTGTCGGGGGTAGTTACGTCGGGGAGGTACAAGTGTTTGCAGTTCGTCAGAGCATTCACCATTGAAGTATTTGTAGAACAGGCAGAGGGATGCAACATCTCGTCGATGGGACAGAGGCTGAAGCCTAGATGACAGTTCAGGACCTATCAGGTTGGCGACTCTCTTTTGAACCCTGTCCAGGAGCGAGAGACAAGAAGCAGATGCACCAGCCCAGATGTGACAACAGTACTCCATACATGGGCGAATGGTTGCCTTATAGAGGTATAGGATACTGTCAGGCGTAAGTAGTTTTCTAGCACGGTAGAGGGAGCCAACTTTCCTTGCAGCAGCCTTGGCAATGCTCTCAATGTATCTATTCCAGTTCATATTCCCTGTAAACGTTAGGCCGAGGAGTTTAAAAGTGTACTTTCAGGTAACGTGTTCTTGGCCATTGCTATTGGTGGTAGAGAAGGTTTCTTGTAGTTATTGAAGGAAACAAGCTTAGTGTTAGCAGCATTGAATGTGACCAACCATTTTTGTCCCCATTCCACTACGGATTGGAGGTCATCCTCTAGTGTTTCTGCCATTTCCTTGGATATGTGTTCATTTGTTTACCCCTCATGCCTGTTATAGGGGGTGGTGTCATCGGCAAATATACCCATCTCCGAAACAATTTTATCAGGGAGGTCGTTTATGAATATCAGGAATAATAGAGGTCCAAGGATAGACCCCTGAGGTACTCCCGCATTTATGTCGTATTGTTTGGATGTACGACCGTCGAGGACAACTTTGATTTTTATATTACTTAAGAAGGATTTAATTACATTATGAATTCTTCCAGTGATTCCATATGATCTAATTTTCCTTAGAAGACCATCGTGCCATACCCTGTCAAAAGCCTTAGATATATCGAGGGCCACCGCTCTACCCTCCCCTGTTTTATCCAATGAACGTTCAGAAACTACAGTTAAGATATCTGCTGTTGAACGGGCTTGCCTGAATCCATATTGTTTGTCAGTCAGGAGTTTAGCAGCTGTTAGGTGCTGGACTAGGGCTTGATTAACTAAGGACTCAAATATTTTGGCGAAAAGCGGAAGGAGGCTAATGGGGCGATAATTTAGTGGGTCAGTTCTTTCACCAGAATTCTTGAAGACTGGTACCACAGAGGCGGTTTTCCAGCAGTCGGGAAAACAAGATTCGTTAAGGCATTTATTGTAAAGTTTGGACAGAACTGGAGCAACCTCGACAGAGCATTTTTTAAATAGCACAGCCGGGATGAGATCTGGTCCACATGCTTTTGAGGTGTCTAGGTTTTTTATAATAGCATGTACCTGAGAAGGGGTGATTTTCAAATCGTCTAGTGAGGCGTCTGTTCGCAGAGGAAAATCAGGGAGTGAGTGGTGTACCGAGTTCAGTGTGGAGTTTGAGGCAAACCGACTGGCAAGCAGATTAGCCTTGTCAGTTTGCCATGGGGCATCTCTGATGAGCTCCCTGATGGCTTCCTAATCAGCCTTTTTGTAATACCTCGTTGTTTTGAGTAGTGGGTCTTCAGTTTTAGGGCGAGAATTTAGGCTGATTTCTACCATTATAACAGCGTGATCAGCATTCCCGAGTGGGCTGTGGGCATTTGTTGTACAGTCATTGGGAACCGTTGTCAGAAAATCTAGAAGTGAGGCATGTTGATCTTGCTGGTCTGGGAAACGTGTCGGAAATGTAACTAACTGAGATAGGGAATGGGATATAGAGAAGCTATGTGTTGCGCTACCAGCTACGTCTGTGTGTTTAGAGAATCCTAGCCAGTTACTGTGGTGGACATTGAAGTCACCAAATACATGTATTTGTGCGCTAGTATTTAGGGAGAGTGCTATATCTATGCTGTCTGAGACTTTGTTTATTAGGGTAAAGTCTTGGTTTGAGGGAGAGCGGTAGAGAAAATACAAGAAGCTAATATTGTGTTGCATATTTAGTCTGAAGCACATAAAGGCCTGGTCCTCTGATTCTAGTTTTATTTCTCTAGTCAGGGGGAGGGTGTTACGAATATAGACTCCAAGTCCATGCATATGTCTGTCCGAGTCCTTACGGTAGAGTGGGAGATAACCAGGCATGTTAAAGTGGTTAGAGGAAATGGAGGAGTGAAGGTTAGTTTCACTTAATGCTAAGATATCCGGGGTGTTTACAAGGAGAAATGACTCAACATCATCTAAGTTAGTTCTAAGCCTGCGGATATTAGTAAATGCAAGCCTCAAGGGAGGAGACAGGTTGGTTTTCTTTGAGTTTGGTCCTGGTTTACACGTAACTTTTGCTTGAGCTGTCATCTCATTTTATTTTATTTTAAAGTTTCAATTAGGGTGAGTGAGTGAGGGGGTGCTGGACAAGTAGTTGTGCAGAATACCAGACATGCAATACAAGTAGACTATCAGCTGTCCTCACCCGCAGGATTGTGGCCTCAGGAAAGCCCACCGGGAATGAGTGCAGGATCCCTTTCCATGCGCGACATGGCACTACAAACATCCCGATATTTTACAACTGTTGATGGAGCAGCCGCTCTAAGCGCTACCAAAGAGTAAGAGTTCCTGTACTATCAGTCGGAAACAGCAGCCAGGAACTGTCAATCCGGTACCCTCAATCCGTTAGGCAAAGCCAGCCCAGTCCAACTGCACCGACATATATGGCACTGAAGCACCCCACTGTGTCCAGTTTAGGGGGATGGGATGTGGCGGGAGTGGGGAGAAGCGGCGTTCATTGCCCTAGTCAGGAAACAAGGTCAACCACTGGGTGATACAGCCGAGTCCCTGTGATAGTACCTCTACGCCTGGCCAATAGGCAAAGAAGGAGTATGAAAGCCAGGCGATAGACAGAGCCTATCTCCTCCTTAAGCAGTTTAGGTTTGCCAACCGGTGATTTGTTTGAGTCACCAGCTCTAGGAAGGTTGTCGTCCAGGACTGAAGAGGCCTCCCTCCCCTAGGTTTAGTTTCAGAGTTTTCCTTCTCCTAGGCGGATGACCTGGGTAGTCCTACGGGTCCATCAGCTCCGAGGGAGTTCGCCCCGCGCCTGGGTCCTAATCCAGGTATTTCTGCGACCCCGCATGGGTAGTTAATATTTATTGGTTATTTAGGTTAATATCTCCTGAAAAAATCGGGCATTTAGGTTAAATTCTACAGAAAATTTTCACTCCTCAACCTTGGTTAAAAAAGGGCATTACTATGCTTCCATTTTCATTTTTATTGGGAGAGGGTATAGGTAAAAATTCGTGCAATGGAAGCAGCTAAATTTGCTACAGTATTGGATTGAGAGAGACGAGTTAATGTATGGTTAGATATAGTTTTGTAAGTTTAGGAATGGATGATTAGATATGGTTTAGTAGGTTTAGGATTAGGATAAAGTGTTAGGGTATGATTTACTTGCTATTAGAAATTCTAATTTGGTGCCCAAACCGAATATTTAGTAAGACTGAAAGATAAGCTATGCTCAGTATAGATACAAGAGATCATTTGATATGGAGTACAGTTATACCTGATAGATATAGGTTATTGCATATTCTGTAAGTATAGTTAAATATAGATGGATGGATAAGTAGTATTGTATACGAATGCATGGAATTTTAGACAATTTGAGTAAGTTGCCTTTAGACTACAACGAAGGAGAATTACTTCGCCTTTCTCTTAATATCCGGAAGTTTTTATTTCAATGAGTACCGGTTTAGTTTGTGTAATGATTATTGCAATACTATCTATTAACAAAGAGATATTAATGGTTGCTGTTCATTATAGATTACTTTAAGTCTGTGTATAGGACTATGGCTAGTAAGTATTTACTTAGAAGCTTGGTTATGGGTTAGGAGTTATAATCAGGAGCATGCCTAGGAAATTTTGGTTGTTAATGGGTATCGATTTACGAGTCTGTTAGGGTCAAGGGCGGAGAGCAAGGACCCCTCTAAGTTACGTGAAACGGATTAGGTTTAGTGGCAACTTGAGAAATAGAGCAGTTTGATTTGTTAGTGATCAGGAGAAAGAGAATTTAAGTAAAAAATAAAAAGGTTTGTCATGCAAAACAGACAAGGCAGTCATCTTGGAGGTAAAGTATCTATAGGAGGTACTTGGTATACAACCAGCAGTATTTTGCAGTTTGGAGAGGAATTTTAGGTACAATAGTTTCATGGTTTGTTGTACAAGTCCGTAGTCTAGGTTAGGGACGAAGCACTTCTAATATTGCAACTGGGTGTATCTAATTTTAAAAGTAGTTGAAAAGAGTATTATGAGGTGTTCTACTTAGCTTAGTGATAGAATGAAAATTTAAGGTAATATTCAGAGTGATATAAGCAATTTCATGAGGATTAGATATATGATCACTGGATGTTGAACTACTCAGGAGAATTCTTGTATCTATTCAGAAGGATGTCTTGGTGATATAAGATTTGAGAAATTAAGAGTCTGGGGATACAGAAAGTTGTGAGCTCATGAGGATTCAGTATAGGCGATTATATATAGTTAGCAAAGTTGGTTTAGTTTAGTACGCACGTATTGTACATATTAAGTATACTGCTTCAGTTCTATCCTCTATTGTAAAGGAAAATCCGTTTGCATTTCGATTGGCAATTTTGTCAACAGAGGAAATATAAAACAGCTTATATAATTTTTGATGATATCAGTTTATAGACAATTGTACAGACTGATAAATTGTTGTGTAAGACATAGGAGCCCATCGTCTTCGTATTTTGATGAAATGATGGATCAAGAGCATAGGTTCGGAACAGGGGTCCGGAAAGGAAATGGCAGTGTACAAGGAAGTGGGGGTCACTGATATCTTATTAACGTTATTTTAATTTTTTTTTAAGAAAAAAAAATTGCCTTCCGATGGCTGATTATATTAAGTATCGTACTTAAATAAAGTTTTCATATCCTCTAAATAAATTAGCATAATTTCTTTCTTTTTTTTTACCGAATTTGTCTTTACTATAGCATTGATTTATTATTTAAGTGAGATGGGATTGTAAACTGCGAAATGGTCTATTTAAGTGGAGAAAAATATCGGTTACAATATGCCTGGAAATGTAAAGAATATTTGCTTTAATTTCATGCGAAACAGTTAAGGATTTTACTTAGCTTTGTTTTTTTTTTCTTGGACACTCGAGAATAAAATCAGGGTGGTCGTTTCCCTTGGCCCCGCACGGTCAAATGGCATTTGTGGTACCAAGATGCTATCTATTCAGTAGAGAGTGGGTAGTCTAATTTAGGGGGAGGGGGTCACTTAGTGAAAAGTTTTCCATTTGGCGGCGCGACAATATTTCTTTGCTTGTGTATCGTTTTCAGAGATATTAATGTTAACAATTGAATACGCGTTTCAAACAAATATGATGAAAATAAAATAATAGCATATATACCATAAAATAATAGCGTATATAACGTACAAGGTGAAAAGAGTATTATGAGGTGTGGTTCTCTAGTCAGGGGGAGGGTGTTACGAATATAGACTCCAAGTCCATGCATATGTCTGTCCGAGTCCTTACGGTAGAGTGGGAGATAACCAGACATGTTAAAGTGGTTAGAGGGAATGGAGGAGTGAAGGTTAGTTTCACTTAATGCTAAGATATCCGGGGTGTTTACAAGGAGAAATGACTCAACATCATCTAAGTTAGTTCTAAGCCTGCGGATATTAGTAAATGCAAGCCTCAAGGGAGGAGACAGGTTGGTCTTCTTTGAGTTTGGTCCCGGTTTAAACGTAACTTTTGCTTGAGCTGTCATCTCATTTTATTTTATTTTAAAGTTTCAATTAGGGGGAGTGAGTGAGGGGGTGCTGGATAAGTAGTTGTGCAGAATACCAGACATGCAATACAAGTAGACTATCAGCTGTCCTCACCCGCAGGATTGTGGCCTCAGGAAAGCCCACCGGGAATGAGTGCAGGATCCCTTTCCATGCGCGACATGGCACTACAAACATCCCGATATTTTACAACTGTTGATGGAGCAGCCGCTCTAAGCGCTACCAAAGAGTAAGAGTTCCTGTACTATCAGTCGGAAACAGCAGCCAGGAACTGTCAATCCGGTACCCTCAATCCGTTAGGCAAAGCCAGCCCAGTCCAACTGCACCGACATATATGGCACTGAAGCACCCCACTGTGTCCAGTTTAGGGGGATGGGATGTGGCGGGAGTGGGGAGAAGCGGCGTTCATTGCCCTAGTCAAGAAACAAGGTCAACCACTGGGTGATACAGCCGAGTCCCTGTGATAGTACCTCTACGCCTGGCCAATAGGCAAAGAAGGAGTATGAAAGCCAGGCGATAGACAGAGCCTATCTCCTCCTTAAGCAGTTTAGGTTTGCCAACCGGTGATTTGTTTGAGTCACCAGCTCTAGGAAGGTTGTCGTCCAGGACTGAAGAGGCCTCCCTCCCCTAGGTTTAGTTTCAGAGTTTTCCTTCTCCTAGACGGATGACCTGGGTAGACCTACGGGTCCATCAGCTCCGAGGGAGTTCGCCCCACGCCTGGGTCCTAATCCAGGTATTTCTGCGACCCCGCATGGGTAGTTAATATTTATTGGTTATTTAGGTTAATATCTCCTGAAAAAATCGGGCATTTAGGTTAACTTCTACAGAAAATTTTCACTCCTCAACCTTGGTTAAAAAAGGGCATTACTATGCTTCCATTTTCATTTTTACTGGGAGAGGGTATAGGTAAAAATTCGTGCAGTGGAAGCAGCTAAATTTGCTACAGTATTGGATTGAGAGAGACGAGTTAATGTATGGTTAGATATAGTTTTGTAAGTTTAGGAATGGATGATTAGATATGGTTTAGTAGGTTTAGGATTAGGATAAAGTGTTAGGGTATGATTTACTTGCTATTAGAAATTCTAATTTGGTGCCCAAACCGAATATTTAGTAAGACTGAAAGATAAGCTATGCTCAGTATAGATACAAGAGATCATTTGATATGGAGTACAGTTATACCTGATAGATATAGGTTATTGCATATTCTGTAAGTATAGTTAAATATAGATGGATGGATAAGTAGTATTGTATACGAATGCATGGAATTTTAGACAATTTCAGTAAGTTGCCTTTAGACTACAACGAAGGAGAATTACTTCGTCTTTCTCTTAATATCCGGAAGTTTTTATTTCAATGAGTACCGGTTTAGTTTGTGTAATGATTATTGCAATACTATCTATTAACAAAGAGATATTAATGGTTGCTGTTCATTATAGATTACTTTAAGTCTGTGTATAGGACTATGGCTAGTAAGTATTTACTTAGAAGCTTGGTTATGGGTTAGGAGTTATAATCAGGAGCATGCCTAGGAAATTTTGGTTGTTAATGGGTATCGATTTACGAGTCTGTTAGGGTCAAGGGCGGAGAGCAAGGACCCCTCTAAGTTACGTGAAACGGATTAGGTTTAGTGGCAACTTGAGAAATAGAGCAGTTTGATTTGTTAGTGATCAGGAGAAAGAGAATTTAAGTAAAAAATAAAAAGGTTTGTCATGCAAAACAGACAAGGCAGTCATCTTGGAGGTAAAGTATCTATAGGAGGTACTTGGTATACAACCAGCAGTATTTTGCAGTTTGGAGAGGAATTTTAGGTACAATAGTTTCATGATTTGTTGTACAAGTCCGTAGTCTAGGTTAGGGACGAAGCACTTCTAATATTGCAACTGGGTGTATCTAATTTTAAAAGTAGTTGAAAAGAGTATTATGAGGTGTTCTACTTAGCTTAGTGATAGAATGAAAATTTAAGGTAATATTCAGAGTGATATAAGCAATTTCATGAGGATTAGATATATGATCACTGGATGTTGAACTACTCAGGAGAATTCTTGTATCTATTCAGAAGGATGTCTTGGTGATATAAGATTTGAGAAATTAAGAGTCTGGGGATACAGAAAGTTGTGAGCTCATGAGGATTCAATATAGGCGATTATATATAGTTAGCAAAGTTGGTTTAGTTTAGTACGCACGTATTGTACATATTAAGTATACTGCTTCAGTTCTATCCTCTATTGTAAAGGAAAATCCGTTTGCATTTCGATTGGCAATTTTGTCAACAGAGGAAATATAAAACAGCTTATATAATTTTTGATGATATCAGTTTATAGACAATTGTACAGACTGATAAATTGTTGTGTAAGACATAGGAGCCCATCGTCTTCGTATTTTGATGAAATGATGGATCAAGAGCATAGGTTCGGAACAGGGGTCCGGAAAGGAAATGGCAGTGTACAAGGAAGGGGGGGGGTCACTGATATCTTATTAACGTTATTTTAATTTTTTTTTCTTAAAAAAAAAAGCCTTTCGATGGCTGATTATATTAAGTATCGTACTTAAATAAAGTTTTCATATCCTCTAAATAAATTAGCATAATTTCTTTCTTTTTTTTTTACCGAATTTGTCTTTACTATAGCATTGACTTATTATTTAAGTGAGATGGGATTGTAAACTGCGAAATGGTCTATTTAAGTGGAGAAAAATATCGGTTACAATATGCCTGGAAATGTAAAGAATATTTGCTTTAATTTCATGCGAAACAGTTAAGGATTTTACTTAGCTTTGTTTTTTTTTTCTTGGACACTCGAGAATAAAATCAGGGTGGTCGTTTCCCTTGGCCCCGCACGGTCAAATGGCATTTGTGGTACCAAGATGCTATCTATTCAGTAGAGAGTGGGTAGTCTAATTTAGGGGGAGGGGGTCACTTAGTGAAAAGTTTTCCATTTGGCGGCGCGACAATATTTCTTTGCTTGTGTATCGTTTTCAGAGATATTAATGTTAACAATTGAATACGCGTTTCAAACAAATATGATGGAAATAAAATAATAGCATATATAACGTAAAATAATAGCATATATAACGTACAAGGTGAAAAGCGGAAAAACTGAAAAGGAAATGTGCAGTTGTGAGTAGAGCTTTGGAAAAGAATTTAAGTCATATTCACCGTAAGGATTTGTTGAAATAAGTTTAACCGCCGTGAAGGAAAACCATCAATAAATTAACGAATGGTAGAGTTTCAGGTTTAATTCAATAAATCTAATTATTTATATGTTTTTTTTTAAATATATGCAATAATTGGACATGCAATAAGTCTGGATTTATAACACGGTGGAAATGATTTTGAAATAAAGTTTTCATATCCTCTAAATAAATTAGCATAATTTCTTTCTTTTTTTTACCGAATTTGTCATTGACTTATTTTAGTGAGATGGGATTGTAAACTGCGAAATGGTCTATTTAAGTGGAGAAAAATATCGGTTACAATATGCCTGGAAATGTATATATATATATATATATATATATATATATATATATATATATATATATATATATATATACCTTTTTTTGGAAATTTTATAAGTTCGAAATTTCAGCGACCAATGATCAGAATTTAACAAATGAAGACTTATTGGAAAACTAATGACCTGAATGGTGTAGTAGAATCTTTCATATTTGCCCTTTAGGTCGCTCATTATCATCTAGAGCCAATTTTTGGCACTTTTTACAGCCATACCATGTTTCGGTTTTGATGCAACATCTTTTCACTCTCAAAAATTCATTTTCTGTATTAATTTAACGTAAAATGAATAACCACTTTATGGCCACCTTTCTTGAGGGCGTCTGTGTTTTTTTTTCTTTTTTGAAGGGTAGTGTTTATTATGACTTGGTAGACCAGCACAAAACCTTCCTTAAAAACTTGTTTTCCATAGGAATTCGCGTGTGCTGAAAACGAATATCGAATTTAAATTTCCCTCAAATAAGTATTTGTCCGGTTCTGAAGTAAAAAGATATTCGTGTAGAACAATAGCCAGCACTTATAACATAAATATTACCTTGCTTAATACCCGGAAAAATAGTTTTTTGCGGAAAATTTAAATGCTATATTTGACGCACCACACCAGAAACCTGTAAAAAATTAGTTATTTAAGGTAGATTTTGTGTTGGTCTACCAATCCAAAATTACCAAATAAACACCACTCCTGAGAAAAATAATACGAAAAGGTAGCTATAAAGTGAGTGTCTGTTTTACGTTGAATTATTATAGAAAAGTGATCCCCCACTATTTTAAGCTATATATATATATATATATATATATATATATATATATATATATATATATATATATATATATATTGTTATAAGGGACACAATTACGGATAGCACCGGATACAAAACGGTGTATAAAAGAGCGTCTTGAATTGTCTTGGAGTCAGTTCAGTGGTACGCACTAGCCCGACCGTCTCGCGTCTTACACTCTCCAAGTGTAGTCAGGATTAACCAAGCTCCCAGGACGAGCGTTCCGCTCACACACGTTAAGTTACCGTTTTCATTTACCTTCATTTACGCGTATATCAACTTCAAGGCGAGCAGCCATTTTGTATTGTGTATTATTTCGAAGTACGAATAAACCTTTTTGTTACGCATTCCACTCGGCGTATTTTGTCATGTTATTATATACCGTCAAAACGGGATATAACAGTTGGCGACAAGGATGATTCTTATCTCTTAACAGAGATAAATTACCGTACTAATAGGACTGTGTACTATTCAAATTTACAAGGATTTCGTTACTGAACACGTACAACAAAGAACTATTCGAAATTGTCTTACATAAAGTACGGATTTCTCCGATATGAACTCACGGAAAGGTAATAAAATTGTACTTGAATGATATTGACAAGGTAAAGTGAACTTTATTTATATTTTTTGAAGAAAAAAATATGTGAGGAACGCAGGCGGAATTCGAACCCGGCAAAAAGAACTTTTACGATTTTTTGTTTCTCTAAATTAAACAGACTATTGTTATAATTTAATTTTTTTTTTCTTTCGTGCAACCGTATTTTTGTTAAAAAACAGTTTGCTCATTTTCGGGCATTATTCGTTGTGTAAATTTGAAAAGTATTATTGTGTAAAATTACGTTTAGGCAGAATTACTATTGCTAAATTGTATGAACTGTGTGGAAACATTTATTCTTGCAAGACTTGTTGCTAATTGGCGAAAAACGTATACTTACGAAATTTTGTGGAATCATTGTTGTAAATTTTAGAAAGACATTTTTTTTAAATATGGAACAATTGGCTGAGTTGACGAAAGTACTAACTCTTAGCGTTCAGGAACAGTCAAAAATGACACAACAATTTTTAGTGCAACAACAACAGCTGCAACAACAACAGCAAGAAATGACACAAAAAACTTTAGAGGCACAACAAGAACAAACAAAAATACTTCAACGCTAAATGTCGACTCAACAAAAGAATTTGGAAAAATTAATGCAAACCTCGACAACTAAGAAAAAAACGAATTTTTCTGCAGAAGGTATTTCAAATTCTTTGTCGGAATTTCACTACTCTCCCGATACTGGAGTTACATTTCCAGCATACTATAGAAGGTAGGAAACAGTTTTTACAAAGAGGTGTTCGGATTGGACCGACGAAGAAAAAGTCACGATGTTGTTCCAAAAACTGGGTACTGACGAAAACACTCAGTACGCTAACTTAATTTTACCCCAAAAAACGGAGGAAGTTACCTTTGAAGAGACAATTAATACGTTGTCTAGAATATTTGATAAAGGAGATAGCCTTTTCCACTCTAGATATAAATGTTTGAATTTACAGAAATCGGAATCTGAAGACTATTTAGAGTATGCTTGTATTGTAAATTGCTTATGTGAATCATTTAAATTGAATGAAATTTCTGCGGATTTATTTAAATGTTTAATCTTTGTACAGGGAATCACAGTACCAAAGGACAAAGATATCAGATCCCGGATCCTGACAATTATGGAGTCGGACCCAAATATAACTTTACAAAAAGTTACCGAGGAATGTCAACGTCTCATTAATATCAAGAGAGACAACACCCGCATTGAAGAAAAAAGCGTTTACAAGGTACAACATGTAAAAAGGCAAAGGACCCCTAGAACTTACAAGACCAAGAACAAAGGACCCCTAGAATGCACAAGTACCAAAATTGTGAATGTTGCGGAAGTACGAGACACACCAAAAAGACCTGCTGGTTCAGGAATAAGATATGTTACGAATGTGGGTTCAAAGGCCACAAGGGAACGTACTGTGACCAGAAGAAAAAACGAAAGACTGACAAAGTGAATGCGCTTCGCACAAGGAAAGAGAAAAGTTGCGAAAGGCGTAAGTATGTCAGTGTTCACATAAATGGACATCCTGTAACATTACTCCTGGATAGTGGTTCGGACATCAGCATCATAGATGAAGATATCTGGAGAAGGATCGGTCGACCCGAACTAATGGAAACCAGCAAAATGAAGAGGAGTGTGTGCGGCAAAAAGTTGGAATTTAAAGGAGAACTGAGGTGCAACGTGACATTTGATGGTCAGACACGCACGTCCAAAGTGTATGTGGTTCCAGGAAGGAACACAAGTCTGTTTGGAGTGGATTGGTTTGTCCTGTATAACTTATGGGAGCGACCAGTTAATTATTTTTGTAATAGGTTGAACACAGAGAAAGCAAACCAAGTGGAAGACTTTCTGGACGATGTAAAAGCAGAATTTCCAAGGGTTTTTGCTGAAGGACTTGGACATTGTGTGAAAGTAGAAGCCAAATTTGAAGTGAAGAAAGATGCCACCCCAGTGTTCAAACCTAAAAGAAATGTACCGTTTTCATCGATGGACGCAATCGAGAAGGAGTTGGAAAGACTTTAACAGTTAGAGGTTATTGAAAAAGTTGACCATACGGATTGGGCCAGCCCGACGGTATATGTGAAGAAAAAAAATAACAAAATCAGGGTCTGTGCGGATATCTCAACAGACCTTAATGACTGTTTAAAGGACCACAATTATCCCCTTCCGTCGGCAGAAGATCTATTCTCAAAACTAAACGAAGGAAAAATTTTTTCCAAGATAGACCTCTCAGACGCGTACTTGCAAATCAAGGTCAATGATGAATGTTCAAAGTACCTGTGCATTAATACGCACAAGGGTATCTTCAAGCTAAAGAGGCTTCCTTTTGGCTTAAAGGTCGCCCCTGCTTTGTTTCAACAGATAATGGATACGATGCTCGCAGGGTTGGAATTTGCGATGGCATACCTTGACGATATCTTGATAAAGAACAGTAATTTGCAAGAACATAAGAAGCACGTCAGAGAAGTACTTAAGAGAATAGAGGGGTTTGGTTTCAGATTGAGTCCGGAGAAATGTGATTTCTTCATGAAAAGGATCAAATACCTGGGTCAAATAATTGACAAAGATGGACGAAGGCCAGATCCACAACGGACCGAAGCAATTGATAAGATGCCTGCCCCAGACTCAGTATCAAAACTACAGTCATTTCTGGGATTGGTACAATACTATGCGATATACATCCCTAATGTACATAATTTGAGAGCTCCTCTTAACGAGCTACTAAAAAAAGGCAGTAGATGGAATTGGACAAAGGAATGTGAATCTGCTTTCCAGAAAATTAAGAAATGTTTACTATCAGATCTGGCATTAGCACATTTCGATCCAGAGAAAGAGATTGTACTAGCAACGGACGCCAGTGATTACGGAGTTGGTGCTGCATTACTCCACAAGTATGAGGATGGAACAACAAAAGCAATCTCTCACGCGTCAAGAACTTTGATTGCAGCTGAGAAAAACTACAGCCAGATTGAAAAGGAGGCTCTCTCAATAATATTTGGAGTCAAAAAGTTTAACCGTTTTCTCCATGGACGAAGCTTCATATTACAGACGGATCATAAACCGCTAATCACGATATTTGGATCGAAGAAAGGCATCCCTACGCATACCGCAAATCGACTTCAGCGATGGGCTGTAACTCTCTTAAACTATCAGTTTAAGATGCAGCATGTGTCATCAAAAAAGTTAGGACACGCGGATGCACTGTCAAGGTTGATTCCAAAAAGAAATGAAAGTTTCGAAGAGACGGTAATTGCAGCTCTTAAAGATGAAAGCGAATGCTCAAATTCAATATGCAATATGATCCGTGAACTCCCGGTAACTCCAGAAGAGATTACAAGAGAAGCTGCAAAAGACGTTTTTATAAAGCAAATGAAAAATCAAGTAGGACGGACGGAAAGAAATAAGATGGCAAGAGAAATTACACCTTTTTCCATTTGCGAAGATGTGCTTATGTATGCCGATAGAATCGTAATTCCACAGGTATTACGAAAAAGAATGCTAAACGAATTTCACACAGGTCATCCTGGCATTTCAAGGATGAAATCCCTAATTAGAGGTTACGTGTATTGGCCTGGTATGGATAAAGAGGTGGAAAACTGTGTCAAAGCGTGCAAAGGATGTCAGTTAGCAGCCCGAGATCCGCCTGTAAAAACGACCCCGTGGCCGAAGACGGACTTGCCCTGGTCACGACTGCATATTGATTATGCCGGACCCCTAAAAGGTTTTTTTTACTTAATTGTAGTGGACTCTTTCTCCAAATGGCCGGAGATATTCAAGATCAGACATCCAACATCAAGGAACACTGTAAGTGCACTTGACGAAATTTTCAGCCGGTTTGGTGTACCAAAGACCATAGTGAGTGACAATGGTACAGCATTCACAGGTTACGAATTTAGAGAATTCTGCAACTCACTGGATATACAGCACATCACGACGCCTATTTACCATCCTAGGTCGAATGGGTTGGCAGAAAAATTTGTGGACACGTTTAAGCGGGCATTAAGGAAAAACATGAACATTGACACAGATGAGCGGACAATACAAACATTTCTAGCGATCTACAGAGTAACCCCAAATCCAAAGAATGATGTAAATTCATCCCCTGCAGAACTTATGTTCGCCAGAAAAATTAGATCCATTTTCGATAGACTTCTACCGGATAAAAAGAAAGTTACCAGAAAAGAAAACTTTAATGTAAAGTGCTATTCCCCATGAGATAAAGTTTATTTTAAAAATTTTCAGAATGGAAAAATCATTGGGTGAACGGTATTGTTAAGAAAAGAATTGGGAACATGGTCTATACTATTCAAGGTCCCAATTTTGTCTGTAAAAGACATATTAATCAAATCCGTTCCAGAATTTCGAAAATACAGAGGAAATCCCAATGGAAACGCTGTGCGACACATTTGACATTCCAAAACCGGTGGGTATACATGGACCCATGAATGTATCTCCTGAACATACCGCACGGGCTGAACAGAATTCTTTACCAAAGGAAACTCTGACCAAAAGGAAGAGCACACGTAAAAGGAAAGTCGTCAGGCGTTTAAGTCCTGATCCTAAACGGAAGCGATATTAAAGCTAAAATCGGGAAGATTTCAGCTTCAGGGGGAGGTGTTATAAGGGACATAATTACGGATAGCACCGGATACAAAACGGTGTATAAAAGAGCGTCTTGAATTGTCTTGGAGTCAGTTCAGTGGTACGCACTAGCCCGACCGTCTCGCGTCTTACACTCCCCAAGTGTAGTCAGGATTAACCAAGCTCCCAGGACGAGCGTTCCGCTCACACACGTTAAGTTACCGTTTTCATTTACCTTCATTTACGCGTATATCAACTTCAAGGCGAGCAGCCATTTTGTATTGTGTATTATTTCGAAGTACGAATAAACCTTTTTGTTACGCATTCCACTCGGCGTATTTTGTCATGTTATTATATACCGTCAAAACGGGATATAACATATATATATATATATATATATATATATATATATATATATATATATATATATATATATATATATAGAGTATCGGCCATAATATAAGGAACGGGAAAAAATGTACAATTATTCATGTATATTTAAAAGAAATTAGTGCATGGGTTTTTCTGAAATACTCAGAATAAACAAATAGAACCAATGTGTATAAATTAGTACAAAAAAAATTACGATTCAATATTGAGAAATATTTTAGTTTAAAATTATATCTGTTGATTTATCCTGGCCAAAAGTTAAGGAACAAAATAGAAAATTTATTTTTAAGAGACTAAACTTTACATAAAAATAGCTAGTTTTTAATATTGGAACTGCTGATAAGCACAACAAAGAAAAATGGCGTCACCGACTCGCAAAACTCTGTCTCTCCAAGAAAAAAAATTAATTGTAGACAATTACAAAGAAATGAAATCAATTTCAACAATTTCTAATATCGTTCGAAGATCAAAAAGTGTTGTTCATCGTGTGATAGCTCGATATAAGAATAAAAATACATTAGAAGCATCCCCCCAAACCGACAGACCCCCTAAAACGTCTCAAAGAGAAGATAGGATTATGCTAAGGCAGGCTCTTAGTGACCGATTCAAATCCGCAATATCAATTTCTCGTGATTTTAATGAACAGACTGGGAAAAATATATCTAGAAAAACTGTTTCTCGACGGTTAGAAGCTGCCGGATTGCATGCCAGGGTGCAAGTATCTAAACCCTTGATATCCAAGAAGAACAAAAATAGCCGTTTGAAGTTTGCCCATGAGTATGTCGTCTGGACTGATGAACAATGGGCTAAGGTTCACTTCAGCGATGAATCCAAGTTCAATTTGTTTGGATCTGATGGAAAGAAGCATGTACGGCGTAAAGCAGGTGAACGATTATCCTGCAAATGTGTTAAAAAGACACTTAAATTCGGAGGAGGAAGTGTAATGGTGTGGGGTATGATATCCTCGGAAGGAGTTGGCCCTCTAGTTCGAATCTATGGTAGGGTTAATGCGGAGACTTATAAGCAGCTCCTTCAACATGTCATTGAGAGCTTACGCCTTTCACCTAATCAGCTAAGCATTTTTGTGCAAGATAACGCTCCTTGCCATAAAGCTAAACAAGTGATAAGTTACCTTGAGGAAGAAGAAATAAGAGTAATAGACTGGCCAGCGCAGAGTCCGGATCTGAATCCGATAGCAAATGTTTGGAAAATGATCGGAGAAAGAGCACAGACGAGGAATCCCCAAAATCAAAATCATTTGTGGGATTTATTGAAGGAAGAGTGGGAAAAGATAAATCCTGAATTTTGCAAGAAACTAATCCAGTCTTGTGGTCGAAGATGCAGTGAGGTCATAAAGAATAAAGGGATGTTCACTAAATATTGAATTAATTTATTTTTTAAAACATTTGCGTTAAAAAAACATAAATTTTCTATTTCGTTCCTTAACTTTTGGCCAGGATAAATCTACAAATATAATTTTAAACTAAAATATTTCTCAATATTGAATCGTATTTTTTTTTCTTTTGGTACTAGTTTATGCACATTGGTTCTATTTGTTTATTCTGAGTATTTCAGAAAAATCCATGCACTAATTTTTGAAATATACATGAATAATTGTACATTTTTTTCCGTTCCTTATATAATGGCCGATAATATATATATATATATATATATATATATATATATATATATATATATATATGTATATATATGTGTGTGTGTGTATATATATATATATATATATATATATATATATATATATATATATATATATATCTTTCCTGCGATTTTAAACGTTATTTTTGTTTTCTCTATAGGCCCTTAACGTCGAGGACGACGATTGGCAAGGCGCTTCAGTCTTCTACAGTTCAGGAAGTCTGTGTATTGCTGGCAGGATCTTTTGGCACCAGATCTTATAGCAGCTTGCCACTTTGCTCGGTTGCCGGCAGAGGTTTCCCAAGTGTTGTGAGGGATGCCGAAGACCTGGAGGTCACGTTTCAGGACATCCTTGTAGCGGAGGCGTGGCCTGCCAGCACAGCGAGGGGCATCAGCTATCTCTCCAAAGAGAAGTGCTTTTGGTAGCCGGCTGTCGTCCATGCGGCAGGTGTGGCCAGCCCAACGTAAGCGACGGATGCGCAGCACTGTGTACATGTCAGTACTCTTGGTCGTGGAGAGGATAGCTGTGTTTGGTACATGATCCTTCCATGTGAATCCAAGAATTGTGCGCAGGCATCGGAAGTGGAAGGCGTTCAGACGGTGTTCGTGTCGGCGGTAGGTGCACCAAGTCTCACTGCCATACAGGAGAAAGCCCAGCAGGCTGGGCAAAGACCACCGTCTTGCCTAGGCTGATTTTGAGACCAAACTCCTCGCAGGCAGAAGCAAAGGAGGAGCACATTGCCTGAAGCTCAACCTCCGAGTTGGCGATGAAGGCAGCATCATCAGCGTACAGGAGTTCACGGATCTGTACGCGGTTAACCATAGTTTTTGAGCGTAGCCTGGCCAGGTTGAATAGGCCTCCAGTACTGCGAGTGTGAAGGAGCACTCCAGTTGGGTTTGGGAAGGCTCGGCGCAGAACAGCTGAGAAATATATTCCGAACAGAGTAGGAGCTAACACGCAGCCTTGCTTGACACCACAAGAGATGGGGAACTCTTTAGAACGAGAGCCCTCAAACTGTACTGTAGCCTTCATCTGATCGTGAAATTCTTGTATGGTTTTCAGGAGTTTGGGAGGGCAGCCCAGTAGACGGAGGACTAGAAATAGCCCTGATCTGCTAACATAATCAAAGGCCTTCGTCAAGTCAACGAAAACTGCATAGAGAGGACGGCCTTGCTCAATGCATTTCTCCTGGATCTGACGAACAGAAAAGATCATGTCAGTGGTAGAGCGGCCAGGTCGAAAGCCACATTGACTCTCAGGAAGAATTCTGTTGGCAATAATCTGGAGACGTGGCAGGACTAAGCGGGCATAGATCTTTCCAGGCTGGGAAAGTAGAGATATGCCACGGTAGTTGTTGCAGTCGCAGCGAAACCCTTTGTTCTTATACAGGGTAACTATGTTGGCGTTACGAAGTTCATCGGGAATAGTACCTTCATTCCAGCAGATTGAGAAGAGATGATGGAGTTCCTCAGTTAGTGAGTCACCACCGCATCTGAAGATTTCTGAAGGTAGCCCATCCACGCCGGGGGCTTTGTTGTTCCTCAGTAGCTTGATGGTCTTGTGTACTTCATCGATGGTGATGTCGTAATCTAGCTCATGGAGGACTGGTAGTTGGGGAACAGCAGCTATTATAGCAGCCTCACTAGCTGCTACAGGTTGAGCATACAGTGAGCTGTAGTGCTCCACCCAACGGTCAAGCTGATCATCAGGATTGGTGAGTAGTTCTCCGGTCAGAGATCGCAAAGGAGATGATTTCTTCACAGGAGGACCTAGAGCCTCTTTCAGAGCTTGGTACATGCCACCGGTGTTGCCGGTGGCAGAGCAGTCTTCAGCACGCTTGGAGATGTCACTCCAATAGTTGTGTTTAGCCTCTCGAGTTAGGCGCTGCACTTTTGAGCGGCTCTGCTTCCAGAGGCTAGTAGCTTGAGGAGAGGGGTCCTGCATCACAGCCAGTCTTGCCGCTCTCTTTTCTGCTAGTGCTTGATGGAGTGTGTCCGCGTGGTGTCTGAACCAGTCCGGCTGCTTTACTGTACGTCTACCAAAACTGGAGAGTGCGCAAACTCCAACAGTGTCACGAATCCGCAGCCAGGCAGAGGCAGCATCCTGAGGGGGTGCAGACTGGACAAAGGTGGATTGTATTGAAGCTTGAAAATGTTGGCATTTCTCCTTGGACTTAGTAGCAAGAACATTGAGCGTTGAAAGTGGTTTTGAGCAAGACAGGTGGATTTTCTTTGGCTTTAGTTTAAGCTTACAGCGCACAAGTGAGTGGTCTGTGTCACAGTCCGCAGAGTGCATTGTCCTGCAGTGGATGATATCCTGGAGGTGCTTCTTTTGAGTGATCACATGGTCCAGCTGGTGCCAGCGCTTAGAGCGTGGGTGTTGCCATGTCATCTTCGACCACGGTGAGCCCTTAAAGAAGGTTGATGGGATGCACAGCCTGTGTGTAGCACAGAGTTCCAGAAGACGCTGTCCATTTTCATTCATAGAGCCCACTCCGTGAGGACCCAGGACATCAGGCCAGGCATTGGTGTTACTGCCTACTCGAGCGTTGAGATCACCCAGGATGATTATGCGGTGACCGCGGTCGATTTTGGAGAGGGTCTCACTCAGCTGGAGATAGAAAGCATCTTTCTGGTCATCCGGCGAGGTGAGGGTTGGGGCGTAGGCAGACAATAGGGACACTGGACCAGAGGTGGTGTGTAGCTGTAGTGACATTAATCTGGGAGAGATGGCGACGGGAGTTTCGACAAAGCTGAGCAGCTTGTTGCAGATGGCAAAACCCACTCCATGTTTTGGTCTCTCCAAGTCAGGGTAGCCAGTCCAGTAAAATGTGAAGTTAGCTTCACGTATGGAGCCATTTCCAGTGAGCCATGTCTCGCCTAGTGCTGAGACATCCACCCCCAACCGGAGTAATTCCAGGTCGATAACAGCAGACTTCCGAGGATGAAAACTGTCAAGAGAGGAAGTCACCCCAAGGGAGCGGACATTCCAGCAGGCCAGGTGTAGTGGGGAGGCACCCTGAAAAAACTCTAAAAGTGGTAATTTTAAAGGATTTTTTGAGGGTGAAAAAATACTGCACCTTTCTAATCATAGTCATGTGTTTTTCTAGTTTTGCATATGCATTACAAAACATCTGAAAATTTTCTCCAAAACCTCTAGTCTCGATTGAGAGGAGATTAAAACTCATATCTCTTATATCATATCGCTCCTCTTTGGTTTTCATGCATTAAAACATATGAGAAATATTTTGAATCAAGTCTCCCCTTGCTGTTATTTCAGATCATTTTGAACCATAGCAGCAAGGTTTAGGGGATATATATATATATATATATATATATATACATACTTGTTTATTGTAATATAAACATGGTTACATCCTGCTGCTACAAATAGCCACTTGTTTCAATCAAACAACAGATATCATCAGGCAGCGACTTGACTATTCAAAAGTTCAATGAATAATGGCTTTTTATTTTAGGTAGGAACTCTTTAAAAGTTGGAGTTAAAAAACTTAAAACACAGAACTTTAATTATAAGATGTAAAGAGGGAGGGGGCAATTTAAATAAAGTTAAAAGATTATAATGGAGAGAGAGTGATTAAGAAGAGAGAAAAAAAAGAGAAATAGAGAAAGAAAATAGAGAGAAAAAAGTATAAAGAGAAAAAATATATAGAAAAAAAAGTACATATAATATGGAGAAGAAAAAGAAAAAAATATAAATGGTTATTATAAAGAGAATAAGGACTAGAAGGGAAAAGAAAGAATGTTGAGATATAGTTAAAAAGAGAAAGAAAGAAAGTAAGAATTAATAGGAGGGGAATCTTAAAGAAGTTGCCAGTATATAGAAAAAGAAAGAGAGAAAAAAAATCTGCATGTCAACCAATTTATGAACAATTATACAATTCAGTAATGAGACAAGATTAGTACAAATACAATCTAAACGTTAGAAATAAACATGTCAAAAAAAGACAGCGAATGTATCCAACTGACATATTTATCATCTAACATACGTCCACGAGTAATATCAACGCAGTTCAAACATACGTCTACAATTAATTAAGCCTTTTATACTAAATGATGTAAGTTTAAAGTTTTCGCGTTTTTATTAAATTAATATATAAGTAAAAGAGAAAAATAATAATGAAAGAACAATATTAAAATTATTATTATTATTATTAATAATAATAATAATAATAAAAATAATAATAATAAAAACAGAATAAAATTAATATTTATTATCTTTTTAATATAAGATATTTAGCCATAAGAGGGGATTAAATAAATTAAATAGAACTAATAAATTATAAATAATAATCTACTAATATTTATGTATATAAAAAGAATACAATACATATATATATATATATATATATATATATATATATATATATATATATATATATGCATACATACACATACACACATACACATATACATATACACACATATATATATACACACATATATATACATATATATACATATACATACCTGCATATAATTAAAGGTGTAAGACTATACTATTAAGTTGAAAGTTTAAGCTAGTTAAATATAAATATAAAGTCATATTAAATCGCAAATTAATGCATTCAAGACATTTCTACCTAAAATAAAAATCCATTATTCATTGAACGTTTGAATAGTAAAGTCTCTGCCTGATGATATCTGTTGTTTGATTGAAACAAGTGGTTATTTGTAGCAGCAGGATGTAACCATGTTTATATAACAATAAACAAGTATTATCAGCTCTTTTTATTGAGCACTATCTAACAACCTCGTTGAATTCATTAGTCCATTACTTTTGAATAAAAAAACCTGAGTATATATATATATATATATATATATATATATATATATATATATATATATATATATATATATATATATATACTAGCAAAAGTACCCGTTGTTGACTGGGTTCAAAAACAGCCTACAGAAAATGGACTCTGATTTATTAAAGTATGATAGGTTATGAAAAGGAAGGGTTGTAAATTTGGATGTAATTTGGGGGTATCAAAACCAAAGCAAGATATGCTGAAAGTAAAAATATATATAGAAAAACCCCATAATTTATCATACCATACCTGTTCACACTGAGACACTTATCACAATATTCTGTGGATCTATATTAAAAAAATCTCGTTAAACTTGTGATATATTTCCATTATATGGAGGTCAGGTGCGAACGAACACCCCATCATTTTATCATACCATATTTCTTCAAACCGAAACAATTATCGAAGTATACTTACGCAGATAGATATGAAAAGTCTTTATAAAAGTGTGCTTATTTCCATTCTATGGAGGCCAGGCGCGAACCCAGACCCCACAATTTTTTTATACCCCCCCTATTTAAGTTAAAACATACTTATCAAAGTATTCTTATGTTCATCTATATCAAAAACTCTTGTAAACATTTTTTTTTTAATTTTTAAATTTTTTATTTCCATACTTTATGGACCAGACCCGAAGGCATACCCCACAATTTTAATGAATCATAATAATGCCAGATCAAACATACCCATTCCTGTTTCTCGATACATCTTCTATCATTATATGTAATCAATTTTTTAAAATAGTCAACCATATAGGACCTATTCGTGGCCACACGAACACACACATACATTCAGCTTTATATTATACATATGTATGTATGTATGTATTTATGCATGTATGTATGTATGTATGTGTGTGTGTGTTCATATGGCAATTCATATACAATAAGCACATCACCACAATTTTTATTTGATAATATCAGGGACTATCCAATGGTTGTTTCTAAGGCCTTCAAATATAAGATTTGGTCCAGCGTGTCCTAAGGAACCTTTCCAAATATTACGTATATAACTTGTTTACTAAGCACAGTAAATTACAAACATTTTCCACCTCATTAAAATACACTAAGCTATCACACATACACAAATCAAACAAATTATTTCCAGCAAAAATGGATTTCTGTATTAAATTCTCTAGCTTACGTAAACCCCTATTATCCACATAAGGTCTCTAAGATCTGATACACCTACAAAACTTTCACTAAAACCTTCCAGAGCAGGGGTTCAAGATGGTGATAACAACTGAAACTCTAAGAAGCCACACGCCACACAATGATGATTTGAATGCCATTCCTTAAGAATCTGTCGACAAATTTCTTGGCAAAATCCCGAGCTTGTAGGAATTAGCGAGCTAGACAAATTGCAACTTTGGATGCTCCTAGAATTTATTGATATCCTCGGTCTTGTATACGGATACATGAATGCCACATCTTCTCTCCTGACAGAACAGAGGAGCCCTTCAAATAAAAAAAAAAAATTAAAAGTTAAAAAAAAAAACGAGCGTTAAACAAAGTTGCATCTTTGCCTCCACGTTCTTGATCATGTTTGTAACAGCCATCACACCGGAGCCGATATCGTCTACAGGACAAAGAGGCGGCTTTCAATCTGTCTCACCGGTGGTCGAGATATGAAAGTTTAGCCACATCTTTATTACGCCAATGGCAACTTCGTGGCATCAATCTCGGGTGAACACATGCAGCAGATTCTGAATGACATGGCGCCTTGGCCATTAAAATAACAAACATTGACATCATATACCAACCAATGCTTGAGACAGGACTGACACTGCAGATCTCTCTCCTCATCGCTGATAAACCTCTGGATAACGTGGACCATTTCCCATGCCTTAAATGGCAACTGTCATCGAAATCTAATACAGTAAAAATGGCATCGGAACCTTCTATAGCCGTCATCGAACTTGTGTATTTCAAAGCCAGACACATCCAGGCGGATAATAAAATGACTTTATACTAAACTCTTGTGTTTCCGATGCTTCCCTACGCCTCAGAGACTTGGACAACTTACCGCCAATACTTCAAGTCCCTGGAAAAATTTTACTAACGTTGCCTAAGAGGCTCCAAATCCGGACATTTCCTGGAAGGATTATCATAAAAACCTAAGCGCACCCTCGGAAGCAAACACCACCAGGGTCGATGCCATCGTCATTAGAAACCAGCTAAGCTGGTTGGGTCACATCGTCAGGATATCGAAGCAACTATAGACAGCTAAAAGAAACAAAAAGCTTACTTGAAGAGGCCAAAAAAAAAAAAAAAGCAATAAAAGTGTCTTTTAAAAGCAAACTTAAAGAAGTGTGGCATTACTACAGGCTAAGGATAGGCAAACCTGGAGGCAGACAATCGCCGACAGTACAACTATCGTCGAGACCAATCTACGTGCGAAATTCGAGGAAAAGAGAAATAAAGAGGGAGAGGAAAGAATGCCCTCCAACCAAATCTCCAAATGGAAATGGAAGTACCTGACGACACTGCGTAAATCAGTTCAAGACCACAATCTGTGCACATGTTAGCACCTCCAAGCAAGTCTTGAATAGATTACACAAATTGCAACCCTAATAACTACGCCTAAACAATTACATCTTCAGCCTCGATATTGCCCTTTTCTACACCTCCACACCTGCAGAATATGCGGTCGACATTATTTTCGATTTCGTATCATCTGCTATTTCAGGATAATCTCTACTGACATACTCCGTCTCTTCCGTATCGTTATCGACAACACATATTTCACTTCCCTACAGCACATTTACAAAAATAAAATCATCGTTTTGTTCATGGGGGCTAGTCTTTCTGGCTCCTAGTGATCTCTCGGTCCTGGATATGACGTTAAACTATATCCGATGGTGAGGCACTAGATTGCGGGCTTTGGGGTGTGTGGAGCCACCCTTTAATTGCTATTGCTCCCAGGTCCACTCTGACCCGGACTGGTAGTACCTGTTAGGCTCCCAACTATGGGTTAAATAGAAACCGACTTAAAAAAAAAATAAAAGCAAATATACTCTATTAAAAAATGTTCTTCAAAATCACTGGATTCGGCATTAAATAACCTGAAAAGGGTTGATATGCCGTAAAACAAAAACAACCAACCAACCTAGTCACAAGAAACAGCTTGAACGGCAAACCTCAGCACCTGCTCTTCACAAAGTATGTTGACAAATATGGTGATGCCATTCTCATTATACCACACTTCTACAAGAGAGTCTAAATATTTTCAACACATGCATACTTGTGTGAAAAATTACTAAAAAAATAATATACATATGCGAATAATTACTAATCAACATGTACGTATCCTGTATTGCTCTTATCATTCTTATACTCTTCTATATTTAATATGCAATGTTTATATCGATAAAATTTATGATTAACGTATTGATATTTAATTAATATTAATTATATATTATTAATATTTTATATTTTAGTTTTTATTTGTTAAGTTTTTTATTAGTGCTTATATATAGTCCTTAGATACAAATTTGACTCGACTTGTTAAGAAATAATATTAACATTGACTATCGACATCACATTTTAATAGAATATTGTTATAGTCTTGATTAGGGGTTACAATATTCAGGTGAAAGAGTCCTGGTGTTCACTGTGAGCAGTTAAACTACGCGTGTACAGACGGCCGAAATGTCTGGCTTACATAGTGCCAGACAGTAGGACAACGTCTCTTCTTCTGGCGGAGTTTCACCTAACCAGTTCGAAGTGCGTTTGCGTATCTGGCTCAAGTGCTTCTTGTGCATAAAATGTGCTTTTCCATTATGTAAACTATACGGCCGATCATGTTCTTTATTGTTCCTTGCTCCCAGAAAGTATTATTATCTTTGTACATCTGGAAGAATATTTTCCTCCCGGCACGTAATTCTTCTTAAGAACAGTTGTCTTTGCGGGTTTTACCTACTTTGGCAATAGTTTGTCAAAGACTGGCAGCATTTTTCTCGCGAACTTCCCTTCCGCCGGAGACATCTGGGATGCTGTGTACTCGTTAGGCGTTATGCGGTACATCTGAAAAAATTGTTGCAACACTTTTTCGGATGGAGTATCCTTTGCCTTTTTCAAAACGTCCACACATATTTCGGCCTGTCCGTTTGACGTGAAGTGGTATGTCGGAGTTGGGATGTGGTCCACTTGGAAGTTCTTCATAAACTCTTTAAAGTCCCCGGATGTGCACCGAGTGCCTTATTTGACACTAAAGAGGCGACCACTCCGAACCGTGCGTATAACTCATGAAGAATTTTTATAGTGAAGTCAGTAGTTGGGCTTTTGCACTTAAGAACATCAGGCCACTTAGAAAAGCTGTTCACTACTATAAGGTAGTACTGTTCACCAAGTGATCCCGCGTAGTCCACGTCTATCTGTGACCCTGGCTAAATTAAATTGGTTGCGATTTAGCAGCTAGTGTACACCCTCTTTATGCTTTCACCTTTTCTTGTCCATGGGTTTCCAGTACACTTATGAATGCATTAAACCTTTCATTCCTGTGTGTCCAGGTTGCCCTTTGTGAAAATACTTTTCTTTTAAAGAGTGGCTGAGAAAACTTATCTTACCCGATATAATATAGCTTGGTGGCATGTTGAGAAAACCTCTGTTACTTGTTCATCAGTCTACAAGTTTCCTTCAGTAATTGTATAAACTCTTTGCTTTCAGCTTCTTTCCTTCTATCATCTAAAGTAATGGGAAGTACTTTCACAGCGTTGCATAGAATCGAACTCTAATCTCTCTCTGAGCATAGCGATGCGATCACCGAGTATTCTAGTGGTTCATCCTTCCTTGATATTAACCGAGATAGCCTGTCTGTGTGTCCTAACCTCGTTGACGCAAAGAATTCCATGCAAAAGTCGTAATTTAATAGGACTGTTCTCTATCTTTGGAGCCCGTTCAGCGCATGTGTAGACACCCCTTTCTACGAACCAAATATAGAGATCATCGGCTTATGGTCCGTTTCAAGTTTGAAATGACGTCCATGGAAGAATTTTGGGAAATATTGTTACCGCGAAAATTATGTTAAACGAAACTTTCTCTGTTTGGGAATAATTTCTTTCCGCAGCTGGGAGGGTTCTAAACACGTGTGCTATCGGTTTCGTAGAATCGTCGGGCATTTTATGCAGGATACATGTGTCGATTCCGTATGCGCACTTGCGACGCTAATATCTACATCTGGGCAGTAATGGATCAGGAATAGTTCCGATGTGACCACCTCTTTTAGCTTTTCGAACGCCATCTTGCATTCCGTGGTTCGGTTCCAAACCTTGTCTTTCCTAAGTTGTTTATTCAAAGGTGCGCGCATTATGTGCATATTAGGAATGAAAGTTTGATATTAATTAGCTTAGCTAAAAAAAAATTTGCAGTCTTGTTATGTCGTGTGATTCATGAATATTGTTTTTTTATCTGTGAACCTTTCTGGATCGGTCCGTCTACCATTCATGTCTATTATCTGCCCTAGGTATTTTATTTTATTTGGTCGGGGAAAAATTCACATTGTATGTCTTTAAGTGTGAAGCTGTGCTCGTTTATCTTTCGAACATCTGAAAAACGTGTTTTCTATGTTGCTCTATAGATTCGCATTTCCTTAGAATATTGTCTAGGAATCGGTTGGAAAAATCAAAGCTGCTCAGCATCGTGTTGATTATCTGTTGAAAGATAGCTTATGCGGCTTTGATCTCGAAAGCTAAACTATTGAACTTAAATAGTCATTGATGAGTGATAATGTAAGAAGTTTTTAGCTTTCTTCCTCAGCGGGAATCTGTTGGTACACTTCGCTCAGATTTGTTTTTGAGAATATTTTTCCTCCATTTAGTTTAATAAAACATTGGGGCTGGGTAGCGAGCAATGGTGTTTATTAAATGTTACATTCAACCCGATCGAGGAGTCGACTTGGGTCAAAATTCCTGCTTTGACGAGTCTGCCCAGTTCTACATCAATCTTTTGTATAAAGACAAGCAGTACGGTGCGTGTATTTTTGAAGACTGTGGTGGCATTGTTTAATAACTTGAAATTCGCCTCCATTTTTGTACAGCAGCCTAGTTTATCCGAAAAACATTACGGAACGAATCATTAAGGCATTTTCTTAGTCTTTCAGCTTCCCTAATGGACGAGTTCCAGAATTCAAATTTTTTAATGCAGTCTATCTCAAAAAGGTTATTAGTATTTTTTAGTACACACATCTGGAGATTCGGTGTTTTCCTTTCAATGTTACGTTAGTGGTAACAGCATCTTCAAATCATATTATTTCTCCAATTATTGACCAAGCAACTTTGTTGGTTCTCATCATCTTTGGCTTTTTGATTTTTTACCAAGTAAAATTTTTATGATGGACAAATCCGAACCACTATCAAGTGGAAGTTTAACACCCTTGACCCCAATTTTTACCGTCACGTATTCCCGAACATTTTTGTCCTCCAATAGTGTCCTCGTTGTTTTTATGTGGCTATTGCGGGCTCCTTCTTCTCTGCAATGTGAGGCTTTGTGTCCGTTGTGTCTGAACCGGTAACATTTCCGGGACCGGTTTGACAATCCTTCTGCCGGTTAACTTCTTCACATTCTTGTCATAAATAACGGGGTATCTCAGGCTTCTTTTGTTATTTTTCCGGGGGGGGGGCTATGTTTGGCTTTCTTGGCCGTTTGTTACAATTTTTGAAGGCATTCCACAACCAATTGTTGAAGGGTTATATTTTTGGACAGTATAATTCCATCAAAGGTTTCACTGTCTCGTCAAAGGGCAATTCGCTCGTCTGTTCAGGGATGGTGTAATACACGAAGTTATGTCCACAGCTTCCAATTTTTGTAATAAAAGACGAACCTTTTTCTGCTAGCTCCTAATTCTGAATAAGTAACCAAATCTTCGAAAATAGGCTTCAAACTCCACTCCTCTTCAGAAGGATAATGAAATGTTTTTAATGCTGATTGCGGTTTGGGGAAAATCATTGCTGTCTTATTTCGCTATTACTTTAGTTAATAATTCCAATTTTTTCTTTGCCTGTGTCTACATTTCCATACTTTTTCGCTGAATTGACTTCTTTCCTCTTCTTTTTCTCTTCTTTTCGCTTCTCTTTCTAATTTTCTTTCTTCTCTTTCTCGTCTTTCTCTTCCTTCTTCTTTTCTTTCTCTTCGTTTTTCTCTTCTTTCTCTTCTTCCTTCTTTTTCTGTAATTCAAAAGTCTGAGTCTACTTACATTTTGAAAAATAAATGCACTCAGAAGATAAATCTGGGTCTAGGATATGCTAAACAAAAACCGCGATTTTACAAAGATATGTCAAATTAGTATTCACAAAGAAATAAGTCACGCATATGTGATTTTAACAGAAAAATCTTCAATTTTCCACAGAGAACAAAAGACAATTGGCAGTTTAGTTTTACTCTCTCGAGAAACCAAAAGTACGAAGAATTTTGAGTCCAGAATAATTTGGAATAATAAAACGAATTGACACCCTCTTTGTAGCAAAAAATTCAGTCGAGTATTCACCTTGTTGTCTTGAAATGGAGTCAATACGGTTTCGATCCTTCGTATAATTTATATACTTTTTTCTTTTCTCGATGTTTTACCGAGTAAACGCAAATCATGCAGACTATTGGCAGATAAATTTTTAGGTCACAGTAATAAACTTATTTTCAAATATATACTTCAAAACGATAATGGTTTCTTGCAATAGAAACAATAAAGATATTTGCATAAGCGAAAGAACGCTAGTTTTTTTTTTCTTTTATTTCTTCTATGTGTGCATTTATAACAAAAAAACGTTTTTTTTTTCAATGAATAGTCCAAAAATAAAGGCTTTTGGATAAAGTAAAAAAAAAATGTCTTATTTCAAATTTTAAAACTTCGCATAACTTGCACAAACCAAAAATAAAGAATGAATTAGGTAATTTTTTTTAGCAATTAGCGTTGTAGATTTTTTCTACTCACGGCTTCTGGAAAAATAAACTTTTCCGAGGTACGGTCGTGTTTCGTCGTTAAACACCCTTGGGAGCAAATCATTATTTTTAAAAAGAAAGAAGTAAAATACGAGTTTGTTGAACAGAAGTTGTGGGTTCTTTTTCGAATTCATACGTCGCCAATGTTAAGGGGGCCGCAATATGAAGGTGAAAGAGTCCTGCGAGTGGTTAAACTACGTGTGTGCTCTCTTCTTGACGACAGAAATTTCTGGCTTACATAGTGCCAAAAAAATCCATCCTATCATAGAATTAGGAGTATTAACTACCACAGAACAATTTTATTCAAACATTAAAATATTAAGTTTTCTTTAATGAAATTTAATTCTATCGAAGCATACTATTGCGTACAACAGTATTTACTGTAAAAGTTATAAACATGTATTAAGATAAATTAAAAACTAAACTGGCTCAGTTCTCTACAAAATATTACTTGTGTTGACATATAGAACATGTAACGAAAATTTAAATGAAATTTCAAATTGTTAAATTTTTGATAAAAAATGTATAGTAATTTGATACTCACAGGCACCTTAATGAGTTAAAAACAAATTGCAAAATCATTTTTTAACTACGAAACATACTTTTGTTAAATGTTTGTTTTTTTTTGGGGGGGGGGGTAGAACTGAATGCGACGGACTACAATAAAAACAGAAGCACACATTTATTAAAATGTCAGTTAACCGTTTACATTAATCTATACCACTAGCTCAACCATTTTAATATTATTTCATAAATTTTATGAAAATTCCGTTAATTGGTGATTTTTTCCTTTTTTGTTTTTAATTAAAAATCGTTGAAGTTATGAAGATAAGGTGAAATATAAAAAATACTTTATAAAAGATGATGAGGATGTGATACTCTATGGTAATGAACTTAAATTTTACGTAGAGTCGAGATGGCTTCCATACCAATGTTGCTGAGCTAAACAAAGCAAACTGTTATTCTTTATAGCCAGACAAAATATTTTTCTATATGGCCATGTGAACGCAATATATATATATATATATATATATATATATATATATATATATATATATATATATATATATATATTATTATTACATATATTCTATTCATGGCATGGAAAACCTTAGACATAAGCATATACTACTTATTAACATTTATATTAATTTTACAGAAGTTTAGATCATATATGTGTAGTTTCGTTAACAATCGCTCTGCTGAATACTTATATATCGCTTTCAGCCATATTCTTCATCGAGGAAAGCAAATCAGTGAAGAAGCATTAAATGTTCTTACTTTCGCTCATTGAGTAACACTCTGTTTTATGTAAAAAATAGAAATGCATGAGAATTGCATAAAAATATAAAAAATAATACATTTATAAGTAAAATAAAATAAAAAATATATATAAATATGCAGATATACACAATAAAAACGCTTTGAATACATATGTTGGATCAACTTTCGAAAGGAACTATTTTCTTTTTGCAGACTAGGTACGGTTTCTTGGAGAACTCTTGCAAAAAAGCCCCTCCATCAATTGATCTCCACATAATATTTTTCTCCTGCTGGAAATCCGACATTTCCATTATTTATCTAATTTTAAATTCGTCCTTGCTTTGTTTTGTTGTTTCGTTTTTCTTTCTTGTTGAATAAGAAATTCGTTACGATGGCATTTCAGATTGATATTGAATTTGATAAGAACAACTTCTTTATAATTTCTGGTAAAAACAAACGCTATTTTCGGCGGTTTATATTCTTGTCATGAAAGAATAGTTATTTGAAATTGATGAAACTGTTATTTAACATAGATAAAAGTGTATCTTAAACTGCTAGATATTTTATGTAAAATATATTGAAGAGTAAGTAACTTTAAAATTTCAGTTAAAACAAATCTATATATAAAGTAGTGGCGTTCATGTGTGTGTGTGTGTGTGTGTGTGTACAACTCTCTTACAACCCACACCACTGAACCGATCACAACCAAAGTTGACATGATGATGGTATCCGACCTAGGGATGGTGCACACTATTTTTCAAGGGTGAGATGAAAGATTAAGGTTATATGTGTTGCAACCCTTCATCCTCCCCTACCCCCTGCATAGCGCGGGTATCTTAGCTTATATAGCAGAAAGCACATTGAATTATACCTTTAATTTCAAACAAAGTACTTATTTGAAATCCATACGTATGTTGAAGAATCCGCTGTTGGGATCATCTACCTGGAGGGTAGGATTTATAAAAAAATAGATAACGTATGAACAGAATAATATTTTTTTTATCGACAAATAGAGACGATGAACGATATTGAATCTGTTGAATACGGAAATGTTAGTCACAAGAATGTTCTGATGAAAAATGGATTTGTTTTGTGTGCACGGCGAAGTAGAATACGCATATTTGTTTCGACTTACGTAGCGTGCATGTGTATAAATGAAAATTACATAAACAAATGTGTTGTTATATGTATCTGTTTTGTAATATATATCTGTTTTGTAATATATATCTGTTTTGTAATATATATATGTTTTGTAATACATATCTGTTTTGTAATATATATCTGTTTTTTAATATATATCTGTTTTGTAATATATATCTAGTTTGTAATATATATCTGTTTTGTAATATATATCTGTTTTTTAAATATATATCTGTTTTGTAATATATATCTGGTTTGTAATATATATCTGTTTTGGAAGAATATGTATATGTGTTCGTTACACAAATCGCTATGTGCGTTTGCGGATAGACAGTGTAGAATGTGGTTTGATGTGTGTGTGTGTGCTTCATCCTATGTTGTGTTTCAAGTCTGTGAAAAATTTCACCGGAGGAAAAGAGAAAAACGAGAATAAAACTGTTTAGATTTGATCCACTCACGAGATGTTGGCATTGGATACCTATTGTTCTGTGATTGGACGAAAGAAATGTTGATTTCAGCTTCTGTCCAATCAAGAGTGGAAACGTTATAACAACAATATCACGGCCGTCGTCACTTTAGGCACCTATGTAGTCTACATTTTCGTCAAAAGTTCTGTGGCCATAACATGTGAGAAAACAGAAAGTTGTATTAACATTTATATATTGAACTTGCATATTAGTTTTTCTAACTGCATAACTTATTAAAACCCAAGTATTTAATAGTTTAGATTGAGTCAAAGTGAATTTTGAAATCCTGATGTCATATTTAACTTGTCAACGAGATATGTAAGACAAAACGTTATGAATTTCAGTGAGTTATTTGTATCTTTAACAAAGAATGAAGAGACAGCAATTAGCATCTATTAATTTATGATAAATGGGAAAATGTTATTCATAGTAATTTTATCATTAATTAAATTTTCTTTTATCTTTAGATCTTTTTACAGATGAAATCCCCCAGAACTTGTCTGACAACTAAATGTTTCTTTTTTCTAGGTTGATTCTCACGCCTAAATAATTTCAAAGATTTATTACACGGACAATTCTTATTCATGTGTTTGTTTTTACTATCCATTCTTTCTTTGTTTTGGACGAGCAAATAAATGACTCTTACTGAAATTCACGTCGGCTTGTCTTACATATCTCGTTAGCAAATTCTTGACTAGAGTTGTTTGTTAATTATGTAGACTTCATTCGACAGTGTAATAAAAACCTTCTTTCTATCCACATGGATGAGTTATTTTTGTTTGTTTTTAAAATGGTGTTGTAAATATTACATTCTTAAGCGGAGAATGAGCTCATTTGTTTGTCTTTTCCATGAAACTATAAATTACGCTTAGTCAAATTAGAAGCTTTACATTAAAAATTAATATTTTAAGGGTTTTATTAAAATAAAATGTCAAAATTCTATAAAATTCATTTATAGAGGCACGATAGAAAGTATACTAGCGTGAAGGCGACAATAACTATTTGCTATTGAGAAGAAATATTTTCTGTCTGTCTGTCTGTCTGTCTGTCTGTCTGTCTCTCTCTCTCTCTCTCTCTCTCTCTCTATATATATATATATATATATATATATATATATATACGTGCCTGCTCGATGATGAATAGTATAAAAGGGCTGAGCAAATGATTGACTCCAAAGAATTATACATTTCTAATATTTGCTAATCAAATTTAAATATAGCTACATCTAAAGTGTATTCTTAAAATAGATCTAATTAACCATTTATTAATTAAACATTTATTTGCAATTCAATAATTTTCACTAAGAATCTTAGAATATGTCGTTTTAGAATCTACGCACGACAAAAACGTTTTCGCAATGTCTCTTATCTTTACAATTTTTTATTTCATATTCGTCTTACGGGGCAGCTCATAGCCTTGAAGTGTAACGAAAACAAAAGAACAAATACCTTATCCAGAATTTATTCAACTGAATTCTACAGTAATAATTGATCAATACAAGAGACAAAACGCATATAATATATAAATAAAAAAGAACGTAATTAAGAACATCATGTAATTACATGAGCAAAAATTATAACAATTCTTTAATTGAAACTAAATTAACATGTCAATATTAACGTTTTAATGTTTCAATATTAATGTTTTAATGTTTCAATATTAACGTTTTAATGTTTCAACATTAACATGTTATGTTGAAACATGAACATTTTAATGTTTACACATTAACGTTTTAATGTTTCAATGTTTTAATATTAACGTTTTAGTGTTTACACATTAACATGTTAATGTTGAAACTTGAACATTTTAATGTTTACACATTGACGTTTTAATGTTTCGATACTAACGTTGTTTTTAACATTAACGTTTTAATGTTGAAACATTAACATGTTAATGTTGAAACATTAACATTTTAATGCTTACACATTAACATTTTAATGTTTCAACATTAACGTTTTAATGTTTCAACATTAACGTTTTAATGTTTCAACATTAACATTTTAATGTTTTAACATTAACGTTTTAATGTTTCTTTGTAAGTAAAAACTGCAAGGTGAAGTGTGTTATTTGCTTGGTTGAACTCTAATATCTCGATATTAATTTGACTCAAAATGCGACACGAAATCAGTTAAAAGTCGAAACTTTAGCTCCCCTAAAACATGGGGAACAATCCTCAGTTGCATAAACAAATCCTCTTAAGCGAAAGATGGGACAATCAAAGCATCACTAGTTTAGGAGGATGTTGTTGTTGTTGTTGTTGTTGTTGTTATTGTTGTTGTTGTTGTTTCATCTAATGTGAGTAGACGCAGGTGAAACGTGAACAAATTCCGATTGCCAAAGTTCTCGGCCGGCCATTACAGCAACCAGCTCAGTTCCTGCCAGACCGGTTTCTTCTTCAATAATTGATTTCAGTGTAACACATGGACGCCTAACTTTTATTTTGCATCTGCAATCCAAAGTAGAGGCTTTCCTGCCGGTTCATAATGGCGACTAATAGGGCCGGCAAGTGCTAGACGTCTCTGTCTCACAATATTGGAAACACGAGGCAGGGGACCATACAATGACTCGTTTCTTGGGTGACTTTTTCATGATATGTTGTAGGCATGACAAAGCATTCTTGTCTATTTACTATCGATATGTTGTCGGCGTGATACGCTTAGCGTCTATGATTTTGAGCTGTACAGAAGCATTGACTCTATGCAGTCTTTGAAGACCTTGATTGGAGATTTCTATATTTTCTCTAATCAATCCATGTTAGCGCGATCCTAACATTCGTATCATGTTCGCTTACGGAATAGCGGAATAGGAGGTTATACTGATTCGCTAAGACCGAACAAACAATAGTTAGCTTTTACTCAGTTCAAAGGATGGACTGTGAAAAAAGTTAGTTACGAAATGCTCTCAAATCCCGTTAGTTCTCGTCATAAATATAAACAAAATTAGAAGAATATAGGAAAAATTAATTCATGAGACAGAAGTGTCACACCATTTTTCTGTTCGCGCATGAAAATTAAAAATCATTATATAATGCTACATAACCTTATATCAATAATCTGTAACCCAATTTTGGTCAGATTTTAAATAAATTAATGATTCACGTTGTCACGAGATATGCATTACTTGACAGCAGAAATATTACAAAGCTGAAAAGATCACGGTTAACATGTAAAGTCATACATTTAGATTTATGCATTTGTATTTATATAAAGTTAAGTCATTTGCACGTAAACTACCCAATGGTTCTGAACCTTTTTTTAATCATGACTTTCTTTACTTTTTCATGTATTTTGGCGAACCCTTATAGCTTATTTTATTTTTCAGTAATGCAAAGAAAACCAAAGAACATAAATCAACAGTTTATCTTGAAATTTCCCGTTCTTGTGTACTTTGTTCATAATGTTTATATCTTATTTACTTAATTCCTTCCGTTAAAGTTATGCCACATCAACCCTTTTTTGGGTTTTCCAAAAATCTTACTTTGAAAATTGTTTTTCTTCAGTATGTGGGCCGAATATTGTTTTAACAGTCTATGCAATGTTTACGCTTGTATCAACATGAGTTGATTACAATAAGTTACCGTGCAACGTACATTTGTATTTCTTCTTCACTTTTTCTCTGCAACACTTCCCCTCGCCCTCTGTAAACAAAAGCTTTTCGTAACACAGCCACCATGGATACAAGTCTCTTGTGCTATCTTTGGAGACAGTTAAGTTTTATTTTTGCCACTCTCTATACATAGAACATCATTATATAATATATGATGTATATATATATATATGTTTGTGTGTGTTTTTATATATATATATATGTAGATATATATATATATATATATACATGTATATACATATATGTATGCATGTATCATCTAGTAGTCATTCCTTATTTTAGCTCGTATCTCATATATCTTACTTCACCCATAAGGCAGCTACACAAGAGTAAAATCTTCAAATACACGTTTGATTATTACATCAATCATCTGCATTGTTGTTATTTAGTTTGATTTTATTGTTGCATATTTTCCTTGTTGGGATGCACAGGGTTACTTCCTGAGCGATGGAACAATTTGCATTTTTATTGTTTTCATTCCTAATCTTAATTCATTGTAGAGGTATGAATTTAAGTTAACTCAAAGAGGAAACTTTACATTTTGCATGATTTAAGCCGGTATCTTCCGGTCAATTTTAAGTAGAAAATTCGTAATTTAATCAACAGAAAACATAAGAACGAGCAGCAGAGTTACAACAAAAAAAGGATAAAAAAAAACAAAATAAGAAAAAACAAACGAAAAGCTGAACCATAATTAGAGATGAAAGAGATGAGAAGCATATATAGGATAAAATACATGAAATAAACTCCAGTAGACCTAAGGTAAAATATATCTTCAATGAGAAATTACTGACATGTAAGTTAACTTAATTATTAACATTAATCATTGTATTTATAAACTTCCCCTTACCTTACAAAATATACTTGAACTCTATTCATTAAATTCTCTTTCTCGAGAAATATAACTCCTTGCTCCGATCATAATGAACACTTTTCTAAAAAAAAATATATTTATTGGAAAGAAAATGAATTTAATTAAATTTATGTGATTATAAAAATTATGTGATTATAAAAATTATGTTATTATTAAAATTATGTGATTATTAAAACTATGTGATTATAAAAACTATGTGATTATTAAAACCACGCACTCCGTTCGTAAATGAACATTGCTTACATCATGTTACACTAAGACAAAATAGTTGATCAATTTGTAGATATGCTCTGACAGAACAGATAGTGTAGTACCAGAAAAACATACTTTTTGCTGTTTGAAATGACAGAAAAGATCAGAAAAATGAACAAATTTCTAATAATGTACACATCTTTCTCGTCGTGCGTTTACGCATTATTGTTCATTGGAATGTACGAGGGGAGTGCAATAAGTAATGCCCCTGGTCCACTTCCAGTTGTCTGATCTAGCTGAAATTTTGCATGTGCAATGATTTATATGTCTACGGGTTATGTGGAAAATTACAGCTCTAAACTAATTGTGGTTTCTGTTTTGCAAGTGTTTGAACTGAGTCAGGTGTGAAATTGAGCCTGTTGAATGTCGAGCAGTGATCCGGGTTTTGTATTTGAAAGGACGCACACCACAGGAGACTTTTCATGAAATGAAAGAAACTTATGGTGATAATGCTCCATCATATGTCCTTGTAAAACGCTGGCATCGTGAATTCAAACATGACCGGAAGTCTGTGGAAACAACTCTCAGACCTGGTCGCCCCCTTCTGCCATTGATGAGGCATCTGCCCGTCAAGTTGAGGCTGCCATTTTGGAAGATCGGTGCATTTCTATTCGCCAAATAGCCCAAAATGTCAAGATTAGTACAGGGTCTGTGGAAACTATCATTCATGACCATTTGCATATGCATAAGGTGTCCAGATGGATTCCCAGGGGGCTCACACCATTCCAGAAGCGAGAAGGCGTCGAGTGCTCGAGAATTAATTTGGAGATGTGCCAAGAAGATGATTCAAAGTTTTTCAAAAGATTACACAAGATGAAACCTGGGTCTATCTTTATGGCCCAGAGACCAAAGCCCAGTCAATGCAGTGGAAGCACTTGGGCTTACTACCTCCAAAGAAGGCAAGGGTGCAGCCCTCCGCTGGCAAGGTCATGCTCACAGTCTTCTGGGACTAGAACGGAGTATTAATGACAGATTTCCTGGCAAAGGGTACCACAATTATAGGAGCCTATTATGCTTCACTTTTGAGGAAATTAAGGGAAGCTATCAAAATCAAGAGGCGGGACAAGATCAGCAAAGGTACCCTCCTCCTGCAGGACAACGCTTTGGTCCACACATCGCATGTCGCCAGATCAGAAGTACGGGCGTGTGATTATGAAAATTCCCCCATCCTCTATACTCTCTTGACCTTGCACCCTCTGACTTTTACCTCTTCTCAGCAATGAAGTTGTTTTTGAAAGGAAAGCGTTTCCCAGATGATGCAGCCTTGATTTTTGCAGAGAAAGACTAATAACTGTGCCAAGTTTCGTTGCTCTACTTCTTTGAGAAGTGGGCAAGGGGCATTACTTATTGCACGCCCCTCGTACGTATATCGCAAACTATAATTAGCAATTGTCCGTTCCATTGCCAATTTAAAATTGACTTCTGGAACTAGAAAAGTATACAAGTAGATAATAGTTGTATCGTGTCAACTGAACGCTATTATTATTATTATTATTATTATTATTATTATTATTATTATTATTATTATTATTATTATTATTTCTCTTTCGCATGTGTTTAAGTTGTATATCTTTGGTTCGTCGTCAAATTGTTTATTCCCTGTCGTGAACGTTGCTATATTTTATAATTAAATGTTTTCGATTTATATTTTTAATTATTTCGGTACAGATTTAGTGAATTTTTGATGCAATGTAACAATTTATATCACCATTTTGAAACACATAACACATTTTATTTATTTGATTTTTAAATAAAACGTTAGTAACCTAAAACCTCATCAGTATGCCCTGTATTTAAGAACTCAGGTGATAAGTCATCTCCCTCTCAGTACAGACCAATAAGTCTCCTGTGTCTCATGAGTAAGTTGCTGGCATCCATATTAAATAGAGAAATAGTCAACCACCTCAACAGAAATAACCTTTTTAGTGACACGCAATATGGTTTCCGTTCTGCAAGATCTACTGCAGATGTGCTAACGGTTATATATCATATGATTACTTAATCTTTTGACAAAGGCTTCCTTTCCAGGGCAATTGCTCTTGACATATCAAAAGCCCTCGACAAGATATGGCATAAAGGCCTACTTCACAAGATCTCCAGCTACGGTATAACTGGAAATATTCTCTCTATCATTAAATAATCTCTCTCTGATAAGAGATAGTGGCTGATAGACAAAAATCAGAGGGCTGCAGTGTTAATGCTGGAGTCCCTCATCGGTCCATACTGGGCCCAACTCTTTTCCTGATCTACACCAATGATCTCCCAAAACACATCATTTGTTGACATCTATGCTGATGACACGACCATCTACAGCAGCACATCAAAGGCTGCAAATGACAAAGCTCTCTCTGATTCTCTCTCCTCTGATCTCGAACGAGTGGTTCAGTGGGGGAAGACGTGGCTGGTTACCTTTAATGCATCTAAAACCAAACTCCTATCTTTACATCATCAACGCTCTGATCCCTATCTGGCATCAATTGAAATGGGTGGCTCTCCTCTAGGAGAAGCCCCATGTTTTGACAAGCTTCTGGGCTTGACCTTCACTCCTGATCTGAAATGAAACACATACATCAAGTCTGTTGCAAAGGTTGCTGGAAAGATGGTTGGATCCTTCTACCGCTCCAGAAGATATCTCACTACTGATGCAATTCTCTATCTATATAAAAGCTAAGTACGTCCAAGGATGGAATACTGTTGCCATATCTGGGTAGGGGCTGCTAAAAACAGCCTATCCTGCCTTGACAAGAGTACAAAATAGACTTCGTGGCTTAGTGGGGGATGCCCTTTTCTCTTCCCCGCAACCTCTCTCCCACAGAAGAGACGTTGCAAGCCTATCTTTGTTTTATCGTTATTTCCATGGCAGGTGCTCGTCTGAACTCCAATCTCTGGTCGCCCTCGCCAATCTTTTACAAAAAACACCAGTCTAGCTGAATCCACTGTCAAAAACTTTCCCAACTCTTTATCTATGCCTAAATCAAAACGTAGATTCCATGAACAAAGCTTCTGTCTTAGAACTGCACGCCTGCGGAAGTCTGTTCCGTCTGCCTTCTTCCCTCCTGACTACAACTTGGATATGTTCAAGTCCAACGTAAACAAATTCCTGATGAACCGCCCCCTTAAGTAGACACTCTAAATATCCACACTAACATACTGCACTTATAATAACCCTTATCCCTGAGTGGCTTCCTGGCCTTGATTAGTTGTGACCACCTTGTAAAAAAAATTCATATATTTAAAACATTATCAAAACACATATTTTAAAGTTTGGCAACATCAGACATATATTACGTAAATATTTGAATAGAGGCAAGCGTATAATTCTTAATATAACAACACACTAGACCGATAGTGCTAACTTGGGAAAAAAGTAAAAACGAAATATCAACACTAGTAACCGCTATACTTGTAGTTATCTTATTTTTAAATCTATATATTTTTTAAGTTTTCATATGAAATAACAAAATCGTTATATTAGTCGTTCACGCTAATTTCAAGCTATTTGCAGTGTTATCTCAATGACTATCAATCTTTAGCCTCGAGTGGCCTTCGAGCTTTCATGAATTATGATTCCCTTGTAAAATTTACAAGTGCAAATGTAAAAGTGCATAACTCAAGACTTAAATTTATATTATCTACAGAATGGTATTTAATTATTTCTTCCTTAAAAACCCTTACTGTTAGATTACAAATATTGTTTATGTAGAAAGGACGTGCCACATAAATGGGCGTGTTATATTGTAGTGCACTTCAAATTCAGATATATGAAAAAAATGTGGATAAAATTATTTCAATATCAAGTTCACGAAAAAACAAAGAAGAATATCTTACAAGCATATGCAAACAGGAGAACAAAATTAAAGGAAAACAAACAATTTTTTGTATTATTTTCCGCACGTCTGTTACCTATAGCTTTATTTTGGAGCGTAAATAAATATAAAAAGAAATACAAATCGATCACAAGTTCCCGGTCTATATTTATCTATGATCATTATTGTATTTATTGCACTTGATGTTTCAAAGTCTTTAGAAATAGTCTTGAGTAATAATCAATTGATTATAAGTATGGATTTTAAAACATGTTAGATGTTAAAGAAAATGGCTATTTGCTTTCTGTTGTAAATTGAAACGATTTAGTAATTTGAAGTGTTCGCAACTTGCCATTTTGTTAGAAAACAGTTTTCATTTTGTTGTATACTAAACTTGTCACATTTAACAAAATATTTCTTGAATTTTTTTGTGAATGCAGAAAAAGTATTCTTACACACACACACACACACATATATATATATATGTGTGTGTGTGTGTGTGTGTGTGCGCGTGAGCGTGTTCAATCATGTTAAAGATGTTAATATTTTACTTCTGTTAAATCTATACATTTATACAATAGGGTGTGTTATTTCTGTGTCACATTTAAATCCGGGTCGTTTAATTGTTATGTACGTCTATTTCTTGTAAACATATTTTTACCAAAAATTCTTCATAGGTTTTTGCTTCGGTTTCGATTATAGCTAATGACACTTAAGTCATGTATTTTTTTTTTTTATAAATAATTTATCAAGAATTCTTCATAAGTTTTGGTTTCGGTTTCGATTATGGCTAAAAGAAGTCTGGTTACACACACACACAACCATATATATATATATATATATATATATATATATATATATATATATATATATTCAGAAGTTTTTATTTTGGTTTCGATTCAAGCTAATGCACCCAAGTCATATGGATATATTTTTTATTTTTGAAATCGCAACTTTATAAAAATCGATAGAACATTAACTCTATAATAATATATACGGAATCTGCAAGAATTACAATATTATATTTAAGCGTACTTTATGACCGGACTTTTACCACCAGTGTTTTCCCTCCTCCCAAAGAAGCGTTCGACAAGAGCTTTTAGGTGTTGTGCAGACAGAGGAAGTACGTCCAGTCAGAAAAGGATTAAAGGGTAGATAATTATTTTCAACGTGAAGCATTACAGGTGTTTTCTTCAAATTAAATAATATACTCATATCAGTATGGAGAAGAAAAAACTACTTGTCTGAAAGATTGAAACAAAAAAGAAAGAATAGTGATATGTGAATTTTAAAATGAGAGGTGAACACTTTCTCAGTAAAAAAATCTTATGTGAAATTTGGTTTAGCTTACGTAATGTGTGTTTTGACTATCTCTATTGTTAATCAATCGCATGCATCTATTGTAGTACAAACATATATACTTTTAATGCGTTTAATAAAGTTTTAATGATATATAAAATGTTTATAAAATATAGAAAACTACAACCAAATATTTATTTGGAATATAAAATCAAAAATAGACAAAGCGAAACAATTGGAAAAGGTGCGCGATTGTTATCTGCGATGAAATGGCGCCTAATTATTTGCAGACTTTTAATTTATTTAAAGAAAGCAATAGATATTAAACCTTTTGTCCATATGTGCGATTCTTCTGCCACATTTCGCACTCATAAACCTCAATATCAACACAGTGCGTATTCTATTACGGATTACACCAAGCAACAGCATCGTGAATAATTCCATGAAAAAGACCAGCGCGCCTAATTTTAGTTACATAAAAATAAAAAAATTTTGTACAACCTACAAATATATTCATTAGATGACTAAACCTGAAAAAAAGCTACAAATCAAAATGCCTAGTCTTGTCAAGTATAACAGAAACTTTTTTTATAACCTAACATTACCGAAAACCTTAAATGTTGGGTGAATCAGAACAGCTTCACTCTTCAAAGAATAAAAATAAAACATTACTGTTTAGCTGAAAAGATGCCCGGAGAGAAAAAGAAAAGGATATTTATTTACTAAATACTGAAATAATAAAATGTAATTATGTACTTGTATTTGTTCACCTAAGATATGCAATTTTGATATAAAGCACTATGTTTTAATAACACGAGAGATATCGGACGATGTGTTTGAGACAAAGCACTGGAGTTATTTCTATGTTTGAACGGTTGTCCTTATGTTGATAATTGATTTTATCTTAGAAAAGAAAACGTTCAACTATGTTTTCCTCGGCATTTTTTTCTGTTTTGTTATTATAGTTTATAAATTTTCTGTTTTGTTATTATAGGTTATAATCTTTCTAGAATATAAAATATAATCTACGTGAATATACTGATCTCGTTCCGCATAGCATTTAGGCATTTTATATCAACTTAATTAATGGTCAATAACGATAGATTGCACTAAATCTTTCATGAAATCTGTCAACTAACACAACTTTGTGTAAGGCAGAATAAAATCTGTTTACATCTGTAGACTTAATAAAGTGTTCAGTACCTTTAAAGAACAACCACAGAAAGCAAAAAAAAAAAAAGAACAGCTGCATATTGTAAATAAACCAACAACCAAGACGAGGACACCAGTCTGAAATATAATAATAGTAATAATAATTCTCAGGTGCATGGTATCATAAAAAACCGAGACACTTCAAAAGCATGTGAACCCGATCTCATCCCGGCTGTTCTATTAAAAAATGCTCTGCTGAGGTTGCTCCAGTTCTCTCTAAACTTTACAATAAATGCCTTAACGAATCTTGCTTCCATTAGGGAAGCAAGATTCTTTAAGGCAAAGGAAAATCGCTTCTGTGGTACCAGTCTTCAAGAATTCTGGTGAAAGAACTGACCCATTAAATTATCGCCCCATTAGCCTCCTCCAACTTTTCGCCAAAATATTTGAATCCTTAATTAATCAAGTTTTACTCCAACACCTAACAGCTGCTAAACTCTTAACCGACAAACAATATGGATTTATGCAAATCCGTTCCACAGCAGATATCTTAACTGTAATCTCTGAACATATATACCGTCCACTGAACAAAACAGGGGAGACTAGAGCGGTAGCCCTTGATATATCTAAGGCTTTTTACAGGGTATGGCACGATGGTCTTCTAAGTAAAATTAGATCATATGGTATCACGAGAAGAATACATACCGTAATTAAATCCTTCTTAAGTAAGAGAAAAATCCAAGTTGTCCTCGACGGTCGTACATCTAAACAAGATATAAATGCGTGAGTACCTCAGGGGACTTTATTATTCCTGATATTCATAAATGGCTTCCCTGATAAAATTGTTTCAGAGATGGGTATATTTGCTAATGACACCACTGAGGGGAAAACAAATGAACACATATCTAAGGAAATGGCAGAATCACTAGAGGATGACTTCAAATCTGTAGTGGACTGGGGACAAAAATAGATGGTCACATTCAATGCTGCCAAGGCTAAGCTTGTTTACTTCAATAACTACAAGAAACCTTCTCTACCACCAATAGCAATGGCCAAGAACACATCACCTGAAAGTACTTCCTTTAAACTCCTCGACCTAACGTTTACAGGGAACATAAACTGGAATAGATACATTGAGAGTATTGGCAAGTCTGCTGCAAAGAAAGTGGGCTCTCTCTACCGTGCTAGAAAACTACTTACCCCTCAAAGTATCCTGTATCTCTATAAGGCCATCATTCGCCCATGTATGAAGTACTGTTGTCACATTTGGGCTGGTGCATCTGCTGCTTGTCTCTCACTCCTGGACAGGGTTCAAAAGAGAGTCGCCAACCTGATAGGTCCTGAACTGTCATTTAGGCTTCAGCCGCTGTCCCACCGATGAAATGTTGCATCCCTCTGCCTGTTCTACAAGTACTTTAATGGTGAATTCTCTGACGAACTACAAACACTTGTACCTCCTCCACGTGACGTCCCCCGACAAACCCGACAAGCAACTAAGTAGAAATCCCTAGGTATAAGAAAACCTTTTACTCCAATAGTTTCTTCCCCCAGAACTGCAAGACTTTGGAACTCCTTTCCGGGATGCTGCTTTCCCAAGTGTACTGATATGCAGAAGTTCAAGTGTAATGTGAACAAACATCTTGCTACTCATCTGCCTTAATAATGCCCCTCCAACTTATGTCCCAGATAGAAGCTCCCTACTTCAAAGTGCCACTGTGCCTTATTTGGGGTGAAAATTGAATAACATTTTTTTAAAAGTAATATACCATCGACAAATAATATTACTAGAACATTTAAACATTACTTCTTATAACTTCACATCATAACGAATATAAACTCTTCATGCAAAATAAGGTAAGTACTTTGTTCTGAATAAACATATTTATCTAAATTTATGTTGTAGAAAACTTACGAAAATCTAATAATTACGAAAACCGTAGTTTATAGCTACGTAATGTTAAAATGAGTTACACTTTTCTCAACATAATATAAAAAGGGGTTGCCTAAGAACAAATTAAGCAAAATGTGAAATCGAACGAGGAGGTCTACTTAGATGACATGAAGAATATTGTAAAATTGTAAAAGCATAAATTGTTCAGGTTGCTGCAGAGAACTAAGCCTTTTCCAATATGGCGGAACATACATACGTCAAAATGTTGGGTAATGAAAACTTCGACATGTTCTGTCTTAAAAGAAGTCCTTCCCGCCCCCTTGCAGTCTCGACTTGAATCCTTGTGATTATTTCCTATCGGGGTGTACAAACTGTCGACTCCGTATGAACTGCCACCATCACGGTCGTGGCCAACATGCACAGGGAGCAGGTAATTGTTTCTTGTAGATTGTAGATGGTTTCCTGCAAATGTTGCAGTTGAAAGTAAAAAGTCTTAAATTAAATAAGGTGGAAAATGTGTTATGAATGTGTTATGAAGCAATTCTTTATGTAAATAGTTTTATTCCCCATAAACGCATTTTTATTAATTGCATCTTTTCTAAATTCGGTGCATCACTCAGTATAGATTGTACTTTAGATAGTAAACTATAAAAACGAAACTATTATATTCGATAATAAAGGATATTTTCTGAGTGATCATTTAATCCTGGAAAGTTTGGTAATAATTATATCTCCTGATATCACTCAGCTTATTATAATAGATTTTTATCGCATTATTAAAAATGCATATTATTTTCCTTATAATATATTGTTGTTTCGTGGAACAACAGTGAAAATAAGAACAATCAAGTCGAGGTTCGGTTAAGGAACAAGTGTATTAGCAATTGTGTACAAAGATAGGAAAGCGTGTATATCTGCTGGGCACTCGGTTAGCAGTTGAAGTGCAGTCACATCTCTCTCACCAGTGTTGGAATTACTAGCGCTATTTATAGTGCTAATCGGCGTAAATTTCTCCTCTGTTCAAGGAAGGCCGGTATAACACCCCCCCCCTTGAAAATATTCCGTCTAGGATTAATAACGTTTTTGTTTTGGGTTCACCCTAATCAATTCTGTTGATTTCCGTTTTCTGTTTAATCTTCTGTTCTCCGGAGCTGTCCCTGGTATGGACACATGAAAAGTATCAAACACTGTGTCCATGATGTCCTCCTCGGGCGATTTGTTCACCTCACTGTTCGAATATCTTTTCCGAATTTGATTAGTGTTATTTTTGTGCACGAAGTCTGGTCCCTTAATCATGTAGACCATGTTGCCTATTTTTTTCTCAACAATACTGGACTCCCAGAAAGTCTTATTATTTTTATGAAACTTGTAGAATACTCTTTCGCGAACTTTATACCGTTTTTTTTTTTGTTATCGGTTTTTGGAGGTTTGGCCTATACTGGTTTGGTAAGAACTTGTGAAAAATCGATCTAATCTTGCGTCCGAACATAACCTCTCCAGGTGTTTTCTACATTTCGATGTTTGCATTCAAAGTGACTCTGTGGACTTGTAAAACTGTTGGATGTACTTATCCGTCGACGACCCACTAGCTTTTTTCAGAGCTCTCTTGAATGTGTCAACGAATTTCTCTGCTTGTCCATTAATTCTTTTGTGGTATGGCAGAATGGTTATATGCTCGATTAGATGATCCTCACAAAAATGTTTTAATTCGGTAGACGTAAATTGCGTTCTATTGTCTGTAACAATGCAGTCTACTACTCCAAACCTAGCGAATAGTTCATACAGGAAGTTGATAGTTACCTCGGATGTGGGATTCTTACATTTTAATACTTCCGGCCATTTAGATAGGCCGTCTACAATAATGAGATAGTAGAACCCATCTAGCAGTCCTGCAAAATCTAAATTAATCCTAGACCAAGGTCGCTCCGGTTTTGCCCACGATCCGAGTTGCATCGGAGGAGCTTTCATAAACTACGCGCATCCGCTATACTGTCTGATTTTTCCTTCTATATCCTTATCAATGTTTGGCCAATAAACAAAAGAGCGCATAAAGCTTTTCATTCTTGATATACCTGGATGTCATATATTGAATTCCTTGACCATTCTTTTCTGTAATGTCGCAGGAATTACGACCCTGTCCCTATGTAACAGGACGTTATCGCAAATTGAATAATTTCTTCATCCAGTTCGTTATTGTTGATCCTTTCTTTCGTGCATATAATAAATTCGTCCACCTCTGCCTTACTCTTAATCTCATCAAGTGTTACTGGAAGTTCTCTCATTGTATCGCATAACGTATTCTTTTTTTTACTTCAACTTTCGCCTGATTTTACCATATCCTGCAATGGTTCTGTTTGCTTGGGTATTAACCTCGATAACCCGTCTGCATGACAAAATATTTTAGATGGTACATACTCCATTTGAAAATTGTAATTAAGAAGTATGGTACCCCATCTTTGGAGTCTATTCGCCGTATGTTGTGGTAGTCCATTTTTCGATCCAAAAATCGTTAATGATGTTTTGTGGTCTGTTTTCAAAGAAATTGCCTACCGTACAGGAAACGATGACATTTCTTTACCGCGAATATAATGATTAGCGCCTCTTTTTCAATTTGTGAGTAGTTCTTTTCGGCTGGCAAAGTGATCGGGATGAATGTGCTATGGGTTTCACTTTTCCATCATCCATTTTGTGTAAAATACATGCTCCTATGCCATAGGAGCTGGCATCGCTTACAACTATAATTTCACGCTTAGGATTATAATGTGCCAGAAACAAGTCAGACGTTAAAGTCTCTTTAATTTCCCGAAATTCTTCTTCGCATTCTTGCGCCCAGACCCATTTTTTGGTCTTTCCTTAACAGTTTATTTAAAGGCGATCTTAGTTTATACATATTTGGCACATTGTAGTAATTTGCCAACCCTAAGAAACTTTGTAAAGACGCAATATTTTCTGGAGCGGGCATATTCTTCATTGCCCTCGATCTATCTGGATCCGGCCTTCTTCCATGTTTATCGATGATTTGTCCCAAGTATTTTATTTTCTTCATGAAAATGTACATTTTTCTTGTTTTACTTTAAATCCATAATCCTGGATTCTTTTGAATACTTGGTTTAGATGAGCTTTGTGTTTTTCTTTGCTAGCGCTTTTCATTAACACATCGTCAAGGTACCCTACTACGAAATCAAACCCATTTAACATAATGTCCATAATTTGCTGAAAAATCGCAGGAGCGACTTTGACCCCAAAAGGAAGTCTCTTAAACTTGTACAATCCCTTATGGGTATTAATACATAGCAGCTTTGAACACTACTCATCGACTGGAATTTTTAATTATGCGTCACTGACGTCGATTTTAGAAAAATATTTTCCTCCACTCAGTTTCGGAAATATCTGTTCAGGGCTCGGAAGAGGATAATGGTGATCTTGTAATGACCTGTTTAAGCCTGTCGCGAAGTCGGCGCAAACCCGAATCTCCTTACTCTTCTTTTTGATATAAACCGTTGGTGCAGCCCACTCACTGTGATCAATATTTCCGATGACACCCATGTTTTCGAGTATTTCTAATTCACCGTCTATCTGTTCTATAGCGGCATATGGAACATTTCTTTTCTTTATGAACACTGGCTGTTCATTTACTTTTACGTCAAATTTGGCTACCGCTTTTGTACACCTTCCCAAACCGCCTGAAAATACGCCTGGAAAATTCTCTTTTAAACCCCTCTTAAGTTTTTATGCCTCCACATTTGAACCCTCAACCTTTTGGCAAAATGAGCTTAAAGGTAGATCCCATAGTCTAAACTTTTCGAACAGATCAGTTCCAAAGAGATTGTTTGATTTTCGCATGACAAAAATTCTAGCTTTTTCGACCCTGTTCTGGAAAAAAATATTTGTCAATAATTCCCCGTCGAAGGTAATTTTTTCACCACTGACGCTTCTCACCGTTTTATGTGATTAAATCATAGTGGGTCTCCCAACACTCTTCAAGGTCTTTACATTAATAATGGAAATGTCAGACCCACTATCAAGCTGTAGCCTTACATTTTTAAAAAAACATTTTGACCTGTACATATTTCTGGATATTTTTTTCCTCAGGTTCAATTTTCGTAAGTTTAATGGATGTCTTTCTATCAGATTGTTTTCTACAATGCGATGCTTTATGCCCTTTCTGGTGGCAGTTCTTACATTGTTTGAATTTGCAGGGACACTCATTGTACCAATGTTTATTTCCACACATCCAACATGGTCCAGGTGGATCTTTTCCCTGTTTCTTTCTCTGGTTATGTTTTGAAGTCGAATTTTTATTTTGATGGATCTTTTAATTTGCAACACTCCGCTTTCCTCTATGTCACGACTGTCTTGTTCCCACGCAATAAACCGTTCACAAATCTTCCACCAATTTTTGTAGTTTTAAATTCGGTTCGATTTCGAATTTATTTAAAACACGACGCCTGATTTAAGCGTCTTTATTTAAGACCAGCCCTTGCACAAATATTAAACATTTAAAATTATCTGCTGATAATTCATCCAGTTTTAAATCGTCGCAATGCTTGTTCACTATACTTGCATAAGTAGTGTAGTCGTCTTCCTCTCTTCTAGTAACATTCATACATTTATATCGCCTATGGAAAAGAGACGTTTTCGAAGAAAACAGTTCTGTAAGTAGCGCAACTCTTTCTTGGAAGCTCAACTCACTGGTCTTTTTTGGAAGAATAAAATTCACGAACTTTGTATGCTCGGCTGTTCCCAATTTCCTTAGCAAAAGCCTAACTTTTTTCGCGTCTGACCAGGTACCACATCCTGATAAAAAATATCCTCATAGCGCCTATAGTACTGGACGAAAGTGACATCGTCTTCTGGATTATAATGGAAATTTTCAATAGCGGCCCACACAGCTGTTTGAGAAAATGCGTTATAATTTATCGTCCACTTTATTAACTGTGTCGCTTCCAGAGTTTTTCTTTGTTCCTCCTGTGTTTTCATCAATATTTCCCCGAGGCATTTCTGTTGTTGAAGCATTTTTTCTTCAAATGATTGTTTACATCTCTATTCTCTTTATACTTGTTGTTGAATTTGCTGCTTTTGCAACGAGAGATTTTGCTTTGCCTGGAATTGGAACAATTCCAACAGTGAATCTTTGAATTTCGCATCTATCATACGAATTCAGTTTACAATTTACGCTTGTATTAAAGAAATATTCCTTAGTAAAAAAAAAATCAACCAAGTTTTATTTCCCAATTCTTTTGTTTGAAGAACCGCAGTTTAGTAGTTCTTTTGTAATTTAATTTGTTTAACGCTATTTTCTAGTCTTATTAGAGACAATCCAGCGAAATAACATTTGTTTAACATTTTTTTTTATTTGCACGCGTTTTTACGTAGCAAAAATAAAATCCGTCGCTTTAAATATTCGACGAATTCGTATGGGAAACTTAGTTTTATTTATTTTTTTTACCCTCTTTGCCTTTTGCAAAAAATAACTTGATTCTTTGCGTGTTTGCTAATCACAAATGACATACGCGAATAATTATTTTTCACGGTTTGTCTCTTTTTCTCTTGACAAAGTTAAGCGTGTTATACGGTATTTGCTAGTTGGTTTTGGACATTTAACTTTGCAGAAGAAAATTCTTACCGTAGGAAAAATGGCTTTTGGTGAAGAAAAAATGAACCTTTCCCCCTTTCTAAAACACTTGGTAAGTGTGTTCAATTATTACATAATTCACAACATTCGCGTTTTCGCTGGAGATTTTGGTAGCAAGTTTTTTTTCCCCATCGCCAAATTACTATTGTAGTAATTAATTCGCTGTTAATCCTTGCGTATCCAAATATCTGTTGAAATGATGAAGATGTTCTGCCGTAAATATTTTACGAATGTTTATTCCAATCACCTCTAGTGATTTTCTGCAGTGACGGTCGTTTCGATTCCTTGTCGCCAATCTGTTGTGTCGTAGAACAACAGTGAAAATAAGAACAATCAAGTCGAGGTTCGGTTAAGGAACATGCGTATTAACAATAATGAACAAAAATAGGAAAGCGTCTATATCTGCTGGGAACTCAGCTAGCAGTTGAAGTGCAGTCGCATCTCTCTCTCCGGTGTTGGAATTACTAGCGCTATTTATAGTGCTAATCGGCGTAAATTTCTATGTTCAAGGAAGGCCGGTATAACATATATCATAAAATTCATATAGGTTTTTTAAAGGTACATGTACTGATGAGGATGAGATTTTAACAACAAATTGCCTATGTCAGTGATTATTAAAAATATGATCTCTGCCTGGAAAATGTCTTGATAGCTTAGCAGTATCTGATGTCAGTAATAGATTCGTTTGTGATTCAAGACAATTTGTAAAGATTATATGACACATGAGTCGCTTTGGCATACATTATTGTTCATTTGTATCCTGTTTTTATTCCCCTATTACAGAGATTGATTATAATTCTCCTGATACAATACATTCGGAAATGATATTGATAGTTCTGTAGATTTAGCAGGGGCTATTAATAGCAAAATATCCAGGTCCTCGATTAATGAATAAGAAAATAATACGTAGTAAGAATGATCGATTGATTTAAGATAACGATACAGAAACCGTCATCGCCCCTCTCTCTCTCTGTCTCCCTCTCTCTCTGTCTCCCTCTCTCTCTCTCTCTCTATATATATATATATATATATGCATATTTCTTCACGTTAAAAAAACGACCCTGGTGTCTAAATCGGTGCCATGCGGAGACATTGTGAATAGGTACTATGTTTAATGTAACAAAGTTTTAATATAAAAAAAAAGTAACTGGAAAAAGTTATTTGTGATTTAATTACAAAATTCCTGGAAATGTCACTTCTGATTAATTATAAAATGCCCTGGAAAATGTCCATTCTGATTATTTTTTTGTTGATTGCTTCCACACAAGGACGGAATTGGAAATGAGGTCGATTACAAATTTAGGGAAAAACCAACTCCCCAAAAGGGGCACTCTGGTCAATAACAAAAATATAAATTGTATCAGGAATGAAGGATTTCTCCTCCATAAACCAAGTCCAAAATAAGGAATTTAAGTCACTGTAATGCTGAAACTGATACTACACTCAGAAATTCATGTTGAAGCAATGGTTTCCTAATCTCTAACTGTGTTAATGTTTTCATGTATTACTTTCGAAAAGCTGCTGAAACAGTTTATAATTTAAACATTACTTTATTTCAAGTATATTTTAAGCAGTGGGTTACGGGCTATGAAGTCAGTCCCGGAAATTACTCGAACGTTTACGATTTAAACATTACTTTATTTCATGTATATTTTTAACAGTAGGGAGAGGGATATTAAATCAGTCCCGAAAATGGGTGAAACCATTTACGCATTACACTTTACTTTATTTAATGTATATTTTTAATATTGGGGTGGGAAATATGAAGTCGGTTCCGGAAATGGCTGCAACCATTTACGTTTTGGACATTACTTTATTTGATGTATATTTTTAACAGTAGGATGAGAGATAAGAAGTCGGTCCCGGAAATGGCTGAAAAAGTTTACGATTTATACATTACTTTATTTTATGTATATTTTTAACAGTGGGTTGGGGATTATAAGTCAGTTCCAGAAATGGCTGAAAGAGTTTACTATTTAGACATTACATTATTTCATGTATATTTTTAGCAGTGGGATTGGGATATAAAATCGGTCCCGGAAATGGTTGAAACAGTTTACTATTTAGACATTACATTATGTCATGTATATTTTTAGCGGTGGGTTGGGGATATAAAGTCAGTCCCGGAAATGGCTGAAACAGTTTACGATAAAAACATCACTTTATTTAATGTATATTTTCAACAGTGGGGTGGCGGATATGAAGTCAGTCCCGGGATTGAATGAGATGTACAAATATATACTATCAGAAAGCGTCGCCCAGTATTGAATGAGATAGGTTGAAAACATATAGTAGCAAAATACTCAGCATCGACTGGGATCGAATGAGATAGGTGAATGATATATATTAGCAGAATATGCGGCGTCACCCGGGATTGGATAACATATATACTATGAGCATACCCAGAATTGAATGATTTGTTTGTAATTAAACAACCAACTCAGGCAATATATCAAAGTTATTATTTAAGTAAGGGGAAGCGACATAGTGGGGTAAAGTTATGAAAATTATTGTCAAAATTAGTAACATTTCCAAGAATTATGAAAAATGATGAAATATGAGTTACTTGATTGGTGTGTTTGTAACGATATAAGCCCAGACAATATATCAAATATATTATATAATTAGAAGGGAGAGGCATAATGTAGGGTTTTAATTATAAAAATTATTGTCGAAATTAGTAACATATCCAAAATTATGAACAACGATTAAATGTGAGTTAATCCATTGTGTGTTTATAATAAAATAATCAGCCTAGGAAATATATCAAAGTAATTATGTTAGTAAGAGAGGGCGATAAGGATGGTTTAAATTATGAAAAATGATTGTCGACATTAGTACCATATCCAAGAATTATGAACAATGTAATATGTTATTTAATGCATTAATGTGTTTGCAATGAAATAATCAGACTAGACAATACATCAAAGTTATTATTTTAGTAAGTAGGGCGATGCTGTGGGTTCAAATGATGAAAATGATTGTCGACATTAGTAACATATCCAAGAATTATGAAAAGTGAAAAATGCGAGTTAATTGATTGGTGTGTTTGAAATTAAATAATCATCCCAGATAATATATCAAAGTTATTTTTTAGTAGTAGGGAGTTGATAATGTGGGTTAAAAATATTAAAAATAATTGTCGAAATGACTAACATACGCAAGAATTAAAAAAAATGATTAAATGTAAGTTAAGGTATAGTTGTGTTTTTTTATGAAATAATCAGCCCAGACAGTATATCAAAGTATTTTTTTTAGTAAGAGAGGGCGACGAGGATGGTTTAAATTATTAAAAAAAAATTATTGTCGAAATAAGTAACATATCCCAGAATTACAAAAATTTCGAAATGTGATTTAATTGATTGGTGTGTTTATAATAAATTAATCAGTATAGACAATATATCAACGTTATTATATAAGTAAAGGGGAAGGAGATCAGGAGGGCTTAAATTATGAAAAATTGTTGTCGAAATTAGATACATATCCAGGAATTACGAAAAAATGATGAAATATTAGATAATTGATTGGTGTGTTTGTAAGGAAATAATCAGCCTAGACAATATATCGAAGTGATTATTTAGTAAAGAGAGAAGAGCGAAAATGTGGGTTTAAATTATGAAAAATGATTGTTGAAATAAGTAACATATCCAAGAATTATGAAAAGGGATTAAATGTGATTTCATGCATTAGTATGTTTGTAATAAAATAAGCCCAGACAATATTTCAAAATTATTATTTTATTAAGGAAGGGGCGATAATGTGGGTATAAATTATGAAAAATTATTGTCAAAATTAGTAACATACCCAAGAATTATGAAAAAATGATGAAATGGAGGTTAATTGGTTAGTGTGTGTAATGAAATAATCAGCCCAGTAAATGTATGAATGTTATTATTTTAGTAAGGTTGGGCGATAACGTTGGTTTAAATCATATAAAGAATATTGTCGAAATTAGTAACACATCCAAACATTACGAAAAATGAAATGTGAGTTGATTGATGTGTATGTTTGTAATGAAATAATCACCCTAGACACTATACCAAAGTTATATTAGTAAGGTGTGCGATATGGAGAGTTTAAACGATGAAAAATTGTCAAAATTAATTCGAGTATTATTTTGCATTTTACTGGAATTATGCATTTAACTTCAACTATTCATTTCAATATAATTATGCATTTCACTATAATTATTCATTTAAGTATTCATTTAACATTATGAATTTCAGTATAACAATTAATTTCAATATGATTATGCATTTTCTCATAATTGTTATGTTTAGTATAATTATGCATTTCACTTTATTCATTTCAATTAAATTATACATTGGCGTATAATAATTTATTTCAATATAATTATGCATTTCACTAAAATTATACATTTCACTTTAATCACTCATTTCACTACAATTACGCATTTCACTGTAATTATTCATTACAATATTATTTTGCATTTCACTATAATTATATTTTTCAATATAATTATTCATTTCATTATCATTATGCATTTCACTATAATGATACATTTCACTAGAATTATTCGTGTAACTATAATTATGCATTTCACTATAATTATGCATTTCACTATAATTATTTATTTCACTTAAAGAAGGGATTTCCCGATAATTATTTATTTCACAATAATTATTCATTTCACTATAATTATTAATTTACGTAAAATTATGCAATGCACTAAAATTATGCATTCAGTTTAATAATTCATTTCAATATAATTATGCATTTCAATATAATTATTCATTTCACTATAATTATTAATTTCACTTTAATTATTCATTTCATAATAATTATTAATTTCAATGAAATTATTCATTTCACTATAATTATGCATTTCACCATAATTATTTATTTCAGTATAATTATGCATTTTAATATAATTATGCAGTGCATTATTCATTTAAATACATTTCATTATAATAATTCATTTCAATAAAAATATGACTTTCACTATAATTATACATTTCGCTATCATTATTCATATCAATATAATAATGTATTTCACTATGATTATTGATTTCACTATAATTATTCATTTCATTATTATTATGCATTTCACTATAATTATTCATTTAACTTTCATGTTGCATTTAAATATAATTATTAATTCACTTCAATTTAACTATAATTATAAATTTCAGCATATTTTTGAATTTCAATAATAATGCAGTTCAGTTTTATTATTCATTTCAATATAGTTATTCTTTTCACTATAATTGTTCATTTAACAATGATAATTCATTTCCCTATAATTATTCATTTGACTATTATTATGAATTTCACTATAATTATGCATTCCAGTATGATTATTCATTTCAATATAATTATGAATTTCACTATAATTATTCAGTTCAATATAATTATGTATTTCACTATAATTATTCAGTTCAATATAATTATGTATTTCACTATAATTATTCAGTTCAATATAATTATGTATTTCACTATAATTATTCAGTTCAATATAATTCTGTATTTCACTATAATTATGCATTTGACTATAATTATGCATTTCATTGTAATTATGCATTTTCCTATAATTATTCATTTCACTATAATATTTCATTTCACTATAATTATACATTTACCCATAATTATTCATTTCACTATAATTATACATTTCAATATAATTATTCATTTCATTATAATTATGCATTTTCCTATAATTATTAATTTTACTTTACTTCACTATAATTATGCATTTCACTAAAATTTATTTATTTCACTATAATTATTAATTTCACTATAATTATTAATTTTCGCATAATTATCCATTTTAATATAATTACTCATTACACTTTAGTTATTCATTTTAAAATAATTATGCATTTCACTATATTTATTCATGTATATATATAATTATTCATTTAACTATAATTATTCTTTTAACTATAATTGTTTAATTCACTATAATTATACATTTCACTATAATAAATTATTCGATTATAATTTTGCGTTTCACTATAATTATGCATTACAGTTTAATTATTCATTTCTATTAAAGTAAGTATTTCACTATATTATTCATTTCAATATAATTATTAATTTACTAAAAATTATGCATTCGGTTAAATTATTCATTTCCTAATAATTATGCATTAAACTTTAATTATACATTTCTATATAATTAGTATTTCACTATAATTATTCATTGCAGTATAATTTTTCATTTCACTATGATTAATCATTTCACTACCATTATTAATTTCATTATAATAATTAATTTCAATATAATTACGTATTTCGACATAATTATTAAGTTTAGTATAATTATGGATTGCACTTTATTCATTTCAATTACATTAGTCATTCATTTCAATACAATTATACATTTCACGACAATTATGCATTTCACTTTAATTATTCATTACACCATTATTATGAATTTCTCTATAATTATGCTTTTAAATACAATTATTCATTTCATTATAATTATGTATTTCATTATAATCATACATTTCACTATAATTATTCGTGTAACTATGATTATGCATCTCACTATAATTATTTATTTCACTTAAAGTAAGGATTTCACTATAATTATTTTTTCACTATAATTATTTATTTCACTATAATTATTCATTTTACTATTAATAATTTACGTAAACTTATGCAATCTACTAAATTTATGCATTTCAGTTTAATTATTCATATCAATATAATTATGCATTTTAATATAATTATTCATTTCACTATAATTATTAATTTCACTATAATTATTCATTTCATTATAATCATTAATTTCAATGAAATTATTCAGTTTACTATAATTATGAATTTTACCATAATTACTAATTTCAGTATAATTATGCATTTTAATATAATTATGCAGTTCACTTTAATTATTCATTTAAATAAATTCATTTCAATATAATAATTCATTTCAATATAATTATGAATTTCACTATATTGTTCATTTTACTATAATTATTCATATCAATATAATTATATATTTCACTAAAATTATTCATTTCACTATAATTATTCATTTGACTATTATTATGCATTTCAGTATAATTATTGATTTAACTTTCATTATGCATTTCAATATAATAATTAATTCACTATAATTATTTATTTCACTATAATTATAAATTTCAGTATATTTTTGCATTTCACTATAATTATGCATTCCAGTTTTATTATTCATTTCAATATAATGATTCATTTAACTATAATTATTCATTTAACTGTAATTATTCATTTCCCTATATTTATGGTAGCTTCTGTAAAGAAGTGGAAATGATATATATATATATATATATATATATATATATATATATGTATATATACACACACACACATATATATATATATATATATATATATACTCGTAGCGAAATTGAATCTTGAAATTGTCATATCTTTGGTTCTATGGAACAGAACTACACGAGAATTGGCAGGTAATTGGAGATTATAATATTATTCTATGGTTAAGATTTTATGAAAATTGATAAAACCCCCTATATTTTCAAACCGAAAATATGCCTTAACTTGTCTACATTTGTATAAATAGTATACTAGAAGATAGCTTCAGTTTTGCTGCTTCGGTTGTCTCCCCTGTGACCTGGCTAAGCCACTAATAATCATGCGTTATGTAATATACTAGCCTGGATGCCGGCGTTGTCGGGTGTTTGGAGGTTGTTGAACAAATAAAAAAAGTAGTAGTTGGCAGGCAGGCTCTAACCCGTACCGTAGAAGGAGGAAAAAAGGTGTGAAAAATGACCTGATGTCTTTGGTGTTGCGCCCATCGCCAAACCGGAAGTGACGAACATTTAAATAAAGGCTAGTCAATCGAAACGAGGGGATGACTTTCGAAAACATCGGCGAAAAAAGCGGCCCCATCCTGTAGAAAAGTTCCCTGTTCAGGTTTAAGGAATCTATGGCTTTTGCAAAATTCTCGATATTTGTTGTCCGAAGGGTCGGGCTTCAAAACGATATCAACCTTGTAAAAATCTGTTTCTTCTGTCCAAAGTTTTAGGTTGACATACACACATACATACATTTAAACAAACAGGTAATAATTATATTATAATTATCAATTGACATATCAAAGGTCTTTGATAGAGTATGGAATAAAGGTTTACTTTACAAGATCTCCAGCTACGGAATAGCTGGAAATGTCTTCTCAATTATTAAATTATTTCTCTCTGATAGGTTAATAAGAGTAGTAGTTATTGGGCAGAAATCAGAAGTTCACAGTATTAATGCTGGAGTCCCTCAGGGGTCCATCCTGGGCCCAACTCTCTTCCTGATCTACATTAATGATCTTCCAAATTACATGTTTACATAATTCGTAGACATTTATGCTGATGACACTACTATCTATGGTAGCACATCTAAGACTATAAACGACCAAGTTCTCTCTGATTCTCTCTCCCCTGATCTTGACCAAGTGGTACAATGGGGAAAGAAGTGGCTTGTTACTTTTAATGCATCTAAAACCAAGCTTTTATCTTTACATCATCAACGGTCTTATCCCCATATCGCATCAATTGAAATTAATGACTGTCGTCTTGAGGAGGCCTCAAGTTTTGACAAGCTTCTGATCTTAAATGGAACACATACATTAAAGCCGTTGCCAAGGCCGCTGGAAAAATGGTAGGATCCTTCTATCGATCCAGTAGATATCTCCCTGCTGATACAATTCTCTATCTATATAAGAGCCAGGTAGTCCAAGGATGGAGTACTGTTGCCACATCTGGGCAGGAGCTGCTAGAAAGGACTTATCATTCCTTGACAGAGTTCAAAATAGACTTCGTAGCCTCGTAGAGGATGTCCTTTTCTCTTCCCGGCAACCTCTATCTCACAGAAGAAATATTGCAAATTTGTATCTGCTTTATCCTTATTTTCAAGTGCTCGGCTGACCTCCAATCTATGAACCTCCCTCCTCAGACTTTCACAAAAAAACACCCGTCTAGCAGAAAACACTATCACTAATTTCCCCCACTCTTTATCTGTGCCTAAACCTAAAAGTAGATTCCATGAACAAAGCTTCTTTCTTAGAACTGCACACCTGTGGAATTATCTTCCGTTTTCCTGCTTTCTAGCTGACTACAATATGGTTGTCTTCAAGACTAACGTAAACAGGTTTTTGTTGAACCGTTCCATATAAGTTAACAAAATTACCGAATTTCAATTATTAACGATTACTATAATGTCCAATTTCTACTGTACACTAATTTACTCTTATCCTCGAGTGGCCTCCTGGTCTTGATAAGTGGTGATGCCCATGTAAAAAAAGTAGGATTTATATGTTTTGGAGCAAAATTCCATCCTCAGTATGTTGCTTTCGTCCTTCTTTTTTCTCTTCTTCTTCCTTGCCATGTTGTAAAGTTGGTTGTCTTTCTCCAATTTCACAACATTGCAAGAAAGAAGAATAGATAAAAAGAAGAAACGTTTGGTTCCGAAATATATAAATCATAAATTTCAAACAAGTAAAATATTTGTTTATTTTCCTAATATTACTTTGTGATTTGGCTTTCAAGCGTAATTGATTCGTATTTTATTTCATGTTAGTTTCAATTTTAGCTGACGTCGTCTATTTCATTTTCATTTTCATTCCTTTTAAGAGTAAAATAGTCAATAACATATTTTAAACTCATCTTCTGCGGTTTACGAACTATGTTGAAATAAACACCTAGAAAGTTATTATTAAACAAAGACATTCGATTTTACGACGTACTAAAATTCTTTATTATATAAAGGCTAATACTTTTGAATTGGCGTAACTACAAAAAAGATTCATTCTTGAATCGTTTACTGATATCAAGACGTATACACAGTCTCTCTCGGCATAAAGTACTTCTTGGCCGTTTTGTTGCTGTTGTGCAGGGAATATATTCAAAAGTAATCAATACACTTGATAGAAAAGGTAGAAACCGAAAAGTGAAAAAATATTTAAAGGAAGATCTAGGTTTTAGTAGTGGTCAGGAGGCTTCTCTAACTGTACACATGCTCAACATCCTACATAGAACAAGTAGTTTTCTAAATACGAGTGAATTTAAGTTTTAGTTGTGCTCTGAACTTAAGTTAGAGAAAGTATGTTTAAACACAGTCTCACACGAGATAAATAACTTCTCTATCTATTATATGCTGTTACACGGGAACCATAATCAAATATGCTAAATTTTCTGCATAAAGCCAGTTGTAAACAAAACGTGACTTTAGCGGCTTTTAAGCACTTGATGGGAACTATAACATAGTATTCTTTGATTGAGATGGACATCTAAAACTCTTATATTCCCAGTATATATGCATATTTTAGACCGTGTTTTATTCTAGAAGTGTAAGCCATTTTGACTTTCAGAAAAGTTTCAGATGGTTCGCTGGTACACACAAGTCCTGGGAGGTGACTTGTTTGTAGTAGACAGTTCCACAGAACAAAATATTCTTACCGTGTCGAAACTCGGGAAAAGAACATGTGAAATTGCTCCAGAAAAGGTTTAATGTTTATGAAGCAATTCTGGTTTCTGATTGGTTGGTAGCAGAACGTGAATTAATTTGATTCGTCAGTTCTTAGCAGCACCGTTTATAAATAGAATCGTCCGACTGTGTGGGATCATACCCCATTATAAACCTCTTATGATGGGATGTCTCCTAGCGGCTTCGGCTTCAGGGAGATAGGGTAGTACAAGTCAAGGATTCGTCACTTGACACTCAGCCCAACAGGTGAGGGGCCGGGAACCGGCCCAGCACCTGTTGGACTGAGGTACACCGCCTGGGTAATACCTAGGATGTCCACCCTCCCAGGCCTTGCCACCGGGCTTTCAGGTGGGGCAAGTTTATTGCTTGCTGCCTGAGGCGCCCCGACCGGGGAATGCCGACGGGGTTACTCAGGCAATTTTTAAAATTGCAGGAGTGCCCCTCCTTTAGGGGAGCCTGCGGGGTTCCCACTTTCCGGCCTTGTGCCACATTTTGCTGAGGTGGGCAGCAAATAAATATCTACCCCATTATAAACCTCTTATGATGGGATGTCTCCTAGCGGCTTCGGCTTCAGGGAGACAGGGTAGTACAAGTCAAGGATTCGTCACTTGACACTCAGCCCAACAGGTGAGGGGCCGGGAACCGGCCCAGCACCTGTTGGACTGAGGTACACCGCCTGGGTAATACCTAGGATGTCCACCCTCCCAGGCCTCGCCACCGGGCTTTCCGGTGGGGCAAGTTTATTGCTTGCTGCCTGAGGCGCCCCGACCGGGGAATGCCGACGGGGTTACTCAGGCAATTTTTAAAATTGCAGGAGTGCCCCTCCTTTAGGGGAGCCTGCGGGGTTCCCACTTTCCGGCCTTGTGCCACATTTTGCTGAGGTGGGCAGCAAATAAATATCTACCCCATTATAAACCTCTTATGATGGGATGTCTCCTAGCGGCTTCGGCTTCAGGGAGACAGGGTAGTACAAGTCAAGGATTCGTCACTTGACACTCAGCCCAACAGGTGAGGGGCCGGGAACCGGCCCAGCACCTGTTGGACTGAGGTACACCGCCTGGGTAATACCTAGGATGTCCACCCTCCCAGGCCTTGCCACCGGGCTTTCCGGTGGGGCAAGTTTATTGCTTGCTGCCTGAGGCGCCCCGACCGGGGAATGCCGACGGGGTTACTCAGGCAATTTTTAAAATTGCAGGAGTGCCTCTCCTTTAGGGGAGCCTGCGGGGTTCCCACTTTCCGGCCTTGTGCCACATTTTGCTGAGGTGGGCAGCAAATAAATATCTACCCCATTATAAACCTCTTATGATGGGATGTCTCCTAGCGGCTTCGGCTTCAGGGAGACAGGGTAGTACAAGTCAAGGATTCGTCACTTGACACTCAGCCCAACAGGTGAGGGGCCGGGAACCGGCCCAGCACCTGTTGGACTGAGGTACACCGCCTGCGTAATACCTAGGATGTCCACCCTCCCAGGCCTTGCCACCGGGCTTTCCGGTGGGGCAAGTTTATTGCTTGCTGCCTGAGGCGCCCCGACCGGGGAATGCCGACGGGGTTACTCAGGCAATTTTTAAAATTGCAGGAGTGCCCCTCCTTTAGGGGAGCCTGCGGGGTTCCCACTTTCCGGCCTTGTGCCACATTTTGCTGAGGTGGGCAGCAAATAAATATCTACCCCATTATAAACCTCTTATGATGGGATGTCTCCTAGCGGCTTCGGCTTCAGGGAGACAGGGTAGTACAAGTCAAGGATTCGTCACTTGACACTCAGCCCAACAGGTGAGGGGCCGGGAACCGGCCCAGCACCTGTTGGACTGAGGTACACCGCCTGCGTAATACCTAGGATGTCCACCCTCCCAGGCCTTGCCACCGGGCTTTCTGGTGGGGCAAGTTTATTGCTTGCTGCCTGAGGCGCCCCGACCGGGGAATGCCGACGGGGTTACTCAGGCAATTTTTAAAATTGCAGGAGTGCCCCTCCTTTAGGGGAGCCTGCGGGGTTCCCACTTTCCGGCCTTGTGCCACATTTTGCTGAGGTGGGCAGCAAATAAATATCTACCCCATTATAAACCTCTTATGATGGGATGTCTCCTAGCGGCTTCGGCTTCAGGGAGACAGGGTAGTACAAGTCAAGGATTCGTCACTTGACACTCAGCCCAACAGGTGAGGGGCCGGGAACCGGCCCAGCACCTGTTGGACTGAGGTACACCGCCTGCGTAATACCTAGGATGTCCACCCTCCCAGGCCTTGCCACCGGGCTTTCCGGTGGGGCAAGTTTATTGCTTGCTGCCTGAGGCGCCCCGACCGGGGAATGCCGACGGGGTTACTCAGGCAATTTTTAAAATTGCAGGAGTGCCCCTCCTTTAGGGGAGCCTGCGGGGTTCCCACTTTCCGGCCTTGTGCCACATTTTGCTGAGGTGGGCAGCAAATAAATATCTACCCCATTATAAACCTCTTATGATGGGATGTCTCCTAGCGGCTTCGGCTTCAGGGAGACAGGGTAGTACAAGTCAAGGATTCGTCACTTGACACTCAGCCCAACAGGTGAGGGGCCGGGAACCGGCCCAGCACCTGTTGGACTGAGGTACACCGCCTGCGTAATACCTAGGATGTCCACCCTCCCAGGCCTTGCCACCGGGCTTTCCGGTGGGGCAAGTTTATTGCTTGCTGCCTGAGGCGCCCCGACCGGGGAATGCCGACGGGGTTACTCAGGCAATTTTTAAAATTGCAGGAGTGCCCCTCCTTTAGGGGAGCCTGCGGGGTTCCCACTTTCCGGCCTTGTGCCACATTTTGCTGAGGTGGGCAGCAAATAAATATCTACCCCATTATAAACCTCTTATGATGGGATGTCTCCTAGCGGCTTCGGCTTCAGGGAGACAGGGTAGTACAAGTCAAGGATTCGTCACTTGACACTCAGCCCAACAGGTGAGGGGCCGGGAACCGGCCCAGCACCTGTTGGACTGAGGTACACCGCCTGCGTAATACCTAGGATGTCCACCCTCCCAGGCCTTGCCACCGGGCTTTCCGGTGGGGCAAGTTTATTGCTTGCTGCCTGAGGCGCCCCGACCGGGGAATGCCGACGGGGTTACTCAGGCAATTTTTAAAATTGCAGGAGTGCCCCTCCTTTAGGGGAGCCTGCGGGGTTCCCACTTTCCGGCCTTGTGCCACATTTTGCTGAGGTGGGCAGCAAATAAATATCTACCCCATTATAAACCTCTTATGATGGGATGTCTCCTAGCGGCTTCGGCTTCAGGGAGACAGGGTAGTACAAGTCAAGGATTCGTCACTTGACACTCAGCCCAACAGGTGAGGGGCCGGGAACCGGCCCAGCACCTGTTGGACTGAGGTACACCGCCTGGGTAATACCTAGGATGTCCACCCTCCCAGGCCTTGCCACCGGGCTTTCAGGTGGGGCAAGTTTATTGCTTGCTGCCTGAGGCGCCCCGACCGGGGAATGCCGACGGGGTTACTCAGGCAATTTTTAAAATTGCAGGAGTGCCCCTCCTTTAGGGGAGCCTGCGGGGTTCCCACTTTCCGGCCTTGTGCCACATTTTGCTGAGGTGGGCAGCAAATAAATATCTACCCCATTATAAACCTCTTATGATGGGATGTCTCCTAGCGGCTTCGGCTTCAGGGAGACAGGGTAGTACAAGTCAAGGATTCGTCACTTGACACTCAGCCCAACAGGTGAGGGGCCGGGAACCGGCCCAGCACCTGTTGGACTGAGGTACACCGCCTGGGTAATACCTAGGATGTCCACCCTCCCAGGCCTTGCCACCGGGCTTTCAGGTGGGGCAAGTTTATTGCTTGCTGCCTGAGGCGCCCCGACCGGGGAATGCCGACGGGGTTACTCAGGCAATTTTTAAAATTGCAGGAGTGCCCCTCCTTTAGGGGAGCCTGCGGGGTTCCCACTTTCCGGCCTTGTGCCACATTTTGCTGAGGTGGGCAGCAAATAAATATCTACCCCATTATAAACCTCTTATGATGGGATGTCTCCTAGCGGCTTCGGCTTCAGGGAGACAGGGTAGTACAAGTCAAGGATTCGTCACTTGACACTCAGCCCAACAGGTGAGGGGCCGGGAACCGGCCCAGCACCTGTTGGACTGAGGTACACCGCCTGGGTAATACCTAGGATGTCCACCCTCCCAGGCCTTGCCACCGGGCTTTCAGGTGGGGCAAGTTTATTGCTTGCTGCCTGAGGCGCCCCGACCGGGGAATGCCGACGGGGTTACTCAGGCAATTTTTAAAATTGCAGGAGTGCCCCTCCTTTAGGGGAGCCTGCGGGGTTCCCACTTTCCGGCCTTGTGCCACATTTTGCTGAGGTGGGCAGCAAATAAATATCTACCCCATTATAAACCTCTTATGATGGGATGTCTCCTAGCGGCTTCGGCTTCAGGGAGACAGGGTAGTACAAGTCAAGGATTCGTCACTTGACACTCAGCCCAACAGGTGAGGGGCCGGGAACCGGCCCAGCACCTGTTGGACTGAGGTACACCGCCTGGGTAATACCTAGGATGTCCACCCTCCCAGGCCTTGCCACCGGGCTTTCAGGTGGGGCAAGTTTATTGCTTGCTGCCTGAGGCGCCCCGACCGGGGAATGCCGACGGGGTTACTCAGGCAATTTTTAAAATTGCAGGAGTGCCCCTCCTTTAGGGGAGCCTGCGGGGTTCCCACTTTCCGGCCTTGTGCCACATTTTGCTGAGGTGGGCAGCAAATAAATATCTACCCCATTATAAACCTCTTATGATGGGATGTCTCCTAGCGGCTTCGGCTTCAGGGAGACAGGGTAGTACAAGTCAAGGATTCGTCACTTGACACTCAGCCCAACAGGTGAGGGGCCGGGAACCGGCCCAGCACCTGTTGGACTGAGGTACACCGCCTGGGTAATACCTAGGATGTCCACCCTCCCAGGCCTTGCCACCGGGCTTTCAGGTGGGGCAAGTTTATTGCTTGCTGCCTGAGGCGCCCCGACCGGGGAATGCCGACGGGGTTACTCAGGCAATTTTTAAAATTGCAGGAGTGCCCCTCCTTTAGGGGAGCCTGCGGGGTTCCCACTTTCCGGCCTTGTGCCACATTTTGCTGAGGTGGGCAGCAAATAAATATCTACCTCATTATAAACCTCTTATGATGGGATGTCTCCTAGCGGCTTCGGCTTCAGGGAGACAGGGTAGTACAAGTCAAGGATTCGTCACTTGACACTCAGCCCAACAGGTGAGGGGCCGGGAACCGGCCCAGCACCTGTTGGACTGAGGTACACCGCCTGGGTAATACCTAGGATGTCCACCCTCCCAGGCCTCGCCACCGGGCTTTCCGGTGGGGCAAGTTTATTGCTTGCTGCCTGAGGCGCCCCGACCGGGGAATGCCGACGGGGTTACTCAGGCAATTTTTAAAATTGCAGGAGTGCCCCTCCTTTAGGGGAGCCTGCGGGGTTCCCACTTTCCGGTCTTGTGCCACATTTTGCTGAGGTGGGCAGCAAATAAATATCTACCCCATTATAAACCTCTTATGATGGGATGTCTCCTAGCGGCTTCGGCTTCAGGGAGACAGGGTAGTACAAGTCAAGGATTCGTCACTTGACACTCAGCCCAACAGGTGAGGGGCCGGGAACCGGCCCAGCACCTGTTGGACTGAGGTACACCGCCTGCGTAATACCTAGGATGTCCACCCTCCCAGGCCTTGCCACCGGGCTTTCCGGTGGGGCAAGTTTATTGCTTGCTGCCTGAGGCGCCCCGACCGGGGAATGCCGACGGGGTTACTCAGGCAATTTTTAAAATTGCAGGAGTGCCTCTCCTTTAGGGGAGCCTGCGGGGTTCCCACTTTCCGGCCTTGTGCCACATTTTGCTGAGGTGGGCAGCAAATAAATATCTACCCCATTATAAACCTCTTATGATGGGATGTCTCCTAGCGGCTTCGGCTTCAGGGAGACAGGGTAGTACAAGTCAAGGATTCGTCACTTGACACTCAGCCCAACAGGTGAGGGGCCGGGAACCGGCCCAGCACCTGTTGGACTGAGGTACACCGCCTGGGTAATACCTAGGATGTCCACCCTCCCAGGCCTTGCCACCGGGCTTTCCGGTGGGGCAAGTTTATTGCTTGCTGCCTGAGGCGCCCCGACCGGGGAATGCCGACGGGGTTACTCAGGCAATTTTTAAAATTGCAGGAGTTCCCCTCCTTTAGGGGAGCCTGCGGGGTTCCCACTTTCCGGCCTTGTGCCACATTTTGCTGAGGTGGGCAGCAAATAAATATCTACCCCATTATAAACCTCTTATGATGGGATGTCTCCTAGCGGCTTCGGCTTCAGGGAGACAGGGTAGTACAAGTCAAGGATTCGTCACTTGACACTCAGCCCAACAGGTGAGGGGCCGGGAACCGGCCCAGCACCTGTTGGACTGAGGTACACCGCCTGGGTAATACCTAGGATGTCCACCCTCCCAGGCCTTGCCACCGGGCTTTCCGGTGGGGCAAGTTTATTGCTTGCTGCCTGAGGCGCCCCGACCGGGGAATGCCGACGGGGTTACTCAGGCAATTTTTAAAATTGCAGGAGTGCCCCTCCTTTAGGGGAGCCTGCGGGGTTCCCACTTTCCGGCCTTGTGCCACATTTTGCTGAGGTGGGCAGCAAATAAATATCTACCCCATTATAAACCTCTTATGATGGGATGTCTCCTAGCGGCTTCGGCTTCAGGGAGACAGGGTAGTACAAGTCAAGGATTCGTCACTTGACACTCAGCCCAACAGGTGAGGGGCCGGGAACCGGCCCAGCACCTGTTGGACTGAGGTACACCGCCTGCGTAATACCTAGGATGTCCACCCTCCCAGGACTTGCCACCGGGCTTTCCGGTGGGGCAAGTTTATTGCTTGCTGCCTGAGGCGCCCCGACCGGGGAATGCCGACGGGGTTACTCAGGCAATTTTTAAAATTGCAGGAGTGCCCCTCCTTTAGGGGAGCCTGCGGGGTTCCCACTTTCCGGTCTTGTGCCACATTTTGCTGAGGTGGGCAGCAAATAAATATCTACCCCATTATAAACCTCTTATGATGGGATGTCTCCTAGCGGCTTCGGCTTCAGGGAGACAGGGTAGTACAAGTCAAGGATTCGTCACTTGACACTCAGCCCAACAGGTGAGGGGCCGGGAACCGGCCCAGCACCTGTTGGACTGAGGTACACCGCCTGGGTAATACCTAGGATGTCCACCCTCCCAGGCCTTGCCACCGGGCTTTCCGGTGGGGCAAGTTTATTGCTTGCTGCCTGAGGCGCCCCGACCGGGGAATGCCGACGGGGTTACTCAGGCAATTTTTAAAATTGCAGGAGTGCCCCTTCTTTTAGGGGAGCCTGCGGGTATCCCACTTTCCAGGCCTTGTGCCAAATATTGCCGATGTGGGCGGCAATTAAATATATACCCTATTATAGAACCAAAATATTGCAACATTTATAATTTATAAAATGTTTGAAATATATTTCATCAATCATTGTCATGGTAACCTTGCCTAAATCTATTCAACAGAAGTCGTGTGGAAATTGACCAATGCTGCACGCATTAATAACGTTTTACATACAGAATTGTCGCTAATCTCGGTCTTTTACACAAAATATTCTTGGTGACAGTGGCAAGGATGCATTCGCACATTAATAACATGCGAAAAATAACCGAGTTTGGAAAGTAATTATTGCAAACGGGTTTCAATATTAATTCACTAACATATTTATATTTCCTTTTCTTACTGTAATTGACTACACAACAAACACCTGAGTGTGTTTTCATAAGATCATAAACACTGATGATGAGCTTATCCGATATTGTTATAATCAACAGTGAATGTCTTTCGTCATCCAATCTGTTCTGTTGACACAGTTTCTTCGAAACGTACACACGCACACACCAGACACGCACGTATACAAATATTTCGTCTTACAAACACCATGGGTGAAGCAATCATTTATATGTTGATAGATTTATTACTTGTTAAAGCAATCATTTTCAGATTGCTTGATGGAAATTATTAATATTGAAAAGCTTTCTATCCATCGTTATTGTCTTCTTTTCATTTAATGATAAATAAAATATAGTCAATATAAGTACACGAAAACATTTTTCTAAAACATGCTTTGGAATGTATTAACTGTTTACATAGAGTAAACAGAGTTAAACATCTTTCTATTTTCCGCATTATTAAGGCGAATAGAGAAGCGCAAAATGAAAGTGGTTTGATGGAATTGTCAGAGAGGGCTTGTCATTGCTATATTTTCTAATTTGGTATACTTTCGAACCGCTGTGAATTGAAATATATTTTCTATCGCGTGAGGCAACATCAACCTATTTTTAAAACTTAAATACAAGACAAAATACTAAAAATAACAAACACATAAAAATATAACGGTACTTGAAAACATGACCTATTTTTCACGGAGTGTGAATAAATGTAAAAAGTACAAGGCTGTCAAATTTATTTCAAAGTTAGAAGTGGGGAGAGAGAGAGAGAGAGAGAGAGAGAGAGAGAGAGAGAGAGAGAGAGAGAGAGAGAGTGTGAGAAAGAGTGTGTATGTGTGAGAGAGTGTGTGTGTGAGAGAGAGTGTGTGTGAGATAGGGAGTGTGTGTGTATGTGTAAGAGAGAGAGAGAGAGAGTGAGAGAGAGTGTGTGTGTGAGAGAGAGGGAGAGAGAAAGAAATGCTAAAAAACTGAATTCGATGCTGTTGTATTTACTCATTTTTCTAATGATCTTTTCATGTGAAAAAAATATTTTCCATGCGTTCCTCGAAGATTTGCTATTCTGCATCGAATAATCATTAACTGTCGAAACAAATCAACAAAAAACTAGAGAAAATAAGAGAATTAAAAATAGCTGAGAACGATCATGTGAAATCTGTAAAAAACGAAAAACAAAAACGAAAAACAAAACAAAACAAAAACGAATAATAAATAAAAATTCGGCATATTTTGAGACCAAAGCGAACTCCTTCTAAACAAAAGATTTCGAATTGTTAGAATCAGTATATCAGCATAGAAATGGATTTTGTGGATCAATTTGGACACAATGCGTGTTTTTGAGTTAGGTTCGCACCTTATTGAGTGATATATTAATTCAAACAAAGTTACATAACGCATGAAGCAAAACGAAAATAAAACACAATTATATTTGAACCATATTTACCTTACATGACTTTGGTGTATGTGGTGACTCACCCCTAATCGCACTTTGCAATAGAAGAGAAATGTATTGATCAGATAAAAATTAAATTCTTTGATTTTGAACGAGACAAACTGGAAATTGATGAAAAAACAATGCATCGTATCAATATTGAGACTATAACGCTTATGAAGAAAAATTCTATACTAAACATTATGCCATTATTTAGTTACACACCTTTTCAATTATATAAATTTGAACTCATCGTTACGAAGATTTTTAACACAATTATGATATACAGATGTTGGACAAAATAAAGGAAATACATTAAAAATAAAAAAAATATTTTTATATGGCGTCGGTACACCTTTTGCTGCAGTTACAGCCTCAATTCTTCGAAGTATTGGTTTATAAAAAATTGTGAATTGTTTCCAAAGGAATTATATCCATTTTTCAGCTAAAACATCCTGGAGTTCTTTGAGAAAAGATAGCAGCGGAAATTGATTTCTTAGTTTAATCTCTAAAATCGATCAAAACTATAAAAATTGAGATCTTGGGATTGTAGTGGCTCAATTAGTTACTCAACTGAATTGGAATGCTCTTAGTGCGACTCTTTAATCATTCTAGCTGTATAGATTGGGGGATTATTATCTTGAAAGATGGCGTTGCCCTCCAGAATAGGTCTTGAAAAAGATTTTGATATCTTTAAATATCTGGAAAAGATTTAGCATGTCATATGATATAAACAATAAAGCTGTACAATATATAAGTATTGTGACGTCAGATATGACGTCACGATAAGGAGTATAAATAGCACTCACTGAGAGAAGTTCAGAACTCTTCAACAATTAGCAAACCTGGCGACGTGGTATAAGAACAGGAAAAAAAAGAGAAACAAAAGTACTCGCAGTACACAGCAACGACTTACTTCATTACAAACAACGAACGGAAAGAAAGGTATCCCAAGTCAACAGCAACGAATTACTTCATTACAAACAATAAAAAGAAATAAGTACTCGACGTGAACTGAAACAAGTTACTTCATTACAAACAATAAAAAGAAATAAGTACTCGACCTGAACTGAAACAAGTTACTTAATTACAAACAATAAAAAGAAATAAGTACTCGACGTGAACTGAAACAAGTTACTTAATTACAAACAATAAAAAGAAATAAGTACTCGACGTGAACTGAAACAAGTTACTTAATTACAAACAATAAAAAGAAATAAGTACTCGACCTGAACTGAAACAAGTTACTTAATTACAAACAATAAAAAGAAATAAGTACTCGACGTGAACTGAAACAAGTTACTTAATTACAAACAATAAAAAGAAATAAGTACTCGACCTGAACTGAAACAAGTTACTTAATTACAAACAATAAAAAGAAATAAGTACTCGACGTGAACTGAAACAAGTTACTTAATTACAAACAATAAAAAGAAATAAGTACTCGACGTGAACTGAAACAAGTTACTTCATTACAAACAATAAAAAGAAATAAGTACTCGACGTGAACTGAAACAAGTTACTTAATTACAAACAATAAAAAGAAATAAGTACTCGACCTGAACTGAAACAAGTTACTTAATTACAAACAATAAAAAGAAATAAGTACTCGACCTGAACTGAAACAAGTTACTTAATTACAAACAATAAAAAGAAATAAGTACTCGACGTGAACTGAAACAAGTTACTTAATTACAAACAATAAAAAGAAATAAGTACTCGACCTGAACTGAAACAAGTTACTTAATTACAAACAATAAAAAGAAATAAGTACTCGACGTGAACTGAAACAAGTTACTTAATTACAAACAATAAAAAGAAATAAGTACTCGACGTGAACTGAAACAAGTTACTTCATTACAAACAATAAAAAGAAATAAGTACTCGACGTGAACTGAAACAAGTTACTTAATTACAAACAATAAAAAGAAATAAGTACTCGACGTGAATTGAAACAAGTTACTTAATTACAAACAATAAAAAGAAATAAGTACTCGATCTGAACTGAAACAAGTTACTTAATTACAAACAATAAAAAGAAATAAGTACTCGACGTGAACTGAAACAAGTTACTTAATTACAAACAATAAAAAGAAATAAGTACTCGATCTGAACTGAAACAAGTTACTTAATTACAAACAATAAAAAGAAATAAGTACTCGATGTGAACTGAAACAAGTTACTTCATTGCAAACAATAAAAAGAAATAAGTACTCGACGTGAACTGAAACAAGTTACTTCATTGCAAACAATAAAAAGAAATAAGTACTCGACGTGAACTGAAACAAGTTACTTAATTACAAACAATAAAAAGAAATAAGTACTCGATCTGAACTGAAACAAGTTACTTAATTACAAACAATAAAAAGAAATAAGTACTCGATGTGAACTGAAACAAGTTACTTCATTACAAACAACGAAAACGAACAGAAAAAAGGAAAAAAGTACCGGAAGTCAACAGCAACGAGTTACTTAATTATAGAACGTTTCTTGCACTCTTCCATTCCAAATTTTAAGAGTATTTAGTCAATGTATCTCGATTGATTCATCGTAATAAGTTCTTTCCATTTGAGTAAATTCTATCCCCTAAAACCAGGATATTTTGCCAAGATAGGTAATTTTGAATCTTTTACTTATTTTTTTCTAAACATCTGTCGGCATTGTGTCACAATTTGATGCGATTAAAATATCATCAACCCATAAAACTCAAATCAGTAATTTATTGTGTTTGTGTTGGGTATATAAACAGGGATCTGCTGGGCATTGTTGAATTGTTTTTTTAATCATATAATCGTGAAATAATGTCTTCCAACACTGAGCACTCAGCTTTAAACCGTATAATGACTTGTTAAGTCGCCACCCGCTATTTTTATTTTTCATTATAAATCCCTCTGGAGGAGTAATATAAATTTCAGTCTATTAGGGCATTCAAATAAACATTTTTTTACGTCCATTTGATGGATGTTTAGGTCATATTGCGATGCGATTTGCAGTAAAATTGTGTTCGATGAAATCTAGCTTTGTAGTGTTTAACGCTTGGTGCTGTAGTTTTTTTTTGTAAAGACCTTGTAGAAATAACATGTGTATCTTTTGGAAGAGGTGCTGCTGTATAGTTATTTTCGGTCAAAGCATCTATTTCTTTTTTCATGGCTATTTTCCATTCATCACAATGTTTTGAATTAATTGCTTCCTCAAAGATTTTTGGCGTATGGAATAGCAATAGTCGATTTTGGTAATCTTTCATATTGTCGACCACAAAAAAATCGGGGCGCCTTCTATTTCTTTTGAGGTATATGTCGACTTTATCATCATCATCCGCCATGCTCTTTCCGCAGTCCTGTTTTTGTGTGGCGATCTAGGAGCTGATTTTTCATGCTTGATACGATGGTTAATTAGTAAAAGTTAAGTCTTTATTAGTGAATTCCGTACCGTTGTCACATCGATTACACTTTACTTCACCGTAGGGAGCCATGTCGGCTAGCAGGTATCAGATTTGTTCTTTAAAAAGTAAGCCATTATTAAACCTGAATGGTCATCTACGAAATTGAAAACATATCTATAATGTTCTCTAGCTATCAGTTCCACAGGACCGTTCAAGTCACAATGCACCAGTGATAGGATTATTTGGTATCTTGTTTTGATAGTTTGTAGTTTTTTGATGTTTTTATTTTCATTCCATCAACTATATTCGGCAACTTTTGATATTAGGAATATTGCAGTCTCCTAGAATTTTCTGCCATGTCTGTAAATCACGGCTGGCGGTTTTCGATGGGACTACACTATTTAAATAATATAGTCTTCCATTTACTTTAATGTCAAATACATTTCCATTCGGGTACACCAGTTTTGATTTATTGGAACTAAAGTTTATATTTGCACCTTGTGTAATGGCAGCTTGTACAGAAAAAAAATATTTTTTTAAATTTCGGGATTAGAATAGCGTTTTCTAGAATACATAAACATAGTTCACCTTTATTGTTTCTTAGCGAGATTTTAGCATCACCTCTTGTCAAAACGAACCCATTTACTCGACTGCCGTCAGCAAGTTTTACAAAAGTGGCTTAGAGTTGGGATCAAAATTGATAAAATCAGATTCCTTTCACCACAATCGACAAGAAAATTATTGTTTGTTGAAGCGTTAAACATACATGAAAATAAGAATGTATGTTCGCTAACGGAGCTCTCCATATTTTGATGGAGTCGCCCTTTAAAGTCTTGTATCTACATTGGAAACTCTTGTGATTAGATCGTCCACAATTATAGCAAATAATTTGTGTACTTTTCTTAGGAGAAAAATTGTTTTTGGCAAAGTCGGGTTTTTATTCCCGGCATGGCTATAAATTTATTTTGGTGTTTTTATGTGTGCATTTTTAAATTTCATATTTGTAGATTCGTTTTCTGTGATCATTTTTCAGTTTCCTTGTAACTTCTGAATGCTACCTTGAATTGACTAAAAGTCATGGGCTTTTCTTTCCGGGTTATCACGGTGGTAAATGGCTGGAAATCACTCGGTAATCCCTTGAGGACAATAAAAATTAACAGACTGTCACTAATAACTTCACCAGGCATTTTAAAAGAATTTGTAGTTGTTTCGGCTCTTATAATATAATCTGCAATGGTTTCGGCTTCCATTCCTTTTAGAGAGGACAGTTCGGTAATTAAATAAATAATTTGGGGGTTTCCTTTCAATAAATAATGCTCTCTCAATGCTTAATGCTTTGCACCCATCGTCCAGGGCTTCTCTCATTACCAACCATAGATTCGGTCATCTAAGCAATGTATTTATTTGCGGTCTTTTCCATGAAGTCGAGATCGTTTTTGTTTTCAGGTTGTGTTTTAAGTACTTTGTGCAGCTTAAAAATCCGTAGATATACTAGAAATTTCACTTGCCACAATTCGAATTTTGATTCGGATCCATAAATAAAGACGCAGGTATTATTATTATTATTATTATTATTATTATTATTATTATTATTATTATTATTATTATTATTATTATTACTATTATTATTATTATTATTATTATTATTATTATTTTTTATATTATTATTATTATTATTATTATTATTTTTTATATTATTATTATTATTATTATTATTATTATTATTATTATTATTATTATTATGATGATGATGATGATGATGATGATGATATGATGATGATGATGATTGGCTCACATGGGGATTTCACATTTCAACAAACGATCTGATTGGAAACCTTTGGTGTTCTCTGGAAGCTGAGTGACAACAAGTCTCCCCAGACGTCCAGCTCTCTCCACCTCCTTCGATAGCATTTGCAAATGAATTTGCATCATCGCAACAGCCTCTTACCAGTGATTTCTCGCTAGTAGTAGCCATTGGTTTATACTAGAATTTGAGTGGCACTCAGCCTCCCCAAGGTCCCAGTTCTCTTTGCGCTTGTCCAGCCGAGGTCTCGCTAGCGCTCACTCCTCGGTCTTTCAGTCCTTCTTGACCCTTCTCAGCTCTTTGGTATCACTTTTTTATTGGGGGGAACGGTGATGAAACAATAGGGGGTGCATGATTGGGGTGTAGAACTTGTAGATATGCAGCTTCGGTTTTCTTCATTCCCTGTAACGCTTATTCGTTATATTGTCTTGTATTATTCTCCGCATTCAAGGGGTTTCCTTAATATTTCAATCATTTTCATTATCGTTAGTCGTTGTACTTTTGCAGTTATTCCTCTGATTCCAATTTCTGAATTCTTTTTTCGAAGTTTTTCGGAATTGTTCCTAGTGCTTCTACTATTATCGGTACTATTTTGATTTTCTTCATCATCCAAATCCATTTTAACTTTCTGGCTAGCTCTGTGTATTTGCTTCGTTTCTCCTTTTCTTTCATACTCACCCTGTGGTTAGCTGGGACAGCAAAATCTACGATTTGACAGAATTTTTCTTTCTTGTTAATTATTACGACATCTGGTCTTCTTGCTTGGATGGGTTTGTCCATCTGTATGTCCATGTCCCATAGGATTTTGTGGTTCTTGTTTTCGAGTGTTGTTGCGAGTTTATGCTTGTACCATTTGTCTGTACGCTCAAAATGCAGTCGTTTGCAGAATTCTCAATGCACCGCCCTCCCCACTTGGTCATGCCTGTTTTTGTATTCCTTTTGAGCCAGTTTGCTACATTCCCTTACTGTATGGTTTATCGTTTCGTCTCTTTGTCCACATAATCTGCATTTGTTGTTTTCTTGTGTTTTATCGATCCTTGCTTTGATATGGTTGGTTCTTATGGAGATATCTTTTGTTGCAGTTATTAGAGATTCAGTTTCTCGGTTTATATGTCCTTTTCGCATCCATGTCAAGGTGTTTTCGTTATTCTCATCTTTTGTCATTCTTATGAATCTTCCGTGGAGTTGTTTCTCTTCCCATTTCTCTTTTCTCGTTTTGTCGTTTGTCTCTCTGTTTTCGGTTTGTTGTTTCTTTTTTCAATGTCTCCGCTGCCATAATTATCCTTTAAGTGTTTTTGCATTATGTATTTTTCTAGTTCTTTTTTTGGTGTCCTTCACACTGTCTTCTATAGAGATTAGTCCTCTCCCGCCGTATTTCATTTTCACGTAGAGTCTGTCAATATCGTCCTCTGGATATAGTGCATTATGCATGGTCATGAGTTTCCTGGTTTTTTGGTCGAGTTGTCTCAGTTCTTCTTTTGTCCACCCTATAAACGGTCAAGAGTATCTTACTAGTGATACTGCCCATGTATTTATACCTTTTATTAAGTGTCTGCTATATACTTTGTTTCCAGGAGATTTCTTGTTCTCCTGAGGTATTCCTTTCCAATTTTCTCTTTTATTTCTGTTACTCTGATGGTGTCCGCGTCCAGAATTCCCAAACATTTATATTCGTCTTGTTTTCCTAGTGCCCTCATTTCTGTTTGGTTGGGTAGTTCCATGCCTTCTGTCGTTTCCAGTTTTCCCTTTCTTATAAGTAGCTGTGTGCACGTTTCCATTCCAAATTCCATTTAGATATCTTGGCTGAAGATCCTGGTAGTGTTAATTAATGTCTCTAGCTCCTTTTCGGTCCTTGCAAAAAGTTTCAGATTGTCCATGTACATCAGATGGTTCATTTTTTCCTCTGTATTGAAGAACTTGTATCCGGCTTGGCACTTTAAGGGCATCATGGCTATGATGAACAGTAGTGGTGATAGTTAGTCTCCTTGGAAGATGCCTCTTTTTATGTTAATTTCTGTGATGTGTTGTCCATCAGCTATCAATTCCAATCTCCATGTTTTCATTGCATTTTCTATTACGTTGGTTACCCCGCTTGGTATTTTATACATTTTTAGGCATTCTATTATCCTGCTTGGGGGATCCTGTCGAACACTTCCTTGTAGTCAATCCATGCCATGGCTAAATTCTTTCTCCTCCTTTTTACCTCCTTTAGGTTCTTTTGATCTATATATAACAGGTCATGTGTTCATCTTTTTCCTTTTTGGAATCCTTTCTGCTCCTCGGGGATGAGTCCACGATTATCCAGGGAGTAGTAGATTTGTACCCTCAGTTGTGCTGTCAGTATCTTCCACATAGTTGTTAAGCACGTGATTGGCCTATAGTTGCTAGGGACGGTTCCTTTCTTCTGTAGCAGTGTGATTCTACCTTTTGTCATTCAGTCTGGAACGCTTGCTTCCTGTATACATCTTCTCAGGTTTTGGGCTAACCTTTCGTGTAAGGTTGTGAATTTTTTGAACCAGTATGCATGTATCCCGTCTTGCCTTGGTGCTCTCCTATGGTTTTCTTCAGGGTTTCCTTGCTGATTTCATTCACTGTTCCTTCTTCTATTTGTTGTAACTCTTTTTCATGTCTTCTAGCCACTCGGCATTTCTATTGTGATTTCGTCGCTCTTTCTATATTTTACTCCAGTAGAGTTTTGTTTTAGTCGGATTTGGTTGTTCTGTTTTTATTTTTCCTCCGTTCACATTTTGGTAGAATTGGCTTTCATTAGTTTCAAATGTTCTGTTTTGTTTGCATTGGTCAGATTTATATCTATATCGTCTCAATATCGCTTCTTTTGATTTTATTTTTTGGTCCAGTTCTTCATGTTTCTTGTTTAGCCTCTCCCTATTAGTTACATTTCCAATATTCCATTTTTTCCACATTGCTTTCTTCCTGTTGATCATTTTGGTTTCTTATTTATGTTTGTGCATTTGGCTTTCAATGCTTATTTCCCATCCAGGTTTTGTCGGTCCGCTTGTCCCCGGTTGTGCTGTGTTTGTTCAGTATCATTTTGTTCCCTGAAATTAAAGGTTATACTTACCTGTTCAGCGTCCATGTTATTTGAGTTTCTGAAACTAGAAAGTTGGCCAACATTCGCAGGATGACGACCGGGTCCTCCATGCTGGTTTGGATTATTTGTAATTAACATTTTTAATGTTTGGTGTTTGTGGCAACATCGAGCCCAGGATTGTTTTACCTGTGGCTTTGATGAAGGGATAGTGTAAAGCTCCCATGTATCCAAGAGGTATCGTACACTAGCCAACATATATATGGGACATAAAAAAATTAACTAAGTATTCTACTTAGTAAAAATCGAAAGTAATGCTTTGAAAGAGGGCATTTGAAAATATGTCTACCTTACACCATACTGCTTAGCCGCTGGAAATGTGTATGAAAAGAAGAGGGAGGCAATTTTCCCCGCCGCTTTCGTAGTATTTAATTTCCTCGTTCAAAGACGGGGAAAATTTCTACGTCAATGTCGGTAACAAGTCTGGTTTCTGTTATAAATTCGAACTAACATTTAACTAGATAATTCGCCTGTCGCACGTCTGGATATTATTGCAATATTTTTAGAGGATTTTCATTAAATTTGAATTGACACAAAGAATTATACGTTTATATTGGAACAAAGACTGTTTTCTGAAAGAACTTCGTTGGTTTCATTAAAAGAGTTTTCTTCCACGGGTGTACTAACCCTTTCCCTTTATGGATTCTTGTCTTGAATTAAATGCCAGGTCATTGGTCAGTAGGAGGTAAGTCTTAGAAGGGGGGGAGAGAACATTCCTTTCTAGTACAAACATACGCGCCTGTCTTTGCCAAAAAAGAATAAAAAAGAGTTCATCTTTTTTCCACCAAGAAACAAATTTCGCTAGTCGCTCGTCTAGCTACATAGGCATTAAGAGGATTTTTATTAAATTTGAATTGACAAACAGAATTATACGTTTATATCGAAACAAAGACTGCTTTCTGAAATAAATTCGAAGTAACATTTAACTTTATTTTTTATCTGATGCCAGTTACACTTCTTGCTAAAAGTGCCATTTATAGCCTAAAATTTCTAATTTCTCGTTCATTTTTCTTACTTGATTATTTGTCTTAGCTTGGTAATGTAAAGGTAAATATGTGTACACAGTTGCTTACTATTTCACTTCTTCAGTATAATATTGTTTGAAGCATTTTTAAAGTTGAAAATTTCAAATAGTAAATTTAGACATATTCTACACGGGCGGTATAAATTTCTACATGCATTGACATGCCGTACAACCCACCACTAGATTACTGATGGGCCGAGTCTTTTTCTGAGCACCCAGTAGTGGGTCGCTACTGATCCTTTATTCGGAGCAAAAGTCAACCGAATCTTTGTTTGAGGAACGCTCTATCATTGTCTAATGAAAAGAAACCTGTGAAAGACAAATATGCTGGACTGAACATCACTAGTGCACACACACACACACACACACACACACACACACACACACACACACACACACATATATATATATATAAAGTGACAATTTCTATGTACATTTTCCTACAAAATAACTATCAATTTTCAGTCTACACACCCAAGATTTGACATAAGGGTATTGAAATTTGGGAAAACCTTCTTAATCAGTTTTCGGACAAAATTTCTGCTGTCAAGGGGGCAAAGTTCAACGATTTGACCTTTGAGAACTCTACCAAACTCCTCCGCTAATTTGCGTCTTAACACTTTAAATTTTAAATGTAAGTTACTTGGGCATAGATCCAGATATTTAATTTGATTTGAACCCAAAACAATAAATCTTAAATGGTTTAAATTGGGGTCAAAGTTAAAAAAAATTGACCTCGTGATCTCTATCAAATTACTCAGCTAATTTGAAATTTGACATAAAGGGTACTCAGATAGGACAAGCCTTTTAATAGGTTTCGTCGAAAATTTGATCCTTGCAATGCTTAGAAAACTACTCAGCTTATTTTGGGTCTTAACATTTCAGAATTATACATAAGGGGTATTCAGACATGCAGCCAGCATTTTAATCAGATTTGGGGCGAAAATTTTGCTGCCAGGAGTTCAAAGTTGAAAGAGTTGATCCTTGCAGATTTTGCCAAAGTTCTCCGACAATGTTGGGTCCAAACCCTTCAAATTTTAGATGCAGGCAACTTGGACGTGTGTAAAACTTTTTATTACGATTAGAGACCGAAATAATAAATGTTAAAGGAGTCATAATTTGGGTCCAAGTTATAAACAATTTGCCCCTCCGGTCTCTACGAAATTACTTGGACAATTTTTCGTCTAAACATTTAACATCTCCCAAAAAGGGTATTCACACGTAGGCCAAGTTATGAACAGTACATAGAGCTCGAGCAAAGCCGGGCTTCGTTGACTGGGTTCAAAAACAGCCTACAGAAAATGGACTCTGATTTATGAGAGTATGATAAGTTATAAAAGGGAAGGGATGTAAAGAGATAGTTCGAATTTGGGGGTAATAAAACCAAAGCAAAATATGATGACAGTAAAAATAGAATAGATAAACCCCATAATTTATTATACCATACCTGTTCACACTGAAACACTTATTACAATATTCTGTGAATCTATATTAAAAACCTTGTTACACTTTGTGACATATTTCCATTCTATGGATGTCAGGTGCCAAAGGACACCCCATCATTTCATTATACCATATTTCTTCAAACTGAAACATAATTATGAAAGTATACTTACACAGATAGATATGAAAAGTGTTGATAAAAGTTTGTGCCTATTTCCATTCTATGTAGGCCAGGAGCGATGCAGACCCCCAAATGTTATTATACCGTCCCTATTTAAGTTAAAACATACTTGTCAAAGTATTAGTATGTACATCTATATAAAAAACACTTGTAAACGTTATATGTGATCAGGTTTCTATAATAGCCAACCATATAGGAGCCTATTCGTGACCAGGCACATACAGACGATCAGCTTTATATATATATATATATATATATATATATATATATATATATATATATATATATATATATATATATATATATATATATATATATATATATATACGCGTGTGTATATGTTTTTATGGACCTAGAGAAAATTCTCTAAGTAGATATATTGTATATATCGATTTTTTATAATTTACTTAGCTTGTGCTCAACGCCTTAATTGACATGTTAGCCGATATATATATATATATATATATATATATATATATATATATATATATATATATATATATATATATATATATATATATATATTTAAAAGAGTGTAGCCATCAACAATTGTGGTTTTTTTAAAAGATTTTTCATCATATTTTAATTTTAAAATATTTTTATAACGCGTTTCGAGCTTAGGGTGTGCTCTCTTCAGATGTTTTCGTAAAAAGTTTTTCTTTAAGTTTGTAGAGTTACCTCCGCTTATATTAAATATGTTTTTCAGAGTGATGTGTGGCCTCAGACATTCTGACTCCAACTGTAAGTGTCCAAAGTGTCCGGTCAAAGTTATTTTCAAAGAGTGGTATTTGGTCCATTTGGTGAAGGTTTTTATGGGTTTTTTAGGGTTCTTTTTAAAGACTTTCTTTCCCTATGTATAGCACACACTCACACACAATCACACACGTATACATATACATTCATATACATGTACATATGCACACGCACACGCACGCAGGCACACATACATACACACACGCACATACATAGAAATATATGTTGGAGCATACATATATACATACCCACCTACACACTCACACACGTACTCGCACACATCCACCGCTAACAATTATTTTTATTTTTTTAATTTTATATATATATATATATATATATAAATATATATATATATATATATAGATATATATATATATACTTTTTTTTCCGAACCAAAACACGCATGTATATATGCGCTTAATAATTCAGACATACGTACACGCACCCACACACACACAAGTAAGATGGAGAATAGGTAGGAGAAGATATATATACACACATACACGCACACACATACATGTTGGTGCACATACACTCACAAACATCCACATACTATGTAGGCACATACACATACACACACATGCACACACACAGACATATGCAGGGGCTCACACATACGCGTATATCCATATCCACACGAACACATTTACCCACTCATACATGTGCATACATATGTATACATATATACACACACATACATACGGATGTGTATACATTCATCCACCCGTATATATATATATGGGCACATGCACTCACAATCACACATACACATACCTATTCATACATCCCACCTTATGTATATATTGGTTGAAGTTTCCTTTCTAATCCAAGCACATATGCATACATGGATCCGGTCACCCAAACATAAGTGCACGTATACACACAAACAAGATGTAGCATGGATAACAGGTGATATATACACACACACACACCCGCACACACAATCATATGTGCACACCCACACGCACACACATATATACACACGCGTACATACACATACATACGTATAATTTCTAATTGTTTGTTTAGTTTAGAGAAATGGTACTGTACTGGGTATGGACGCGCACACCCGTGAAAGTGTGCGTGTGCTTTATTGTGCTTTTTTTGTTTCGTGTGTGTGGGTGCACATTTACCCCAGTATGCATGCGTGTAAGTGTATTTTGTGTTTTTCCTATTTATGTGTATAATTATGGAGAGATGTTTAAGGCGGGGTTAAACTTTGCTATGAAGTTTTTTTCTTGTGTTAGCAAGTAGAAGTAGTTGTCAATTTGGAAGATGGGTATTATCTCGAATCTGCCTCCACTGCATGTGTGTATATGTTGTGATACATGCAGGTGTCTATTTTCCGCGATTTTGATGTTGGATCGGTGTAGGGCTACTCTATTACTAAGGTTTTTTGTAGCGTCTATGTAGGATTTATCGCATGCTGGACATTTTATTACATAGATCACGTTTTTTGAGGTGCGATCTAGGTTTTTTTAATTTTGAATGTTTGTATTGGGTTAGTAAATGTGTATGTGTTTCCCTCTAATATTATGTCGCAGACTCCACATCGTTGTTTGTTGCATTTTGTGACTCCTTTTGTTGCGTCTTGATTGAGTTTGGATGAGGTAAGAATGCGTTTTAGGTTTTTGGGTTGGCGTTTGCTTTTTATTATTTTTGTTGTTTTAAGGAAGTTGTTTAGTTTGCTGTTTTGGTTAAGTAGGACAAGGTTTTTCGTTATCTCTGTGAACAGCTCTGGGTTGTTTGTGTTGTGTGTGGAGACGTATGTTAGGATTTGTTCTTTGTTTCGTTCTTTAGGGGTTCTCAAATCTTCTACTGGTATATTTGTCGCAAGTTGGATCCCTTTGTCTATAAGTTTTTTTTTTTTTTTTTTTTTTTACACAGTGATTACCACTTATCAAGGCCCGGAAGCCACTCAGGGATAAGGGTTATTGCTAGTACATCACGTTAGTGAGGAGATTTTATGAAGTGTTTAATTAGGGGGCGGTTCATTAGGAATTTGTTAACATTAGACTTGAAGACATCCAAGTTGTAGTCCGGAGGGAAGCAGGCAGACGGAACAGAATTCCACAGGCGTGCAGTTCTAAGAAAGAAGCTTTGCTCATGAAATCCGCGTTTTGATTTAGGCACAGATATAGAGTGGGGGAAATTTTTCACAGTGGATTCAGCTAGACGGGTGTTTTTCGTGAAAGTTTGGCGAGGGGGGACCAGGGATTGGAGTTCAGACGAGCACCTGCCATGAAAATAACGATAAAACAAGGATAGGCTCGCAACGTCTCTTCTGTGGGAGAGGGGTTGCAGGGTAGAGAAAAGGGCATCCCCCACTAAACCACGAAGTCTATTTTGTACTCTGTCAAGGCATGATAGGCTGTTTTTGGCAGCTCCTGCCCAGATATGGCAACAGTATTCCATTCTTGGCCGTACTTGGCTTTTATATAGATAGAGAATTGCATCAGTAGTGAGATATCTTCTGGAGCGGTAGAAGGATCCCACCATCTTTCCTGCGACCTTGGCAACAGACTTGATGTACGTGTTCCATTTCAGATCAGGAGTAAAGGTCCAACCCAGAAGCTTGTCAAAACACGGGGCCTCACCCAGACGAGAGCCATCCATCACAATTGATGCCAGCTGGGGATCAGAGCGTTGATGATGTAAGGATAGGAGTTTGGTTTTAGATGCATTAAAGGTAACTAGCCACATCTTCCCCCACTGAACCACGCGCTCGAGATCAGAGGAGAGAGAATCCGAGAGAACTTCGTCATTTACAGCCTTTGATGTGTTGCCGTAGATGGTCGTGTCATCAGCATAGATGTCAACGAATGATTTAAGTATGTGTTTAGGGAGGTCATTGATGTAGATCAGGAAGAGAGTTGGGCCGAGGATTGACCCCTGAGGGACTCCAGCATTTATATTGCAGGCCTCCGATTTTTGTCCATCTACCACTACTCTTATGAGCCTATCGGAGAGAAATGATTTAATGATTGAGAAAACATTTCCAGTTATACCGTAGCTGGACATCTTGTGAAGTAGACCCTTATGCCATACTTTGTCAAAGGCCTTTGATATGTCAAGAGCAATTGCCCTAGAAAGGAAGCCTTTGTCAAGAGATTCACTAATCCTGTGGGATATAACCGTCAGCACATCTGCGGTAGATCTTGCAGAGCGGAAACCATATTGTGTGTCACTAAGAAGGTTGTTTCTGCTGAGGTGGTTGACTATTTCTCTATTTAATATTGATTCCAGTAACTTACTCATAACACAGAGAAGACTTATTGGTCTGTATTGAGAGGGAGATGACTTATCACCTGAATTCTTAAATACAGGGCAAACTGATGAGGTCTTCCAGGGGGTCGGAAAGCACTTCTCCTTAAGTCAGCGCTTAAATAGTTTCGTAAGTATGGGAGCAAGTTCTGGTTGAAGCTTTTTTAACACTATAATTGGGATGCCATCAGGGCCAGTTGCTTTACTGTAATCTAGGCTTTTTATTAGCTTGGCGACCTCATGCACGGATATTTGTATATTACCTAGCTTGTTCTGTGTTATAGGAGGAAATATGGGGAGTTGATGGCCTTCGTCGCATAGGGTAGAATTAGCTGCAAAGTTCTTTGCAAATAGTTTGGCCTTGTCTGACGCTGACGAGATAACCTCTGGTCCATTGATAATGGTTGGGATAGAACGCACACTTCTGTTCAGGATCCTATTTGTTATTTGCCAAAACTGGTGGGAACCAAGCCGTTGATCAGCTACCTTGGATTTAACAGACTGGGCATATAGCTCTCTTGCATTTTTTATTACTCTTTTACAGTGGTTGCTGGCAGTCCTGAAAGCAGCTTTAGTCTCAGTGCATCTATTACGTTGGTAGTTATGGAAAAAGTGATTTCTGTGCGCGATAGCAGCAGCACATTCTGGGGAGAACCATGGCTGGCTGTTAGGTTTTTGTTGGAATTTTTTTGATGGTATGAATTGGTCTATGCCTACAATTAACCATTCGGTCGGATCTGATACTATAGAGGACACTTCCTTTTTAAACATGGAGTGCAGAGGTAAATCAGATATGAATGTACGGAAGCTATCCCAGTCAGCCATAGAGTATCGGTATACAGTACGGTGGAGGGGTACGTCTGATGGCTTCTTACATTTTGTTTTTATCTTAACTGATACGACGGAGTGGTCGGAGGATCCTAAAGGAGAATGAACGGTACATGAACATAGCTCAGGGGAAGTTGAAAGAAAAAGGTCTAAGAGGCTTGCATATTGATTGGGTGTATCGGGCACACGGGTGGGTTCGCGAACAATCTGAGTGAGGTCATAAGCAATGGCAAAATCATGACAAAACCTCCCCTCATCATCTGTCTTATTTGAATGGGTCAGCCATTCCACGTTATGGACGTTGAAGTCACCACAGATGTGGATGTTAGCCGAGGGATGTGAAGACAGTATGTGGTCTATTTTCTCAGATATGCTCTTAAAGATAGTAACTCCGCTGTTGTGGGGCCTATAGAGGGCAAATATAAATGCAGTGGTGTTAGCAAGTGCAACCCTGAAGCACATATAGGGTAAATTAGGATCTTCTCTAGAGATATCCCTGCCACATAGGAAGCCATCCTTAATGTAGGCACATATTCCATGCCCATGGCGATCTTGGGAGTCAGATTTAGCTGTTAAATTGGAGTATCCATGCATTATGAACTCATCTAGGGAAGTGGTCGGCCCTATTCCAGTTTCACATAGAAATAATATGTCCGGTTTCGTCTCCTGTAATTGGGTTTCAACCTCTGGAAGGTTGGAACGTAGACCCCTGATATTGGAGAAGGAGACCTGGTAGTAGGGGTCTACGCTGGAAGATGGGATTCTAGGTTTAATCGAGTTTTTATTCTGGAGATATTTCATGTTGAGGTTTGGGGATTTGTGGAATAGGTCGGCATACTTGGTTAGAGCAGTACAGAGAGGGAAAGTAAGAGAGAAAAAGACAGGAAGATTTTTTTTTTATTTGTAGCACACGAAAAGGTAAAGCCGTAACAATTACCCACTAGTATGGCATCGAGAGGCCCCACCAGAGACTACTGCATTGTCCAGATCCACTCACCAAATGGCAATACAGCAGTTCCAGTACTTTGCGCCTGCTGATAGGACAGCCTCCTTAGTGGTTAATCCAAGGTTCGGGTCCCTGACTATCAGGCGGATAACGTCAGCCCAGACAAAACGTTTACCTCCAGCACCCTTACTAGTGACATGGCAACAAGGACAGACAAAGACAGAAAAATATCCGACATCTCAGACTACTGGTCACCAAGTAGTACCGACCTTTAAGCAGCTTTTTCTTCACCCTTTGTCAGAAACATCACTCATTGAATGAGGACTGAATGACAAAATAGGAGAAGCGAGAGTTACTGGAGCTGCCGATAACACATCCACTGTATTATCTACTCTCCATTTAAAAAAAAAAAAGGGGGGGGAGAAAGGGGAATGGGTACAATGACTTATATCTAAGTAGTAAGTCCGGTGCGAACTTAATAATTCATGGCATTTTGGTGATAATCTCCCCTCCCATATTAATGGGTGGAAGTTTGTCGTTATCTATCTAGTTTGAATCATAAAAGTTTCATCTTATAATTAATTAAAATCCAATAATTAACTATTATCAATTTGTAAAGACTGCTTAATATTAATTTACATTAGAGTTTAAATAATTTTTCAAGGTTTTAATTTAGGAGGTCCGTTTTCATGAGTGACTTTCTTTGCGCTGTATTATATTTCGAATGTACTTGAACATAAGGCTAACTATATAAGGTAGGATTCGAAAACTAGAAGAAAATATTTTCAATACAGGCAAGCTTGCAGTAATAGTATATATTAAGTATACTACTTAAATAAAGTCCTAAGTTTATCTACTCTAGAGAATAATTTCCGGCATTTTTTTTTTATCGTTAGTTGCCGGCATTTTGTTTGTTTTAAAACGTTCAGCTTTGTAGCAGGAGGGCTGGACGGATAATACGGAATACAGACAAAAAGACAGGAGAAATACAGACAAAATACATAAAACACGAAAAGCAAATTTAAAACAATGTAACAAAACATTTAGGATTAGTTTAGAAAAAAATAAAATAAAATAAATAAAAATACTTAACGTTTTTGCACTAGAGATTCCGCCAGCGGTTTTTTTATCAACTGTTAGCTAGCATATGGCTTACTAGAGTGACAGGAGATTTCTATTTCCGGATGACTTGATCGAGTGCCTATCTACAGAATAAAAGTCGTAACGTTTCTATGTGTAAACAATATCTAATTTACATTTTTTTTTTGTTAAAAAAAAAAAAAAAAAAAATTCTAGCTTTTTTTTTTTTTTTATAAAGTCCTAAGTTTATCTACTCTAGAGAATAATTTCCGGCATTTTTTTTTTTTTTTATCGTTAGTTGCCGGCATTTTGTTTGTTTTAAAACGTTCAGCTTAAAAGTTGTGATGGGTATTTTCTTTTTCTTAAATTTATTCGTAGTTCCTTGAGTCGGATTTTCCGAAGGTTATTGCCCGTGATTATGGTGCAGATTCTACGTGTAGGGAATTGATTTTATGCAGCTTTTAAGGTGGTGACTTTTAAAGTGTAGGTATTGTTGTGTGTCTGTAGGTTTGCGGTAAATGTCTGTGATAATGTTATTGTCTTTAATCTTTATCAGTATATCTAGGAAAGGTAATTCTATAGAGCTTTGTTCTATGGTGAATTTAATTGTTGGGTGTAGGTTCTGGAGTATGGTGTGTAAGTCTGTGATGTCCCCCCATGTGGGTTTCCATAGGATGAAGCAGTCATCTAATTACCTTTTCCATGATTCTACAAACAGTTTTTTAGTGCTGTGGCCAAATTTTTGTTCTATCTTTTTATATAAGTTTTCTTCTAGGTAGGCTAATGTAAGTGTTGCGTAAGTCGGTGCCATTTTCGTTCCCATTTCTGTACCTAGTGTTTGGATGTAGTTAGTATTGTTGAATTCGAAGGAATTATTATTTAGAATTATGTCTATACTATCGATAATGAATTGCTTTGTGATTCTGGGATGTAGTGTTTGTGCGTGTCTGTTGATCCAAAATATTATTGCTTCTTTTCCTAATTCATGGGGTATATTACTATATAAACTGCTAACGTCAAATGTAACTAATAGTGTCCCGTTTTCTACTGTATGTGGTAAGGTAGTAAGAAAATGGATGTCGTCCCTTATGTAGCTCTTAACTTGATCTGTGAAAGGTTGTAATAAGATGTCTATTAAGTTGCTAAGTCTGCTTGTCGGACAGGCTGGTCCTGCTACAATGGGTCTAGATGTAAGGTCACTAGGGTTTGGAGCGCTAATATATTCTGAGTTTTGTATATCGATGGCAAGTTTTATTGCGCCAGATTTGTGTATTTTAGGCAGTCCGTAGAAGTTGTTGGTCTTTGTAATGAAATTTGAGAGGAAGTACTTTTCTTTCTTTTTTAATATTTTGTTGTGTGTTGTACAAAGTTTTGTGATTTTTGAGATTGTGGTGTTATCTATGTTGGTACTAATTGGTTTATAGTAGCGTTTGTCATCCAGTAATTCTGTAATTTTTGTTTCATAATACGTTTTGTCCATGATTACTACGGCACTGCCTTTGTCTGCTTCTTTTATTATTATTATGTCATTATTATTACGGATCTTTTCGAGTGCTTGTTTTTGCTTATGTGTTAGGTTGCTTGTGGTTTTGTGTTTTTTTGGAGGTTAAGGTTCCAGAGATTTTCGAAGTAGCTGTTTAGTTCTTTTGTGTTGTTCTGTTTATTAGGGAAATAGGTTGATTTGTTTTTTACTAAAGAATCATCTTTGTCCCCTTTGTTATCTAGTGTTTCTATTAGTCTAAATTTCCGTTAGAATTCTTTAAGGTCCTTTTTAAGTTCCGCTATATTGCTTTTAGGGGTGGGGCAGAATTTGAGGCCCAGCTTTAGTATTTCCATTTCGTTCTTTGATAAGGAGTATGTGGATAAATTGGTGATTTTGGGTCTAATTTTTTCTAACCTGGAATTGTTGTTCCCTGGGGGTTTCCTAAAAAATAGTGGGGGTTGTTTGTTTCCTTGTTTCGAGGAGTGGTGTGTTTTAAGGTGATGTGATGTCTCCTTGTAAAATGAGTGTTGTGTACAATATTGTGAGGGTTCAGTGATAAATGATTGAATGGGTTGTCGTTATATGTTGTTTGTGTTGGATAGTTGTGTTTCAGTTGGAATTGGTGTTGCTGTCGAGGATACATGCATTGTTGTATAGGGTTGTGTTGTCGGGGTTTGTTGTAGGGAAGGTCTGTTTGTTGGGATTGGTGTTGCATGGGATATTCTGATTGTTCCCGTTGATGGGGGAGGTGCCTTAGGGGTTTGTTTCTTTGTGTGGGATATGAGGAGTGAGAGTTGTAGGTAGTGTTTTGAATTATGTGATGTCTCAGGTAGTTGTGTTGCATTGTGGGGATGTTTTGGTAGGGGTTGTTTAGTAAAGGTATTTTTTCGTTGTTTGTGTTAGCGATGTACTGTCTGTGGGAATGGATTTTTGATTGTGTTTGCTGCAATGGGTGGTAATAGTTAGGTTTGTATTGCTTAGGATTGTATATAAGTGGGTATTTTTGTGGAGATGTATTGTGTGGTATGTTGTCTGGTGTGTTGTGTTTGTTAAGGGTGCGGGTTCTTGTGTAATTTTGAGGTGTTATTAGTGTGCGTTTTGGCTGGGTCAGTTGTTGGGAATTTGTGTATGACGTGGATATATTGTGGTTGCTTCTTTGTGTTTAGTTGTATCTGTTGTGTGGATGCGTTTGTTTATGGTGTATGTTTCGTTTCTTACCTTTGTTATGTGATCTCTGTGTTTGCGGATATCGTGTAAGAGTGTTCTGTTTCTGGTTGTATATATATATATATATATATATATATATATATATATACCTACTGTCTCTTTAAATGTATGTATAAATGATATATATCTATATATATATAGCTGATAATGTTGTCTAGTTTTTATGTAGTTATGTAAAAACTATTTGCAAATTGGTTGGTGTATGTTACACATATTTTATACATCGATTTAATATATCTTATTAATATTTTTGTCTGCTTGGCACCAGACAAGCCACATATATTATTTTATAGTCTCTCTTCAGTTGATTGTCACCTTAAATGAAGGCATCTTCTTCCGATACAAACACGAACGCACCGAATTATAGTTTAGAAATCGTTTGTTCCATGATGTTCTGCGCCTCGGTGTTTGCACGCGCTTCTAATGTTCTGCATTCTCACTAATTGATTTGACCATTAAGGACCAAATCATTTCCGAGTCAGTGGCTCGGCTACATCCCTCGTATATATACACTTGACAAACTCAGATTGCCGCCTTTTTCACTTACTACTTGGCTAACAATATCTCGCTTCCTTCTTCTGGTGTCTAGTTTACGTCACATAACTAGGTCATTTGTATTTTCTTTGGGTTGCTGTATATTATTGTTCTAAATTGAAATTCCAAAAGTTCAAAATAAATATTTAATTGTAAATATTTTTATGTTCTTTAATACCAATCCCAATTCAAAAACATTTTCTATTAGTGAAATATTTCATATTACATAACAATAAAAAGTCAGGGCAATCTTCCGCTTCACCCCACCCCCACTCATATTATTCAACAGAGCAAAGTAGTAAGTAAGGAAAATATATATGGCAATAAAGCCACACAGAATTTTCTGCATTTCACCTATGCAAAATATAGGATTTATGTTACCAGGTATATATATATATATATATATATATATATATATATATATATATATATATATATATATATATATATATATATATATATATACAGCTGTACCCGGCCACGCGTTGCAGTGGCTCAGTTTGCTAAAATAGAACACATTCCTCAAGAAAAATTGCATTTTGTTCCTTTATTTACTTTTATTATTTTTTGCAATTTTTGTAACCAATAAAAGTTGTTTTTTTTCCCCCCAAAAGATTAATTTTTTACCATAAATTGTTAGGTGAAAGTTTTTTTTTCAGGAAAACTTGTACTTTTTTTAAAGCAATTTGGCAGTAAACGTTTCTCTGAAAACGGAATTTTTATTATAAAAAAAGAACAGATGGATGCTTTACATGAACACTGTAAATAGTTATGTGAAAGTAGATAAAAGTTTTATTTTTTTTCAAGAGAATGTACAAATTATTTTTTAACAGATGTTCAGAAATTAAACAGAAAAATACGTCCATCATTAATTATGCAAAAAAATAAATAAAATGTTGATTTAGTGTTTCAACATTATGGTTATAAATTACGATAAAACTTGCTGAATATGCGCTGTTTTACGGTTGTTGTAAAAATGGAACAGAAATTTAAATTTCGCTCTGTTTTAATCTTTCTTAATTTTTTAATTGTGCCCCCCAAACGAATATAATCAAAACAGTAACATTCAACAATTATACTTTATGTATATAAAACACAAAATATTTATAAAAAAAAGCAAAAAAAAATAACGAAAGGGAAATAATTCCATTTTTAAACGAAAAAGTCAGTTTGGTATATCTTTTTGTTATTTTTTTACATAAGTCCAGCTTACCATTCACATTGGAAATGTCGACATTTATAGGTTGTCGGGTACGTTTACAACGAATAAACACTCCAATCTAGTAGATGTATCAGAATTTTTGTAGGAATTTTTGACACCCCTATCACGAAACTGCGAATAAAATATTAAAAAAACTCGTAATTTCTCCTTTAAAAGTGGGTTGTTTATTTTCTTTATGAATTATAATTCCAAAATAAACTATTAAAGTTGTTTTAAAAGTAATAGAAATATTTTTTTTTAAAAAACAGTAATGAATTTTACGAACTCAATATTTTTCAATTTTTAAACTTTAAAAATCTATCAAAATTTTTCCATTGATTCTATTTTTACGATATTTTCAGGGTCAATGTGAAATTTAATACTCTTTCCAATAAACCGAATGTAATATTTTAGACAAACTTTTTTTAATTCACGCATTTTCAAGTGTCTATTACAAAGTAAATAATTAATTTACTCACCAACGTTTTATATATCACACATTGAAGAGAAAAGGTCAATAAGTAATATATTCAAATTTGAAACAAAAAAGTAGTGTTTTTTAGAAATTTACCTGTAAAGTTCGAAATTTAAACCCTTCTTTTTTTTAAACCACGTGGTTTGTTTTTCTTTTGTTTTTTTATGAAAACTTGGTCCTTGCTCCTTTAATTGAAAAAAAATTAGGGCTTGAATTACATTTTTCGAGTAGTTATAAGCTTGGACGACAGGGGGTCGAATAATTCACGCCTCCTATTTTGAAATGTCTATTAAAAAGTAAATAATTTACTCACCAAAGTGTTATATATCACAAATTGAAGAGAAAAGGTCAATAAATAATATATTCAAATTTAAAACAAAAAAGTAGTGTTTTTTAGAAATTTACCTGTAAAGTCCGAAGTTTAAAACCCTTTCTTTTTTTTTTTTTTAAAAACACGTTTTTTTTTAATGAAACCTTGGTCCTTGCTCCTTTAATTGAAAAAAAATTAGGGCTTGAGTTACATTTTTCGAGTAGTTATAAGCTTGGAACGACGGGGTGGAATTATTCAGTAATTTTCACGAAATTTCTGACACACCTACCAATCTACCCATGTTAAGAACGGCTTTCGGAATAGACACCCCTAACCTTGCTAGCATACCCGAAAAGCTATAAAAGTTGACGTGTCAAATGTAAACGATGAGTTGGACGTAATGTAAAAATGTACCGAATTTAAAAGGGAACGAAATTAAAATTTCCGTTCCATTTTACAACAACCGTAAAGCAGAGCATTCTATGCAAATTTTACCTAACTTACTGTATTAATGCTATTTTTTTAAGCAAAAAACAAAAACAAAACAAGAATATTTAGGTTTGGCTATAAATTCCTAAACTCATTTCACCCTAATAATTTAGGTGACTGAAATAGGAATCTAATGGAATCTTTAATTTCCTGAATAGTATGTGAGAATTCATTTTTCTTCGAGTTATATCGAATTCATTAATACGGACTTCAGGGGCGTTTTTCGTAACGTTACTGTAAAAATTATTTTTTATTGTTACAAATTACGATGCTTTATTTATATAAAAAAAGCAAAAATAAATTCTTGCGTTTTTTATTTACTACTGAAAACCATAACTTTAGTAAAGATATTTTTTGTTTAAACAAAATAAAACATTTTTACTGGGAGGTAAGTAAAAATAATTTATTCATTATATTTTGCGATCATTATTTGATAAATACTGCAATTTTCATTAGAATTGGTTAATTTCCTGATTTTTGGTGAATTTTTAAGTAAAGGGAGGGGTCAAAATGTTTATACTCTTTGAGCGTCGGCATTCATTTTGTCTGTACCTACCATTTTTCGATGAATATTTGATAGGAAAGCGACCACGTGTGGTTAATTTAAGTTAAATGTTACATTAAGCCTGTAGTGTATTTTCAGTGATGCAATGTTGGCACCTGAGATTTAAAAAGATCAGGAGGAAGAAATGTCCAGAAAATCTCTAGATTTTTAACTTTTATCATCTTAAATTTTCAAAAATCGCTAATACCCGAACTCTATATTTTAACTTCCCACCATAAAAAAAATATAAATATAATATATTCAATATATAAAATGTTCTGTTTTGTCTCACTATATGTTTCTGGAATTATATTGAAGCGGTTAGCTCCCCAGAAGGCTTACATATTTTATCAGCTAGTTTTACTTGTTTTTTCAGAAAGGGTATTTTTTTGTTGCAGGAAACAAATCATAAACTCAAACTTTTTATAATAAAAGTTTAATTGAAATATACTGCAAATTAAACATCACAATAATGGTGAAACATATTTTGAAATTAGAAAAATAAAAAAAAACAAAAAAACTTTGTTTTAGCATGTTAAAAGTTGGTAGATAAGGTTGGTAGATAATTAAATTCTACTGTACTGGTATAAGTTTTTTTTTTGCTGTTGTTTCTTGCTTTTTACAATTTTCGACTAAATACTTCTAAATTAAGCAGGGTTGCTTAGATCGTATTTTAAACTAAACTTCGGAGGTTAGAATGCCCCTCCACCTAAAATGTACTTGGAAAAATCGATTTTATAGCGAGATTTAAGAATGGTTAGCCGAAAAAAGGTGAAAAACAAAACAAATAATCGATACATAATTGTTACCAAAAGCAATAAATGCTACTTTTTTTTTTACTTACATGAATGAGTTTATTTTATGTTTTAAAATATTTTTAAACGATTTTCTTTATTTTTTAATCTAAAATTGCGGGTGTGTGGGTGCGAAATATCTCCAGATTTTCTAGAATTCCCGCTAGATTGCAAACGAAATCTCCAGATCTAGCAGGAAAACCGCTAAATTGGAAACACTGGTCACGTGACAGGAAGCGGTAATAAATAATTGTCCCTAAATAAAAAAAATGGCCTATCGGTACAAAGAAAACCACCTATTTATCATAGAAAAATTAAGTATAATGTTATAATTAAAAAGAAATATATAAAAACACACATGGATATTGTAAACATATTATACCAAAAGGTGGAAGCCATCCGTCCAGTGGTTTTTAGACTATTAATTGCGAACAGACCAAGAGTTACATATATATATATATATATATATATATATATATATATATATATATATATATATATATATATATATACGTGGCTTTCAGTTTACCGACTATAGGGAAATGTTTTCATTAGTATGCAACAATATAAACGAATTATTTTATTTTCAAAATTAGAAAACTATCCAAATTCATTGCTCCCGAACAACGCCAGGTACGCACATTGTTTTAATGTTTTCATTTCCTTATAAAAGGCAATGCAAGAAATGAAATATATAATACTTAAGGAAAACATTGGTTAAAATCACACCCTTTTTTTGTTTTAATGAAGTATATTTTTACGTTATAACATTATTAACACATCTCGCGACGTGAACCACAATTTTGATTTTGGCAGGTACAAACATTATGTCAATTACGTTATGGTTACCCACGAAATCCCCTTTTCCTTGAAATTACAGTATAAGTAACGCTTTCTACTCTGTGTCTTAAAATACAAATGACATTATATATAGCTCTGTAGCATACCTAAACGCGAATCTTTGTAGAAGTCATGTCAGTGTGCGTGCGTGTGTCTGGCAATTTGACAAGCACTCACGACTGCAAATACACAATTTACTCTATCTTTCTCGGTTGAATTTCTTCATCTTCCGGCACATGTTTTCGAAAATACATGTTAGGTTAAAGGTTTTGAAGCTATTTCCTTTATCAAAGTAGCTAGCGTCTGGCAATGAATGCTATTTTCTCCTCAGCTCTTGGAATGATAATGGGTTTTGGAACGATAAATTAATAAAATACAAAAAATTGCTTTATGGATTTTGTGATATATTTTATTAAGAGAAATAGATTGAATAGGAACAACCTAAAGCAAACGCTAGTTTCCATCTCTCTCTCTCTCTCTCTCATATATATATATATATATATTCGTCGCTATCCATTTTCCTTTTTTCCTCGGTCTTTTTTTTGTAATATGAAATGAATTCCGAAGGAATACGTCTTCCCTTCATGATTGTCTTAATAAAGTTTTTTACCCCCAAGAAAATCATGATATATATATATATATATATATATATATATATATATATATATATATATATATATATATATATATATATACTCCGTATATCATCTAAAAGTCTTGGAGACTTTTCACTTTTGCCTTAGGAAGCCTTTCCTTTGTAAGCAAAAAGACTGCTTGTTAGGTTTGAACGTGATCAGCCTCTAAAAATTCATCCCCATACGATTTCTCTTGCTCCCGTCTCTTTTTTAGATTTTATTATTAAGAAAAACAAATACTAACAAATTACTAAAAAAATAAATCCCTCGATTCCAATTTTGATGAATGAGGGCGAAACATGTCAATTGACTCGTTTTGATTTTTCCCCCTACTTTTATTTTTTCGTCGCAATCCATTTTCCTTGGTTTATATTTCCTTGTTTTGAAATATTAACTGTTATTTATATACTTAAAGAAATTAATTTTAATGCTTGTGTATTAAAACTAATAAAAACAGTCAATCTAAGTAATTGAAAGTTCAATCTAAGTCGTTAGAAAAGTCAGTTTAAGTGGAAAAATTAGAACTCGTTCAGAAAGTCACTTTTGCTTCGTAAGCTAGATGTTCACAGCATTAAAAACATTGCTGTCAGGTTCGTAAATCAGCAATCATTACCGACCGGTTGCCTAAAAATATAGGCTCTTCTCCTCCACACCTGATTCTAAAATAATTTTCTATCTCTTTGTATTTACTCGCCTGAATGAGTAGAATACCATTTTTTGCATGGAAGGGCTTTACTAAAGAATAATTCAAACAGTCTATAAAATATGCTGGAATTAAAAATTATAGAATACAAAGTATTTTAAAATTTACAATAAATTGCACAGTTTAAGTAAACTGAAACAACTTACGTACTTAGGATCATGTTGCTTTTTAAATGTAAGCAATTATTTAATTGCCAATTTATGTCATTTCTTTGATATGAATGTATGACATTTGTGAAAATATTTCTTTTTTGTATATTTGATTCGAAAGTTGTTGCATTGGATATTATATTATATGCTAAATTTATTCCCAATTCTAACAAGTTTTAAACGCATACTTAGTTACATATTTAGCAAAATGAGCGAATGTAAGAAATAATATCATTCCATAACAAAATAAATTGTATTTTCACAGTTCACTTTCTACACGCGCTTAAATGTAATTTTGTGAGTACGGTACATTAATTATGATGTAATATAAGCGTGGTGAAACTTCAACTGAAATACCTAGGTGTGTTTCTATTATATGTACAGTTACAATTAGACTTGTATTGAAAATATGAGAAAATGTGGTCGGAAATGCTATCAAAATGCAAGATAAGTTTTCCCTTTGTGATTAAAGGTATTAAAAATTGAAACCTGCTTTGTGCAGCCTACAGGATCCCGTACAAACAAAACGAATGGAGAAAATAGAAAAAAAAATGCCGCATTTTTTTTTGTTTAGGTGTTTGCGATATTCTCACCTGATATTGTACATGAGATGCTTTCGATTTAAAATAAAAAGCGTGAATTTTAAAAGACTGAATTGATTTGAAATTTGGATGTTGGACTAGTAAGTTTTGTCAGGCGTGCGCCGTGTAATGGAGTTGAGCCTTTAAACAGCAGATTGTCTTATTTTGGAGTTGATTATTTGGCGGCAGGGCATCGAATTTTGGAGTAGCGAGTTTTGATAGCAGAGCATCGAATTTTGGAGTAGAGAGTTTTTGGCGGCAGTGTATAGAATTCTGAGTAGTGAATTTTGACAGCACTGTGTTTATCTATTCTTAAACTGCTTATTTAGAAGCGCAGAAGAGTCAACAATCCACCAGGGCAAGTGTAGAACAGTTGACATGTGATTGTTTTAACCACAAAAGCATAAAACAATATATTATTCAAACCACAAAAAGTGAAACTGCTCGTGTGTATTTTCCTTTTAGCAGTGGTTTTGTTTACTGAAAAAAATTGGATAGAATAATTCGACCTATGTGACATTCAAATAAATAATTTCTGCAATAAAATAGATAGGATTATCACAAATTCAGATTAGCTAAAAAGACGTTAAAATAAACATTCGTTGAAATATTTTTTAGAATGACTGGAATTTTTATATGAACCTAACACAAATTTCAAGTTGAACGAAAACCTTATGTCAGTTTTCCGACTTAGAAAACCTAATGTCAGTTGTCCGACTGAGAAAACCTAATGTCAGTTGTCCGACTGAGAAAACCTAATGTAAGTTGTCCGACTGAGAAAACCTAATGTCAGTTTTCCGACTTAGAAAACCTAATGTCAGTTTTCCGACTTAGAAAACCTAATGTCAGTTTTCCGACTTAGAAAACCTAATGCCAGTTTTCCGACTAAGAAAACCTAATGCCAGTTTTCCGACTTAGAAAACCTAATGTCAGTTTTCCGACTTAGAAAACCTAATGTCAGTTTTCCGACGTAGAAAACCTAATGCCAGTTTTCCGACTTAGAAAACCTAATTTTAGTTTTCCGACTTAGAAAACCTAATGTCAGTTTTCCGACTTAGAAAACCTAATGTCAGTTTTCCGACTGAGAAAACCTAATGCCAGTTTTCCGACTGAGAAAACCTAATGCCAGTTTTCCGACTTAGAAAATCTAATGTCAGTTTTCCGAATAGAAAACCTAATGTCAGTTTTCCGACTTAGAACACCTAATGTCAGTTTTCCGGTTTTCCGACTTAGAAAACCTAATGCCAGTTTTCCGACTTAGAAAACCTTATGTCAGTTTTCCGAATAGAAAACCTAATGTCAGTTTTCCGACTCAGAAAACCTAATGTCAGTTTTCCGACTTAGAACACCTAATATCAGTTTTCCGGTTTTCCGACTTAGAAAACCTAATGTCAGTTTTCCGACGTAGAAAACCTAATGCCAGTTTTCCGGCTTAGAAAACCTTATGTCAGTTTTCCGAATAAAAAACCTAATGTCAGTTTTCCGACTCAGGAAACCTAATGTCAGTTTTCCGACTTAGAACACCGAATCTCAGTTTTCCGACCTAGAACACCTAATGTCAGTTTTCCGATTTTCCGACTTAGATAACCTAATGTCAGTTTTCCGTCTCAGAAAACCTAATGTCAGTTTTCCGACTTAGAAAACTAATGCCGGTTTTCCGACTTAGAAAACCTAGTGTCAGTTTTCCGACTTAGAAAACCTAATGTCAATTTTCCGACTTAGAAAACCTAATGCCAGTTTTCCGACTTAGAAAACCTAATGTAAGTTTTCCGACGTAGAAAACCTAATGCCAGTTTTCCGACTTAGAAAACCTAATGTCAGTTTTTCGACTTAGAACACCTAATGTCAGTTTTCCGAATAGAAAACCTAATGCCAGTTTTCCGACTTAGAAAACCTAATGTAAGTTTTCCGACGTAGAAAACCTAGTGTCAGTTTTCCAACTTAGAAAACCTAATTTTAGTTTTCCGACGTAGAAAACCTAGTGTCAGTTTTCCGACTTAGAAAACCTAGTGTCAGTTTTCCGACTTAGAAAACCTAATGCCAGTTTTCCGACGTAGAAAACCTAATGTCAGTTTTCCGACTAAGAACACCGAATGTCAGTTTTCCGACTTAGAAAACCTAATGTCAGTTTTCCGGTTTTCCGGCTTAGAAAACCTAATGTCAGTTTTCTTACTCAGAAAACCTAATGCCAGTTTTCCGACTTAGAAAACATAATGCCAGTTTTCCGACCTGGAAAACCTAATACCAGTTTCCCGGCTTAGAAAACCTAATTTCAGTTTTCCGACGTAGAAAACCTGATGCCGGTTTTCCGATTTAGAAAACCTAATGCCAGTTGCATTACTTAGAAAACCTAATGTAAGTTGTACGACTTAGAAAACCTAATGTCAGTATTCCGACTTAAAAAACGTTATCTCAGTTTTCCGACTTAGAAAACCTAATACCAGTTTTCCGACTTAGAAAACCTGTCAGTTTTCCGACTTAGAAAACCTAATGTCAATTTTCCGACTAAGAAAACCTAATGCTAGTTTTCCGACTTAGAAAACCTTATAACAGTTTTCCGACTTAGAAAACCTAATGTCAGTTTTCCGACTTAGAAAACCTAATGCCAGTTGTATTACCTAGAAAACCTAATGCCTGTTGTACGACTTAGAAAACCTAATGTCAGTTTTCCGACTTAAAAAACCTTATTTCAGTTTTCCGACTTAGAAAACCTAATGTCTGTTTTCCGACTTAGACAACCTAATGCTGGTTTTCCGACGTAGAAAACCTAATGTCAGTTTTCCGACGTAGAAAACCTAATTTCAATTTTTCGACTTAGAAAACCTAATGCCAGTCGTACGACTTAGAAAACCTAATGTCAGTTTTCCGACTGAGAAAATCTAATGTCAGTTGTCCGACTTAGACAACCTAATGCCAGTTTTCCGACGTAGAAAACCTAATGCCAGTTTTCCGACTTAGACAACCTAATGCCAGTTTTCCGACTTAGAAAACCTAATGTCAGTTTTCCGACTTAGAAAACCTAATGACAGTTTCCGACTTAGAAAACCAGTACCTATAACGTCGGTAGAAATCATTGAGTTAGAACTACTTCATAATGAGGTATTAGAGAAGAACGAATTACAGTTGTTGGACAGTACCTACTGTGAAGTAAGAGAGCATGACTTTCCCATCACTGGAAAAAACCAGACTGATAATTCTACCTATTTAGAAATGAGTGTTTGAAATAAATTAATTATCAATTACAGCAGCGGAAGAGATATTTGAAATTTACATGATGGGCGAATATTTTGTAAATGATATTTCTAAGATGCATAATAATAAGAAAAATGCGCCGAATTATTAACCATAAAGGATTATTAAAAAAATGACTGCAATATGGAATAAAAATCTCCCATTTATCAACAAACGATGATAGCAGACCTAAATCTCGCAACAGCTTATTGCGATGATATTCTAATAAAATCAGAAATAAAATCATAAAGAAAATCATAAAGAAAATCATAAAGAAAATCATAAATAAAATCATAAAGAAAATCATAAATAAAATCATAAATAAAATCATAAAGAAAATCATAAAGAAAATCATAAAGAAAATCATAAATAAAATCATAAATAAAATCATAAAGAAAATCATAAAGAAAATCATAAATAAAATCATAAAGAAAATCATAAATAAAATCATAAATAAAATCATAAATAAAATCTTAAAGAAAATCATAAAGAAAATCATAAAGAAAATCATAAAGAAAATCATAAAGAAAATCATAAAGAAAATCATAAAGAAAATCATAAAGAAAATCATAAATAAAATCATAAAGAAAATCATAAAGAAAATCATAAATAAAATCATAAAGAAAATCATAAAGAAAATCATAAAGAAAATCATAAATAAAATCATAAAGAAAATCATAAATAAAATCATAAATAAAATCATAAAGAAAATCATAAAGAAAATCATAAAGAAAATCATAAATAAAATCATAAATAAAATCATAAATAAAATCATAAAGAAAATCATAAATAAAATCATAAAGAAAATCATAAAGAAAATCATAAAGAAAATCATAAAGAAAATCATAAAGAAAATCATAAATAAAATCATAAAGAAAATCATAAAGAAAATCATAAAGAAAATCATAAATAAAATCATAAAGAAAATCATAAAGAAAATCATAAATAAAATCATAAAGAAAATCATAAAGAAAATCATAAATAAAATCATAAAGAAAATCATAAAGAATATCATAAATAAAATCATAAATAAAATCATAAAGAAAATCATAAAGAAAATCATAAAGAAAGTCATAAAGAAAATCATAAAGAAAATCATAAAGAAAATCATAAATAAAATCATAAAGAAAATCATAAAGAAAATCATAAAGAAAATCATAAATAAAATCATAAATAAAATCATAAAGAAAATCATAAATAAAATCATAAAGAAAATCATAAAGAAAATCATAAATAAAATCATAAATAAAATCTTAAATAAAATCATAAATAAAATCATAAAGTAAATCATAAAGAAAATCATAAAGAAAATCATAAAGAAAATCATAAAGAAAATCATAAAGAAAATCATAAAGAAAATCATAAAGAAAATCATAAAGAAAATCATAAATAAAATCATAAAGAAAATCATAAAGAAAATCATAAATAAAATCATAAAGAAAATCATAAAGAAAATCATAAATAAAATCATAAAGAAAATCATAAAGAAAATCATAAAGAGCACGCAAAACACATACAGTTTTAAAACCATAAAACCATAAAAAACATTTGTAATATGAATTTACAATTTAATATCTATAAAATGTGTCTTTTATATTCGACTAGTTAATCAAGTATTTATTACATTTTCTTATGTTTGCAATAGAACAATACATTTCTTTATTTATCAAAAAAAAAATCCACACACACACACACACACACACACAGAATGTAACAACGTAATTGCGTACGAATATATCTGGTACAACGTTATTGACCCGTTTGATTCTATTGTGGACATAATTGCAAGGGTGGCCAATTATTATGTGGCAACATCCCGATCTGAAGGTGGTACTATAGCACTGACTGGATTGAAATGTAACACACTTATGTCGTCAATCCGTGTCGTTATTCTCTGAATAACAGTAAATGTTAATAACAACAGTAATAAAAAAAAATGATAAGAATATTCAAATGAAAGTATAACAGTAATATGATATTAATCATAATATGATATTAATTACATTATGATATTAACTATAATATGATATAAACCATATCATTCCATAATCAATGAATATTGTTTATTCAAGAATACTAGACAATTACGACGCGAAACCATGGTAAAATATTTAGATACTATTTAATAAATGTGAAATAATATTTTAGAATAAAACATTTAATTAAAAATATGCTACACTACACACAAAAACACACACACGCATATACATACATATATATATATATATATATATATATATATATATATATATATATATATATATATATATAGTCTGTGTGCGTGCATGCAAGATTTAGACTTCCACTCGTTTGAACACTCTAGACTGTCTATTATCCACGCCCTAATTTGACGTTTATAAGTTGTTTACTCCTTTCATTCCTGTTGCAATAGTTAATGGCCCGAAGGTAAAGATTTAGCAAATAGCGGCTGGGTTCGATCGGTAGAAATTGTTGCCTTATACACAGATTATTGCGAAAGCATAAAAATAGTGTCCGTACATATAAAAATTATTATTTAACATTTTCTATCTATCTATCTATCTATCTATATATATATATATATATATATATATAAAAGTGAAAGTGTCTGTCTGTGTGTGTCTGCGAAATAACTCTGTCAATTTTTAGTCTACAGACTCGAAATTTGATGTACAGTGTACTAAGATTTGTGGAAATCGATATGATAGATATTTGGCCACAAAATTTAGCGATTAAGGAGTCAAAGGTTTGAGAACTCTACCAAACTCCTCCGACAATTTGGGTCTAATCACTTGAAGCTTTAGATATAGGTTCCTTGGACACGGATCTAACTTAATAACTTGATTTGAACCCAAAATACTAAATTTTAAGGGGTCATAATAGAGGTCAAAGTTTAAAAAAAATTGACCGCTTTTTTTTTCTCAACATACACCTCCAAATACCCGGGCAACGCCGGACACCCATGCTAGTATATATATATGTATATATATATATATATATATATATATATATATATATATATATATATATATATATAAATGTATATAAAAGTGAACGTGTATCTGTGTGTCTGTGTGTGTACATTTCCCTACGCAATAACTCTGTCAATTTTCAGTCTGCAGACTCGAAATTTGATATACAGGGTACTGAGATTTGGGAAAATCTTTGTGATCGGTTTTCGGCCAGAAATTTGGCCGTTAAGGATCAAAGTTCAACAATTTGACCTTTGAGGACTCTACCAAACTCCTCCGACAATTTTGGGTCTAAATACTTGAAATTTTAGATATAGGTTTCTTGGACATGGATCTAACATAATAACTTGATTTTAGCCCAAAACAATAAATGTTTAGGGGTCATAATAGGGATAAAAGTTTTAAAAAAATGACCTCTGCGGTCTCTACCAAATTTCTCAGACAATTTCTGGTCTAAACATTTGAAATTTTACATAAAGGGTATTCCGAGATAGGGCAAGCTTTTTAATCGGTTTTGGTCGAAAATTTTTAGTTACCAATATATAAATGTATGTGTATATGTATATGTGCATGTCTGCCAAAACTTTCAACAGAGGCGACGGATTTTTACAAGAGCAGTATCGTTTTGAAGTTCTATCTTTCAGACGACAAATGTCGAAAAATTGGCTAAAAACATTGATATCTTCACCTGCAACTGGGCAGTTTTCTACGGGGGGGAATCGCTTTTTTTCGCCGATATGTTTGAAAGTCATCCTTTCCTTTCGATTGTCTAGTCTTAATTTAAATCTACGTCACTTCCGGTTTGGCGGTGATCGTAACAGCAAAGACGTCAGTTTTTTCCCCGTTCTTTTCCTACTTCGCGGTACGGGTTCGAGCCTGCCTTCCTACTATCACTTTTTCTTTTCTCAAGATACGCATCAAAACACCCGGGCAACGATTGGCTGAAATGCTAGTATATATATATATATATATATATATATATATATATATATATATATATATATATATATATATATATATATATATATATATACCTATTTACTATGCCTCCCCACGGGACAGAGTTAGACACCAGGGTCGTTTTTTAACGTGGAGAAAAGGTACAAAAATAAAAATTGTCTCTGTCATGAAGGATTTCTCCTCCACCGAAAGAGAACAAGAAAATGAAGTGCAGCATCTGAAGAACAGATGGTATTTATTTGCTCCCCAACTGAGCAAATTAAGCACAAGGCCGATTTTTAATGTGAGGAGTAAAGGGGAAATGGAGACCAGCTCCCCGGGGAGTAGGGAGCTGGATAGTGACAATTGGTATGAAGGGTTGCCCCTACATTGACCAAGGTCTTATATGTGAGGTTGCCCACACATATGGTCTTTGCTTGCAGTATCTGCCGGAGCAGATAGTATTTATTTGCTCCCCCACCGAGCAAATTAGGCACAAGCCCGATTTTTAATGTGAGGAGTGAAGGGAAGGGGAAGGGAAAAAGGGGACCAGCTCCCGAGAGGTGGGAAATGGGAGCTGGTTAAAGGTCAGGCATGTGGGGTTGCCCCCACATCTGGTCTTTGCTAGTCATAGCTTGCAGCATCTGCCGGAACATATGGTATTTATTTGCTCCCCCACCGAGCAAATTAGGCACACGGCCAATTTTTAATGTGAGGAGTGAAGGGAGGGGGAAGGGAAAAAGGGGACCAGCTCCCGAGAGGTGGGAAATGGGAGCTGGTTAAAGGTCAGGCATGTGGGGTTGCCCCCACATCTGGTCTTTGCTAGTCATAGCTTGCAGCATCTGCCGGAACAGATGGTATTTATTTGCTCCCCCACCGAGCAAATTAGGCACAAGGCCGATTTTTAATGTGAGGAGTGAAGGGAGGGGGAAGGGAAAAAGGGGACCAGCTCCCGAGAGGTGGGAAATGGGAGCTGGTTAATGGTCAGGCATGTGGGGTTGCCCCCACATCTGGTCTTTGCTAGTCATAGCTAGTCCTAGCTAGTTATAGCTTGCAGCATCTGTCAGAACAGATGGTATTTATTTGCTCCCCCACCGAGCAAATTAGGCACAAGGCCGATTTTTAATGTGAGGAGTGAAGGGAGGGGGAAGGGAAAAAGGGGACCAGCTCCCGAGAGGTGGGAAATGGGAGCTGGTTAAAGGTCAGGCATGTGGGGTTGCCCCCACATCTGGTCTTTGCTAGTCATAGCTTGCAGCATCTGCCGGAACAGATGGTATTTATTTGCTCCCCCACCGAGCAAATTAGGCACAAGGCCAATTTTTAATGTGAGGAGTGAAGGGAGGGGGAAGGGAAAAAGGGGACCAGCTCCCGAGAGGTGGGAAATGGGAGCTGGTTAAAGGTCAGGCATGTGGGGTTGCCCCCACATCTGGTCTTTGCTAGTCATAGCTTGCAGCATCTGCCGGAACAGATGGTATTTATTTGCTCCCCCGCCGAGCAAATTAGTCACAAGGCCGATTTTTAATGTGAGGAGTGAAGGGAGGGGGAAGGGAAAAAGGGGACCAGCTCCCGAGAGGTGGGAAATGGGAGCTGGTTAAAGGTCAGGCATGTGGGGTTGCCCCACATCCGGTCTTTGCTAGTCATAGCTAGTCATAGCCAGTCATAGCTTGCAGTATCTGCCGGAACAGATGGTATTTATTTGCTCCCCCACCGAGCAAATAAGGCACAAGGCCGATTTTTAATGTGAGGAGTGAAGGGAGGGGGAAGGGAAAAAGGGGACCAGCTCCTGAGAGATGGGAAATGGGAGCTGGTTAATGGTTAGGCATGTAGGGTTGCCCTCACATCTGGTCTTTGCTAGTCATAGCTAGTCATAGCTTGCAGTATCTGCCGGAACAGATGGTGTTTATTTGCTCCCCCACTTAGCAAATTAGGCACAAGGCCGTTTTTAATGTGAGGTAAAAACCAGCTCCCCTAAAAGTAGGCAAAAAGGGGGCACTCTGGTTACCAAAAATAATAATTGTCCCAGTATAGAGGGTTTCCCCTCCATTGACTGGTACAAATTATCTTAAGTGCAGTATCTGCCGGAACAGATGGTGTTTATTTGCTCCCCACATAGCAAATTAGGAACAAGGCCGTTTTTAATGTGAGGTAAAAACCAGCTCCCCTTAAAGTAGGCAAAAAGGGGGCACTCTGGTTACCAAAAATAATAATTGTCCCAGTATAGAGGGTTTCCCCTCCATTGACTGGTACAAATCATCTTAAGTTCAGTATCTGCCGGAACAGATGGTATTTATTTGCTCCCCCACCGAGCAAATTAGGCACAAGGCCAATTTTTAATGTGAGGAGTGAAGGGAGGGGGAAGGGAAAAAGGGGACCAGCTCCCGAGAGGTGGGAAATGGGAGCTGGTTAAAGGTCAGGCATGTGGGGTTGCCCCCACATCTGGTCTTTGCTAGTCATAGCTTGCAGCATCTGCCGGAACAGATGGTATTTATTTGCTCCCCCGCCGAGCAAATTAGTCACAAGGCCGATTTTTAATGTGAGGAGTGAAGGGAGGGGAAAGGGAAAAAGGGGACCAGCTCCCGAGAGGTGGGAAATGGGAGCTGGTTAAAGGTCAGGCATGTGGGGTTGCCCCCACATCCGGTCTTTGCTAGTCATAGCTAGTCATAGCCAGTCATAGCTTGCAGTATCTGCCGGAACAGATGGTATTTATTTGCTCCCCCACCGAGCAAATAAGGCACAAGGCCGATTTTTAATGTGAGGAGTGAAGGGAGGGGGAAGGGAAAAAGGGGACCAGCTCCTGAGAGATGGGAAATGGGAGCTGGTTAATGGTTAGGCATGTAGGGTTGCCCTCACATCTGGTCTTTGCTAGTCATAGCTAGTCATAGCTTGCAGTATCTGCCGGAACAGATGGTGTTTATTTGCTCCCCCACTTAGCAAATTAGGCACAAGGCCGTTTTTAATGTGAGGTAAAAACCAGCTCCCCTAAAAGTAGGCAAAAAGGGGGCACTCTGGTTACCAAAAATAATAATTGTCCCAGTATAGAGGGTTTCCCCTCCATTGACTGGTACAAATTATCTTAAGTGCAGTATCTGCCGGAACAGATGGTGTTTATTTGCTCCCCACATAGCAAATTAGGAACAAGGCCGTTTTTAATGTGAGGTAAAAACCAGCTCCCCTTAAAGTAGGCAAAAAGGGGGCACTCTGGTTACCAAAAATAATAATTGTCCCAGTATAGAGGGTTTCCCCTCCATTGACTGGTACACATCATCTTAAGTTCAGTATCTGCCGGAACAGATGGTATTTATTTGCTCCCCCACCGAGCAAATTAGGCACAAGGCCAATTTTTAATGTGAGGAGTGAAGGGAGGGGGAAGGGAAAAAGGGGACCAGCTCCCGAGAGGTGGGAAATGGGAGCTGGTTAAAGGTCAGGCATGTTGGGTTGCCCCCACATCTGGTCTTTGCTAGTCATAGCCTGCAGTATCTGCCGGAACAGATGGTGTTTATTTGCTCCCCCACCGAGCAAATTAGGCACAAGGCCGATTTTTAATGTGAGGAGTGAAGGGAGGGGGAAGGGAAAAAGGGGACCAGCTCCCGAGAGGTGGGAAATGGGAGCTGGTTAAAGGTCAGGCATGTGGGGTTGCCCCCACATATGGTCTTTGCTAGTCATAGCTAGTCATAGCTTGCAGTATCTGCCGGAACAGATGGTATTTATTTGCTCCCCCACTGAGCAAATTAGGCACAAGGCCGTTTTTAATGTGAGGTAAAAACCAGCTCCCCTAAAAGGGGTCACTCTGGTTACCAAAAATAATAATTGTCCCAGTATAGAGGGTTTCCCCTCCATTGACTGGTACAAATTATCTTAAGTGCAGCATCTGCCGGAACAGATGGTATTTATTTGCTCCCCCACTGAGCAAATTAGGCACAAGGCCGTTTTTAATGTGAGGTAAAAACCAGCTCCCCTAAAAGGGGTCACTCTGGTTACCAAAAATAATAATTGTCCCAGTATAGAGGGTTTCCCCTCCATTGACTGGTACAAGCTATCTTAAGTGCAGTATCTGCCGGAACAGATGGTATTTATTTGCTCCCCCACCGAGCAAATTAGGCACAAGGCCGTTTTTAATGTGAGGTAAAAACCAGCTCCCCTAAAAGTAGGCAAAAAGGGGGCACTCTGGTTACCAAAAATAATAATTGTCCCAGCATAGAGGGCCTCCCCTCCACCGACCGGCACAAATTATCTTAAATGCAGCATCTGCCGGAACAGATGGTATTTATTTGCTCCCCCACTGAGCAAATTAGGCACAAGGCCGTTTTTAATGTGAGGTAAAAACCAGCTCCCCTAAAAGGGGTCACTCTGGTTACCAAAAATAATAATTGTCCCAGTATAGAGGGTTTCCCCTCCATTGACTGGTACAAATTATCTTAAGTGCAGTATCTGCCGGAACAGATGGTGTTTATTTGCTCCCCCACTGAGCAAATTAGGCACAAGGCCGTTTTTAATGTGAGGTAAAAACCAGCTCCCCTAAAAGGGGTCACTCTGGTTACCAAAAATAATAATTGTCCCAGTATAGAGGGTTTCCCCTCCATTGACTGGTACAAATTATCTTAAGTGCAGTATCTGCCGGAACAGATGGTGTTTATTTGCTCCCCCACTGAGCAAATTAGGCACAAGGCCGTTTTTAATGTGAGGTAAAAACCAGCTCCCCTAAAAGGGGTCACTCTGGTTACCAAAAATAATAATTGTCCCAGTATAGAGGGTTTCCCCTCCATTGACTGGTACAAATTATCTTAAGTGCAGTATCTGCCGGAACAGATGGTATTTATTTGCTCCCCCACCGAGCAAATTAGGCACAAGGCCGATTTTTAATGTGAGGAGTGAAGGGAGGGGGAAGGGAAAAAGGGGACCAGCTCCCGAGAGGTGGGAAATGGGAGCTGGTTAATGGTCAGGCATATGGGGTTGCCCCCACATCCGGTCTTTGCTAGTCATAGCTAGTCATAGCCTGCAGTATCTGCCGGAACAGATACTACACTTTGATCTTGACCAAAAGTGGCTAATGAGATACTCTTATAGATGAATATATATAGAGGGTGTAATTGAGGTCTCAAACTTCTAACCTTGATAAAGAAGGAACAGTAAAATATTTGAGTATGTTTATATGTTTTATTAAATATAAACGAATGCAAATATTTTATTTCATGCGTCCACCTTCTGCGATCACAATTTGATGAATGCCGCCCTAAAAGTACAACAATTTTTTAGGATCATAGTTCTGCTTAATCTAGATGTTCCGCTGTATTGATCATCAGGTCAATTTCAATGAAGACGGAGGGCATGACTTTCCCATCACTGGCAACAGTTTCAAACACCATGACAGAGGTAGGGTGTTTACTCTACATGAATGGAGAAACACCAGAAGAGTCACTGGCGATAACTTTCGAGTTTCTGCGATTGGAGGTGTCATCTACCACAAACCTTTTCTCGTTCACAAAAATGCGTATGGTGTTTCATGTTATTAAGTACCAAAGGGCTCCCCCCTTTACGAATGATGTTAGCTTTCGCTGTACGACGTCGTCTGCAATATGACTTCATCCCAAGTTCTTTTCGCACAGTCTTAAAAATGATCATTTTGGTCATATCACCTTTTCGCCAGTTCACTCCATGACTATAATGGATTTGCTGCAATGAACCGTTTCATTGAGTAATCTTTGGATTCAGATTTTATCACTTCTCAGACTGTGAGACTATTTTAAGATGTCTTTATCTTCTCTTAATTTCACTAGAACCTAAACAGTTCTAGAAGCATAGCCAATGCATCTGATAATGTTAAATGGTTTATACCCGACACGAAGCAATTCAGCAATAACCATTCCCTGGTTAAATTTTTTTAGTATTTTTTAGGTGGCTAATCTGCAATGCCGAACTCTAAGTAATACACTACTAATATTTCAGATTAATAATGCCGCTATAAACACCCTAAGTTGCGGATAAAAATTTCTGCCATGTTATCACACACACAGAGACACGTGCGCACACACATATAGATATATATATAAATATGTATATATATATTATTTACTATAATAATTATTAAATACTTACAGACACTAGTGTTTCATCCTTTCGAGAATCATCAGTGCAGTATATATATATATATATATATATATATATATATATATATATATATATACAGAAGAATCTGTCACGTGAACGAATCATGCATGCACAGATAAAAATGTGATTACTCGCTACGTTCTAATTTTCAATTTTGACCCCTTAGCAGAACATTTTCCGGACGAAAACCATTTAAAATATTTTCCACATTTCTGAATACCCTATATACCAAATTTTAAGTTTGTAATTCGAAATTCGTTGAGTATATAGGTTAAGAAGGTTCCTCAAACACACATTCTAACTTTTACAGATATACTAGCATATCGCCCGGAGTTAGCCGGTCGTAAAACACGTATAAAAAATAGTTTTTGACCCAGAAACTAAGAGGTGTGCATGCGAGTGTAATGTTATTTCGTTAAGCAGTTCTGCAAGTAAAAAAAGATCCGCGACTTTTTTATCGATTCCAAAATCAGAAAACTGTGAGTCAAGTACGATAACCATTAGACCAGCATGACACCATATTTACAAAGCGTTTAAAAACCTGCTTATTCTTAACATAAAGAATCCGTCATGTTTTACAACCACTCATGTACATTCGTGTATCAGTGGACAAACAGATAATCTGCTAACTCCCATGTACGACTTTTTTTCAATTTTTAAGCCTTACAAGCCCCTTTTTTCGGATGAAAACCATTTAAAAAGTTTTTCACATATCTGAATATGCCATATACCAAATTTCTAGTCTGTACATCAAAGATTCGTTGAGTATATAGGTTAAGAAGTGCCTCACACACGTTACACCACACAAACCCAGACAGACAGACAGACAGACAGACACACACACACACACACACACATATATATATATATATATATATATATATATATATATGAGATTAATTATGTATAATTACAAGAAAAGTTATTGTTTGACAAATAAGCACAGATTATTATTCAAGTATATTCCTTAAACCATGGATTTTCAATAAATGCCTCATCTCACCAGAGGAAATTTTGTTAGCAAAATATATATGAGTAATAATGAATTTTGCTTATTAGCACATAGATTTAAAATAAAATTGAGGTAATAGTGTAAAAAAGGATACCCAAAGTCGAAGTAACAAATATACTGGCACCGTAACAAAATCCAATGAATAGTGGTAGATTCCAAAATTCCAAACTGAATTGAGTTTTTTTTTGTTAGCATAATTCAGGCCATGTATATTTTGTAATACTTCCAAATTGGTAGAATCCTTTGAAAAGTTTTTCAAATAATTCGATATTCGTATCAAGCAAAATGTTGGAGTGAATTAGCTGAAAAGCAGCATTTTATGCAATTGTAATCGATAGTTTTTATTCGTTACATTAAGTAGGTATATATTTTTATTTTATGTTGAAGTGTCTAAAGGTGAATAATTTTATAAAATTGTATACATTAGGAGTGTTAGAGAATTATCAAATGTTCTCCTCGACGTTTTATGATAAATAAAATCTAATAATGATGTCCAAGAGGAAAAATCCCCAAGTTATGTACAGCTCATAAAGCAACATGAATATATCCAGTAAATATAAAGTTTCAAAAGGAGTAAGGGGAAATGTTGGTATAAGAAACAATATTAAAATCTCTCTAATGTAGGCTTGAAAAGCCAAGAAAATGAAATTGGTATTTACTATAATTAAAAAAGTATATAGGTCAAACGGGTTGAGGTAGGGGTACATTAAAGGTCGTATAGACTGAACTTAGAAAATACTAAATGGGTGCGTGGTTGTGTATGATATTTCAAGTTCTGAAATTCACAAGTTAATGTGTGGAAATTTGTCGTATTAAAGCGCTTAATTATGTGGATTATTTTAGCTACGCAGTTTTCTATAATTTTAGCGCCCTAGTATAACCAGTCAATGTTTATATTGAAATAGCTTTACTAATTTTACATTTTAAATCATCATATTTAATCTTAAATTTCCTGGTTTAAAGTTAAATTTAAAGTTTATATATTGACCATATTCTGTGATAATAGTTTAGGATTGGTTTGGGAGGGAGCGAAGGTTTATTGGATAATATCTAACATATTTAGTTTTGAATGTTATAAATTTAGGGTTTATCAATATGGGGTTAATATGATTGATTTCAATATATACATGGCCTGAATTATGCTAGCAAAAAAACAAAAAAACAAAAAAAAAAACAATCAAAAAACACAATTCATTTTGGAAATTGGAATCTATCACTTTTTATTGGATTTTGCTACGGTTCCAGTATTAATTTATTTTTATTTCGGACTATTATTCTCATCTTTATTAGTTGTTGTTTTTGATCTTTTATTGTTTTTTTTATTCACAACGTTTCGGCCAACTATTCCTCTGGCCTTTGTCAGGTGGTAACCGCGACGGATAGGAACTTCGAATCTCCTAACTGCATTCTCAGCCATCACTACCATCCGTAGTTGTTGTCGTCTAACCACATTTTTGACCAATTAACCTCTGGCACGCTTTGGGTGGGATTGAAACCGCTATCTTCAGACAATGTTCATCTGGAAATAAATTAATATATAATGCGCATCTCAAAAATGAATTCCAATTTAGCAAAATATATATATATATACCAATCGGTACGGACCTGACTATGGAAGATCAGATAAATAAACGTGGATTTATAAGATCAAAGAATCCAACCATGATCGCCCTTCGAGGCCCGTGGCGCAGTTGATAGAGACGTTGAATCTCTACAGTTCCAGATGAACATTGTCTGAAGATAGCGGTTTCAATCCCACCCAAAGCGTGCCAGAGGTTAATTGGCCAAAATGTGGTGAGACGACAACAACTACGGATGGCAGTGATGGCTGAGGATGCAGTAAGGAGATTCGAAGTTCCTATCCGTCGCGGTTACCACCTGACGAAGGCCAGAGGAATAGTTGGCCGAAACGTTGTGAATAAAAAAAAACAATAAAAGATCAAAAACAACAACTAATAAAGATAAGAATAATAGTCCGAAATAAAAATAAATTAATATATAATGCTCATCTCAAAAATGAATTCCAATTAAGGAATAATATATATATATATATATATACGGTTCCAGTATATTTGTTCCTTCGACTTTGGGTATTCTTTTTTCCACTATTACCTCAATTTTATTTTTCAATTTATGTGCTAATAAACAAAATTCATAATTACTCATATCTATTTTGTTAATAATGACAACCTGTACTCATTTTTCAAACAATAACTTTGTTTTAATTATGCATAACTTATTCCAGAATTTCCATTTAAGGTATTGCTCTATCTCGCATACTGACTTTTTTATCTGACTGGAATCGTTTTATACATATTGATACCAACATTTATTTGGACTTTATTTATATTGATACCAACATTTAATTGGACAGTATTAAATAACCTGTATTCTTAATGCACTTCAGTATTTCATATGCATACTAGCAGGCCGCCCGGCATGGCCTGATCGTTAAATATGCTTAAATATGATATTTTGATTAATTCACGTAACATTTTACTAAAGATGAAAATCTCATGAGAAAAATGAAAAGGAACTAATAGGGAATTAATTAAAATGCATGTTTATAAAAATATGCAAAATAAGTCGATCTTTTGCAGATGAATTCCACGACCCATATATAACAAATTTGTATTTTCCTTTAAAATATATATAAATATTTTTAATAAAATATTAATATACAAAATCCCAAGTATATATATATATATATATATATATATATATATATATATATATATATATATATATAGTAAGATATAGTATTCATAAGTATATATATATATATCTTACTATATATATAAGTGTATATATGTATCTTACTATATAAATAAGTGTGTATATATATACCTTACTATATATATAAAATGTAAGATATATTATTTATAAGTGTATATATATACCTTACTATATATATAGTATAATAATATATGTATAGTAAGATATATATATATCTTTATATATACACATAAAGGTATATCGTTAGCATTAAGCTAAAGTTATTCTGTAAAAATATTGAAATACTTTCAGTATCATAAATAAAACAAAGAAAAATATTATTAAATAAGATAATTCACCAAGTGATACTATTTTTTTTACTTCTACTGTAATACGAGGGTCAGTAAAGTTTTGAATCTTGATTGATATAGAAATTGGACATTTTACACAAACCGAACTTATCATATATAATCGCCATATATATATATATATATATATATATATATATATATATATATACTAGCAGAAGTACCCGTCGTTGAGTGGGTTCAAAAAACAAACAACAGAAAATGGGCTGTGATTGATGAAAGTATGATAGGTTATGAAAAGGAGGGGGTTGTAAAGAGACACATTCTGATACTCAAAAATTTTACCCTTAGGAAAATATGATGAAAGTAAAGATAATTTTCGCGAAAATATATTTTTATATCAACTTTGTTTCCATTCGTAGCCAAGAGTGACCAACAAAATGATGTTTCCTTGTAAAGAGAAAATGTTATATATATAATAATATAAATATACACGAAATAAATGTTATTCTGTCAATAAAAGTTACTTTTATGGTAGAAAAGTTCATTGGTTTGTATTTTTAAGTAGTTTGTAAAACTTTTTTTAAATTCACGAACCGGTTAAAAAAATATCAAAATTGCAGCGATTTGAAATGGAGAGCCCAGTTTTAAATTGGAAGCAGGGGCACCTGGGCATTCTGTGTTAACAATTTAAGTGAGTTCCGTCAACGTAAGGAATATTTATAAACATATTTTTATGTTTCCGTTATTTTGTGCTTGAGGAATATTCGATTATGGCATGTGTAGTTTATATAAAACATAATTTAAGTAGTTATCGCTTCAAATTTCATTTTATTTTCGGTTCACTGAAATTATTTCAAGTAAAGAGCATTAAAAACTATTTCAAAACAAAACATGAACTGAACTTTTATTGACTATGGTAACATTTATTCCTTGTATATTTATTTTTCAGGTAGTCGTTTGTTGGCTTTTCTGCTAAACACTCTTACTAAATAATATCGACGAAATATCGAAAAACAAAGAAACAAAAACAGTTTTGAAAAATAATGAAGCTTTACTTATTTTAGTAAAATAATCCGAAACAGCAAAATAGGATATTAAAAAAGTAAACACGTAATTAAAACAAAAAAAAACATGAACTGAACGTTTATTAAATTCGGTAACATTTATTCCTTGTATATTTATTTTTTTTGGGTAGTCGTTTGTTGGCTTTTCTGCTAAACACTCTTACTAAATAATATCGACGAAATATCGAAAAACAAAGAAACAAAAACATTGGAGAAGGAAAAAACAGAGTTATGCAAAATTTGTGTCGAGAATTTTCTAAAGTTCCGACTTTGGGGGGGTTGCTTTAATAAGAACGAGGGCAATTTATTCGACACAATATGATTCAACACAAAAAATAAATAAAAGCTAACGTGAATTAAGATTAAATTTAAGGTGCTATTGTAGACCCTCACCCTTTAAAAAAACTTGTTAAACTTTGTGACATATTTACATTCTATGGAGTTCAGGCGCGAACGAACACCCAATAATTTTATTATACCATATTTCTTCAAACTGAAACATAATTATCAAAGTATGCCATATTCTCATGGAGTACAGGGGTGAACGCAGACCTCACAATTTTATTATACCATCCCTATTTAAGTTGAAACATACTTATCGAAGTATTCATAAGAATATCAAAATATCTATATCAAAAACATAAACGTTTTTTATTTGTTTTTTTTTTGCTTTAATACTTTGGGGGCCAGACGCGAACACAGACCCCACAATTTTTATGAACCACCGTTCTGCCAGATCAAGCATACCCATTCCTGTGTCTCGATACATCTTCTATCATTATAAGTGATCAGTTTTCTTTTAAATTGTCAACCATATAGGAGCCTATGCGTGATCAGACACACACACAGACGTTCAGCATTATATTATATATAATATATATAATATAAAGCTGAATGTGTGTGTATCTGGTCACGAATAGGCTTTTATATGGTTGACTATTTTAAAAAACTGAGTACATATAATGACAGAAGATGCATCGAGACACAGGAATGGGTATGTTTGATCCTGCAGAACGGTTGTTCATTAAAATTGTGGAGTCTGCGTCCGCGCCTGGTCCACAAAGTATAGAAAGAAATAATTTAAACATCAATAAAAACGTTTACAAGTGTTTTTGATATAGATGTACATAATAATACTTTGATAAGTATGTTTTAATTTAAATAGGGATGGTATGATAAAATTGTGAGGTCTGCGTTTGCGCCTGGCCTCAATAGAATGGAAATAAGCATACACTTTAATAAAGACTTTTCATATCTATCTGCGTAAGTATACTTTGATAATTATGTTTCAGTTTGAAGAAATATGGTATAATAAAATTATGGGGTGTTCGCTCGCGCCTGAACCCCCTAGAATAGAAATATGTCACAAAGTTTAACAAGGTTTTTTAATATAGATCCACAGAATATTGTAATAAGTGTTTAAGTGTGAACAGGTATGGTATAATAAATTATGGGGTTTATCTATTTTATTTTTACTTTCATCATATTTTGCTTTGGTTTTGATACCCCCGAATTTGAAGCTTTAAACCCCTTCCTTTTCATAACCTATCATACTTTCGTAAATCAGAGTCCATTCTCTATAGGCTGTTTTTGAACCCAGTAAACGACGGGTAATTTTGCTAGTATATATATATATATATATATATATATATATATATATATATATATATATATATATATATATATATATATATATATATATATATATATACAGGCTGAACAGAAAGTCCTTGGACCATTTTTAGTTTTAAAATTAAATATTGTTAGAATCACTTTTTCTCTTTCCGAATAAAGTAAGTATTTAGTCTAACTATTGATCTAATTATTTTCAAAAAAATATTAAAATAATTTTGTTTTAAACTTTCAGAAAAATGAGCAAACAAGAGGCCATAATTCAGCTTCATTGCGGGGGAAGGACAAACTCAGAGATTATTAAGCTCTTGAAAGTGGCTAAATCCACCGTGTACCATGTTGTGAACATATTTAAGGAACTTGGTACATCTTAAGGCCGTCCTAGGAGTGGAAGACCTCGCATTGCTCGAACAAAGAAGGTGATTAAAGCTGTCCGAGAGAGGGTAAGGAGGAACCCGAAGAGATCTGCAAGACAAATGGCTAAAGACATGAATGTGAGCGTGACCTCGATGAGAACCATCGTAAAAAACGATCTCCAGTTGTCCCCTACAAGATGAGAAAGAAACAGTACCTCAGACCTGCCCAAAAGCACAAGAGACTTGAAAGAGCAAAGCTTCTTCTTGGAGAACTGAAGGCTGGCACGACAGAGCGAGAGATCGTTTTTTCTGATGAAAAACTCTTCACAATTGAAGCGACTGTTAACAATCAGAACGACAGAGTTTACGCAAAATCTTCAGCAGACATTGATGACTCCGTGAGAATAGTTTTCCGCCGACAAAAGCCGTCTTCCCTCATGGTGTGGGCTGCAGTCTTCAAATCTTGGAAGTCGCCTCTGATTTTCGTAGAGCAGGGGGGTTAAGATCAACACAGATCGCTACATTAACGATATTTTGGTTCCAGCATTTGAAGAGATGAAGAAACACTTCAAAGATCAGCCTTTCACCTTCCAACAAGATGGAGCACCATCTGACACCTCCAGAAAAACTCAGGACTGGTGCCAACGTCATTTTCCAAGATTCTGGAGTAAGGAGATGTGGCCTCCTGCATCGCCTAATTTGAATCACATGGATTTTTCGGTGTGGTCTTTGTTGGAGGCAAAGGTCTGTTCTGTTGCTCATCCAAGTGTTGATGCTTTGAAGACATCTCTTCTGAGGAAACGCTGCGTTCCTTGCTTGGTAACTTCAGACAGAATTGAATGTATAATCGAAAGGAACGGACATCACATTGAAAATAAATAATTTGAATTTATTCTTGGTTTCCTAACTTATAATTTTCATTCATGTTTAATTTATATTTTTATAATTTTCTATTAATAAACCACTTTTGAATTGGTCCAAGGACTTTCTGTTCACCCTGAATATATATGATGTAGCAGACATGACAGGTTTGGAAATTGCTAATTCAATGATGTAACAAAAATGGAAATAACATGTTAAAAAAGAAAGAAACACATTTTACCCCGTAAATATTCATGCGATCAAGTCAGAAGAACTTGTATCTTGCTTGAACACATTTAGGTAATTCAAATGTGTCCAGTAAAATATTTAATGAAATAACTGTGTCTTTGGAAGGTATGAGTAATGCAATTGCTTTGCAGGTTCAGCCCAAATAGATGATTGTACATCCACATCATAGATTAAATTACCAGAACGACGTTCTATGTGACCTCGTGTCCGTTGCAAATACATCTTGTCTTGGTGGGAATTTTATGTGAATTTTCTCTATGATGGTGATTGAACTAATTTTCTATCGTAATGTTTCTCTGGGGAAGATTATTTGATGCTGGGCGAATATCATTCATTTGTAAACGTATTTTTCGGCTCATCAGTTCTTCAGCGGGAGACTCTACATTTTGGTAATGTTTTGTTAGGGTAGTTCTGTAGCTACTGAAAATAGTTCTATAATCACTCAAGTAGTTCCTTCCCCTTTTAACTTCAAGAGTGCTCTCTTAAACGTGTCGACAAAGCGTTCGACGTGGCCATTTGATTGTGAATGGAAAGGTGGAAATCTGAGATGTTGGAATTTTTATATTTAAAGAAGTTAAAAAATTTTGTTGAGATATATGCAGTACCATTATCAGAAACTAAAATTTCAGGAACACCTAACCTGTTGAAAATTTTTACTAGTTTCTTTACAGTTTTATTTGAAGTAGTATGGTTCATCTGGAAGATTCTGTCCATTTACTGCAAGCATTGACCAATATTAATAAATGTCGTCGATTGATTAGTTCTGCAAATGTGTAGTCGAGACCAAGGCATTTTTGGTAGGCCATGCATCGAATGTTGTTTTTCGAGAAGACTTCGTAACTAGTTGGCATTTGTCACATTTTTTTTAGAAATTCCTCTAACTGCCTGTTCATGTTCGGCCAATACACCTAGACACGCGGCAAAGCTTTCATCCGATTAATTCCATGAAGTCCATAGTGGAATTGCTTGAGAAATCTGTATAACAACAAACTGCAGAATAGTGCATAGTTTTGAGCTTATGAGATGAAAATGTCGAACTTTTTGTCATAATGGATCCACGGCTATAGCATCCTGTGACAGGTATCGATCTAACTATAGAAACAAATCCAGATACAACTTCAGCTTCCGCAGATAAAGTAGCGATGACTGTGTCTTTTACTACTTTTTGATGGGAGAGATGAGTCTGGATAACGAATCTCTCAGGTCAATTTTGTTTCCTGGTTGGTACTATATAGAAAAGTCGTAATCTACAAGCATAGTTGTCCATCTTTGTAAGCGATTTGCTGTATGAACTGGAATTCTTTTCCTTGAACCAAAAATACGGACTTGCGATCTGCGATTTTGTATTAATTTCAATTTAACAACTGAAATGAAATAACTGACTTGCAACTGAAATTAATTATGGTGGCATTAATTTTGTAATTAAATTCATGTTGGCATTTGATTGGTTTACCTAAACTAGCTGTGTTATTTGGAGATGGAATAAGTTACAGAGCAGACTCAGATCAAGCCCTTTCAGACGTAAGTAGACCTGAAAAAAAGCTGGAAAAACGGTTTCAATAATTCTCAATTCTCATTAGCAAAATATACACAAATAAAATCAATCCATTATAATTAAATGCAAGAAAATCATTTAAAAGGAAATCAATCATGAAAATTAGTTAATATTAGAGCATATATAAAATACACATATACTAAAATGACATAACTACGTGAATACCAATTTTGGTTTATAACCTCACTGCTAATATAATCAATTTTGGTTTATAAGCTCACTGCTAATATAATATATGGTCCAATTTTAAACAGACATATTCCTCTACTTATTATGTTCTAAGAGAAATACGATGATCGCCGTTAGAATTAATGTACACAACTGTTGTAAATACAATCAGTCAAAGTTTTCACACATACAGTATCGACCTCTAGAAATATGCAGCTCTTGTAGAATTAAAATATTGAATAAATAATATATTCTCACTCATAACAGAAATAGGAGATTAAAATCTTGAGTGTGTGCAAGTAAAATTCTTTATATTTTAATGTAAAAAATATTGTCTGGCACAAACTTGTAACATTTCCAATAAAACAAGAAATGCGATAATAATAAATGTGTCTCCTGAATTGAACTAGGAATGACTAGAGGTTTGCTATTTACGAATGCGATAAAATCGTATAAATTTTGAAAAAAAAAAATTCAGCATTGTAAACTGTATTACAATGAGATAAAAAGAAATGCTTATATAAAAAATATGAAAATATCATCAGTAACCGACAGATGGAAGCGTTCTTACACAAATAGCGAGTGTGCTTACGCTATATATTTTTTTAAAGCATATGCACATTGGTAAACTTTAATTTAGTCGCTCGAATTTCCATGACTGTTTATATTAAGAAATTTTGTTTTTAATAATTTTTAAGTAGAAAAAGTAGGTTTTAAATATCAATGTCAGTATGTGAAAAAAAATCAACTTCATAGTTATATAGATTATTTGGTATAGTTTATATTTTGAAACATTTTACCTTTTTTCACACAATGTTAATAGAATATTGTTTCGTATTTTTTAAAAATCTTTTCGCATTCTATTAAATACAAAATAATAAGTAGTTAAATCGAGTTGTCCGTTTTGAGTTTTAATGCTTCCTAAACAAATATGTCGAATAACAGCTATAATATCCAGCTCGCGATAAAATGTAATTTTCTTACACGAATAAAACAGTATTTTATCAATTTAGATTATTTTGGATTAAAACACCTCTGTTCTGTGTTGCGTACACCATAAACGTTTTCTGCATTTCCTCTATATGTTTTGTTTTTTAATAAGTGTAATTCTAAATAAGAACAAAAAACCTCAGTGTAAATGTCTCATCAAAGGATTTCTTTTCGTAAGATATAATTCCCAGACTTCTAGGACGTGTTCAAACGCATGATTGATTGCGCATTCAGTTTTAGACTGCACTTATTGATGTAATAGACTGCTGGTAATTTTTCACGGTGACAGTATGCTGCTTATACCGATGTATTATTCAGAGCCAACTTTTAAGTCTGTTTCTAAAATAAGCAAGTTACGGAAAAAAGAATTATTGAGTGGATTTGTGATAGTAATCTGTCAATAACTGTTCAAATAAGCATCATTTACAAAGAATATTAATCATTTTATGTTAAGTGTTGAGACATTATGTTGAACAAAGATGGCGGTGAAGAAGCAGTGCAGTCCCAATACTGAGTGGGAAGTAATTGCCAGTAACAAAGATGGCGGCGAAAAATTAAATGCGGTTCGTGACGTAGCCAACGGCGAACTAATTGAATCCAAAATTCGACAATTCTTATAGTAACTTTTCATTGGTTGGTTATTATCACTTGTGGTTATAAAAACGATTATGGAAATCATTGGTATCATATCACTGCGTCTGATGGGGATCGCTGTTTGGGTCTCTTCTGGCTAAGATCGAAGTGTAGTATCTGTTCTCAGTGCTCGCTGCGGTTTGCTTTAAGAATGTTCGGCTTGTGAGCTTTTGATTTTTGGCCAAAAGTCTTTTTTGCTGTTGTCTTTTCAAAGACCAGCCCCCTCTTTGGGGATTTGGACCAGCAAAGATTTGTTTTTTCTTGTTGATTTTTTGTTTCTTGTTATTGCCCACCCTGGGCAAATCACTAACTGTTTTTCTTCTCTTTCCAGATAGTCCGGGGTCCAGCTAGTGCTTAAGCAGCGGGCAGGGCCAAGGGAAACCGACGTGCCTTTTAAGGCGAAGGTCCCCTTGGTTTCCGAATCGGCGAGCACTGGTTGGGCTCATGGCCCACAAAGCAAATGGAGCAGGTCTCTGCTCCTGCCACCTTGGGGGACGCCCCAGGTGTAAAAGGCACCCCCAGTACGAGAACGGTCACTGGGGTCGCCACCCCAATAGGCAACCTCAGTCAGGTCGAGTCGGGGTCGATTAATGCCACCATGGAATCAACCCCAGACGTAGCAGTCGTGGAGATGGCTAGTGAGCACCGAACCAGGTGGCCATGATAGTCTCATCAAGAGAGGAAATAGAACAATGGAGGAAGTTCGTGGAGGAAATCCCGGGTGGCGAGGTTGAAAAGGGATGGAAAATCAAAAAGCAGAAGCGACCGGTCAAAAAATGGTGGATCCAGGAGGAAGAGAAGAGGACCCCACTGACGCAATCACAGTCCGAAACTATCAGCCCAAACAAACCAGTGTCAGAAGGGCTTAGAAGGACCAGATTAGTAAACGCTATCGTAGTAGATGGGTGCTCCCCGAGGGTGGGGGATCATTGGCAGCAACAACGCCAGTCAGTTTGGTGGGGTGGCCAGCCCTCACATCAAGTGACAGCTCCCCGATACCGGCAGGTCAAAAACCGATCCAGCCAGCCGGAACGATTCCATCAGCAAAAGGAAGAGAAAAGAAAGACCCCAGGATATTACAAGGAGTTATTAAAGACCAGGTACAAAGACTACGTCAATGGAAACAAGATGGAGGTCGTGCCAGGGACACTGGAAAACATCAAGGAGAGGTCGGTGTCTTTGATGACCATGGAAGCAATGGAAAAGACCTCACCGGAGTGTCTCTGGAGAAAATGTTTGAGATACTGGGAGATCTCAAAATCCCAGCGCAGTACCTGGTCAGAAGATACCACGCCACCTGGGATCTCCTCCTGCCATCGAAGGAGGAGGCAGAAAAATTAGCAAGGGGAGACCTTACATGGAAAAATCTCCGACTGGGCCGGAATATATGTCAAAAGACGAGCGGGGGTAACAATTCTTGCGGTCCCGAGCTTCATCAGTGAAGACCAGCTTGGAGTTACACTAACACAGTTCGGGGAGGTGGAAGAGGTTTTCCCTACAGAGGGCCCCAGAAATATTCCAACGGGCAACTACAAGGTGAATATGAGGGTGAACAGAGAAAGCTTCCATAAAATTCCGGCACAGCTCAACTGTGAGGGCTGGCAAATGGTTGTGATAATAGAAGGGAGGAGGCCATATTGCTGGCACTATGTGAAGCCCGGACACGTATATCGTTTCTGCCCTCTGAAAAAAGAGCAGACCCAACAGAGGACGAAGGCGGCAGAAAAGCAAGTGGAGGAGAATAAGAAGCAGGGGGTAAATTTGAAGATGTCTGAAAAGCCGGAGAATTCAGAGGGTGGAACCTGGAGCAAGGTCGTTGCCAAGAGGGGGGAAGAAGGAACTAGAATCCCCTCCAGCACCTGCAAAAGCATCTATGGCGACGACCAAGAGAAAGTTGCGGATGAGCTCCCCGGAGTCGGAGGGTGAAGAGAGCAAAGAGAGACACATGGGAAAAAAGGAGCGGAAGGAGACGCCTGAAGCAACTCCTAAAAAATCTCCTAAGAAAACGCCTCCAAGAAAAGAAATAAACGAGACACCCATAGAGGTAAGCGAAGAAGAAACTGAAGAACAAAGCACTAAGCCTCCAACATCAACCCCCCAGGAGGACGCTCAGCCCACCCCTCCCCTATTCAACACCCCAGAGCAATAGAACAAGGCTCCTAGTAAAATGTAATGCGTGGCGGCGGAGAAGAAAGTCCAGGAGATGACGGCCCTCAGGGTGGGAAAGATCAGAAAATCTCCATTCTGGCCGGGGGTGCGTCTGTGTGAAGCCGAATGTACGGCCGGTGACCTCAATGGTTCTCAAAGAAAATTCCTAAAAGCCTTGAAAGCCTAAAAACGGTGGACGGAAAGGTGATCATCGACCCGAGGAACTTCTCCGACGCTCCAAACATAATCGCGTTCGTGAGGCCGAATAGGAGTGGGCGAGCGAAGGCACTGTGGAGGATGTTGGAGGCTAGGAAAACATCGTTTCCGGGCTTCAGATTAGTAGATGGGGAGCACCCATCATTAGTACAAGTCGCGAAGCGATGCGGGGAAGGGTCCCCATTTATGTTCACCCTTCCTTTTATAGGGCAATAAAACTGACGTTCCTCTTGGACGTGGGGGCCTGGCCAGATACGGACGGCTTACGTCCGATCTGCTCACAGTAAGTCTCGGCCGGGCCTTTGACGTACTGAGTCCTGAGGACTTCAGACGAATATTACTAGTTAGAGGTCCATGGCCACGGGCTTGAACCTAGCTAGTTTGAATGCAAGGGGCATGAGATTCCGTAGCAAAGCTGCTCGCGTGCTGAGGGATCTCGTGGCCCTGGAGGTAAATATAGCTGCACTACAGGTGACCCACTTTGTTGGGGCTGGGGACTGCGATATGCTGGAAAACGATTTTGATGTTTACTCAGCATATGGCAGCCTCCAGAACCGGGGGTGTCTGTACTAGTGAATCGCACTCTATCTGCGACGGTTACCGTTGTCCACACAGACGCTCATGGGAGGCTGGTCGTGATCAATGTTGCCGTTAAAAGTGGCACGTTCCGGATCGTGGCAGTTTATGCGCCCAACATTCTCAGCGAGAGGGTTTTCTTTTTTCGGCGGGTGGAGGTGTTTCTCTCTTCAGGTCCGAAGCGGGTAGTCTTAATGTGGGACTGGAATTCCGTCCGTTACCCCAAGATATATAAGGTCATGTAGTTAGAGCTAGGTTAGACAGAGTCTCCAACGAAGCCGTGAACGTTGACGCTGTTGAGCGTAAGGCCGCCCTAAAACGCGGCTCGGATGGGTACATTCGGGAGGTGAAAAACCTGGAAGGGCGCTCTCTCGTGTCGGCACAGGAGATCTGCAATGGGTTTCGGCGACATTTGGAGGAGCGTTCACCCAACTACCCAGACTCCGCGGCCAGGAGTTTGGAAGTTATTTAGCTGGCTCGCCCCGCCTTACTGCGGCCCGAGCGGTTAGCTGCGAGGGGATGGTTACGGTGCGTGATATCATTACTGCGTTGAAGCAGTTTGGCCGAAACAAGTCTCCGGGTCTCGATGGTTTGCCCTACGAACTGTTCTTGAAGCTGTCGCCCAGGTTTGTGCCCTTCTGACGGGTGTGTTTAACCACTGGTTTGCCCAGGACTCGATCCCGAGGCAGGTAACCAATGGAGTGGTCACGCTTCTAGAGAAGTGGGACCAACATGGAGGGGGGAATCTAGACGACTATAGGCTCATCACTCTGCTTAACGCAGATTTTAAGATTTTGTCCCGCGTTCTTGCGAACCGACTGCAGGTCGTTATCGGTGACTTGATCAAACCGGATCAGAACTACGCTGCGAAGGGTCGATCGATTCAGAACAATTTACACTTGGTTCGCACGATAATAGAGGGTTTAGAAGACGACACTGAAGCCGCGCTGATCAATTTAGATCAGTCCAAGGCGCTCGATAGGCTGGACCATGGGTTCCTGAGATCTGTTGTGGAAACCGCCGGCTTTGGCCCGGACGTCTGCAAGTGGGTCTCCTCCCTGTATCGTGATCCCGCGGTAGTGGTGCAAGTAAACGGTAGGTTATCGGAGTCCTTTGGGGTCTCCCGTTCGGTGCGGCAGGGTTGCCCGCTGTCGCCTCTGTTGTATGTCCTGGCGTTGGAACCTTTCCTTGGCAAATTAAGGGACGAGGCGGCGAGACCAGTCCTGCGCGGCATAGCTCTACCAGGCTGCAAATTTGCCAGGGTGTCCGCGTACGCTGATGACGTCACCGTGTTCGCTGCAAGGCGTAGCGACGTTAAAGCGGTGATAGAGGTGATCGCTGAGTACGAAGTTGTCGCAGGGGCCGTGATCAATCGCAGCAAGTCCGTTGGCCTGTGGTTGGGAACATGGACCGGGGTAAACTCGCTTCCAGGTGCTTTCGGCTGGACTGATGGTCCGGTAAAGATCCTCAGAGTGTGGTTCGGGCCGGACCTCCAGCTGGACAAGAATTGGTTGGAAGTACAGACGAAGGTCGAGTCGTCAGTAGGGACTTGGATTAATAGGAGATTGTCTTTGAAGGGTCGCGTGGAGGCATGTGTTACGTACGTGTTTCCGTTGATCCTTTACCGCTTATCTGTACTCCCCCTGCCTGCGGATGGCTGTAAGGCTTTAGAGCGCCTTCTTTTCAAACTTCTTTGGAAGGGAGGAAAGCCGTATGTTCGCAGACAGGTCTGTACGCAGAAGTTTAGCGAAGGAGGCTTGAAAATTCCGGACTTGCAAAGTCACAAGCATACAGAAAGACTGGTGTTCCTGAGTTGGACACTGATGGAGGAAACGCACTGTGTACCAGTCGTGGAACGAGCTTTTCCGCGGCTCATATCCGCACCTGCTGCTGAAGGTCGCAGAAGACCGGTGGGGGAACAGCGTTTCCTGACCGAATGCCGAGCCGCCCTTAGGGCATTGCCGGGGTCCAGGGACCTTGCACGGCCTAGGAGGAGGCTATATGAGGAGTTAGTGGTGGGTACTGCAAAAGATCCGCTGGTGGAGCGGCTGCATCTGTCGAGGGGGGAAGTTCTCTCGCTGTGGAGTTGGGCGCCTGCCAGTAGCTACATTAATATTGCGGAATATTCCATCACATGGAGGCTAGTCCGGAAGGCGCTGCCACTCTTCGGCAGACTAACCAGGGATTATAGGGGTAGTGAATATTATTATCCCCCGTGTCCACGCTGCAACGAGGAGGAGGAGAAGGAGGAGACGAGGGAACATGCGTTCTTTCATTGAAGCGGGGTGCTGAGTCTCTGGGAGTATGTCGGAGATGTAACGGCTCTCATCGACCCCGAGCGGTCGGTGCCACTTGCTTTAGCGTACGTTGTTGACAATGTGAACCTGCCGTTTACCAGGGAGAAACGGGCGATGTTTCTTGCGATCCTAGCTGTAGCTAGATTGGTGACGTGGGTTTCACGTCTGGGCATTGTCTATGAGGGGCAATCTGTTTCCGATCAGGATATGGTCGGTTATTTTAAGCATCAACTTAAAATAAAGATCAGATGTGATTGGGAAAGATTGCACCGCATAGACTTTGATAGTAGATGGGTGCACAACGCTAGCTTGTGCATCCGACGAGGCACTAGGTTTGAGCTCGTGTTCCCATCCTAGTGGTATTGGCCCTAAGGTGCTGGGGTTTATTGTCGTTTACTCGGAACCCAGCCCTTATGGTTTAATACAAGGTTTATCTTGTAACATGGGTAGGATTAGGGTTTAGTTAGGCTGAGTAACCACCAAGAGTGGAAAGCATGTACTTTGTTAGGGCATAGACTAGGGTAAGTATGTGTGTTGATCCTGTCCCCGTAGTCTCTTTATTTTTGTTAGTCGGCACTAAGAGAGCTTCCAAAGATTTCCAGTCTACTTGTTTGTTTTGCCCCCGGCCTGTTTTGCCCATTAAGCATTCTATCTTGGAAGACGCCATCCATCTCTGTTGACCCTAACCCCAAGTTATTTTCGCACGCAAAAGTGCTGTCCTTTAGGTCCTCCACTCCCCACTAGGGAACGACCTGCTTGCTTTCAACTCTCCCCCCGGGGAGGGGACCGGAAGACAGTGGGCGTTTCATTTGACGACTAGCGGATAGGAAGGGAGGGTCTCCTTACTAACCCGCCGCCATAGGCATTTTGTTTATTTCTTTTCTTTTTCTTTCTTTTTGGGGGTTTTATAATTTGTCCCCCCTCCCCATCATCATAAAAAAATACTTTTGTTTTTGTAAATAGATTTTTGTTTTATTTTCTGTAAATATGTTTTTCTCTTTAGCATGAATGTCGCCCGCCATCCCGTAAGCTGGGGAGCAGTCGGTTTTAAGTAGGTCCTGGTAAGAATGTAGGCGGTTGAGTACAGAATGATAGAAACTCTAGTATAGTTTTTTTTTCAATAAAGTACTTGCCTTCCAATGCAAGTGTAGCTTAGTCCATTAGCAAAGTCCCGTTTTCTTCCCCCATTCCCCCTTACTGGCCCTGGTGCCTAAGTTGTTCGGACCCCAAATGAGGCCTTGGCAGTAGATAATACCAAGGCCGGGGCCGAAACGGCTAAATAGATTCACTTGTCTGATGGGGAAGGTCTCCTAGCGGCTTCGGCTGCAGGGAGACAGGGTAGTAGTACTCGTCAAGGATTCGTCACTTGACACTTAGCCCAACAGGTGAGGGTCCGGGAACCGGCCACGCATCTGTTTGACTGAGGTACGCCGCCTGAGTAATACCTAGGAGTTTGCTCAGTTGGTAGAGTGCTTGCCTTGCATGCAAGAGGCTCGGGTTTCGAATCCTGAGTTCGGATGTGTCTAACTGATGAGCCCAAATTAGGGCGAAACTCGAGTCTTGGACTTCCGGTTCTTTGACTGTCATGGCTCTTGTGAGCTGCGACGTTGTTTGGCTGTGGAATTTATTATATACATTCTCTCACATTCTGAAAATCCTATCATAAGTTGCTCGCTTGGTTAGTATTGCTGGATGGCATCGTCCTTTCGAGTTGAAACTCCTACTTGTGAGACGTCGGCTTGGGGTTATTAGCTGGTTGGATGACCGCGTCCCTTGTCGATACGAGGTAGGTTCATTTCACAGTCGGATTTCGGCGCGGTTTGCTTGATCTGTGTTGGTTAATAGAATTCTTGTGTGCAGGGCGTTTGCTCAGTTGGTAGAGTGCTTGCATGCAAGAGGCTCGGGTTTCGAATCCTGAGTTCGGATGTGTCTAACTGATGAGCCTAAATGAGGGCGAAACTCGAGTCTTGGACTTCCGGTTCTTTGCCTGTCATGGCTCTTGTGAGCTGCGACGTTGTTTGGCTGTGGAATTTATTATATACATTCTCTCACATTCTGAAAATCATATATATATATATATATATATATATATATATATATATATATATATATATCAGCCCGGGTGTTTGGATGTGTATGTTGAGCAAAAAAAATAAATAAAAGTGGTTGTAGGAAGGCAGGCTCGAACCCGTACCGCACAGGAAGAAAAGAACGGGGGAAAAAAACCTGACGTCTATGCTGTTACGACCACCGCCAAACCGGAAGGGACGTAGGTTCAAATTAAGCTAGAAAATCGAAAGGAGAGGTTGACTTTTAAACATATCGGCGAAAAAAGCGACCCCCCTGTAGAAAAGTGCCCAGTTTAATGTGAAGATACTAATGTTTTTAGCCAATTTTTCGATATTTGTCGTCTGAAAGAGAGAACTTCAAAACGATACTGATCTTGAGAAAGTCCGTTGCCTCTGTCGAAAGTGATAGGCAGACATGCAAACATACATGCATACATTTATATATTGGTAACTAAAAGTTTTCGTCCCAAACCGATGAAAAAAACTTGCCCTATCTCTGAATACCCTTTATGTAAAATTTCAAATGTTTAGACCGGAAATTGTCTGAGTAAATTTGTAGAGACCGCAGAGGTCATTTTTTTTTAATTTTGATCCCTATTATGACCCCTAAACATTTATTGTTTTGGGCTCAAATCAAGTTATCACGTTAGATCCATGTCCAAGGAACCTATATCTCAAATTTCAAGTGTTTAGACCCAAAATTGTCGGAGGAGTTTGGTAGAGTTTTCAAATGGCAAATCATTGAACTTCGACCCCCAAATTTCCGACTGAAAACTGGTCACAGAGATTTCCCCCAAATCTCTGTACCCTGTATATCATATTTCGAGTCTGTAGGCTTAAAATTGACAGAGTTATTGCGTAGTGAAATGTACACAGACAGACATACACACAGACTCTTTCACTTTTATAGATATATAGATAGATAGACTAATAGATTAAACAAAAATATATACGCATACATAAATATATATGGAAACAAATTTTTGTTTACTGTAAAGATTTTACGCAAATATTATGCAAGTATAAATCATGTAGAATATCTGTATGAATATAATTACATGTAATAGTTAAGTGTAGATGATCATCCCATAAGAAAATCGAAAAAAACAAACAAATAAGGAATTAATTAAAATGAATGTTTAAAAGAATATGCAAATTAGCTAGATCTTTTGCTTAACCCTTCGGACGACAAATATCGAATAATTGGCCAAAAACATTAATTTCTTCACCCTCAGCAGGATACTTTTCTTCAGGGAGAGGTTGCTTTTTTCGACGATATTTTCGAAATTCATATCGTTTTCGATTGGCTATACTTAATTTAAACATATCTTACTCACGGTTGTGCGATGGGCGCAACAGCATAGACGTCACGAATTTTTTCACGTTCTTTCCTCCTTTATGATAAAGCCTACTACCACTTTTTTGCTCAACAGCCCCCAAACACCAAGCAACGCCGATCATCCAGGGTAGTATATATATATATATATATATATATATATATATATATATATATATATAATAAAATAAATACATCGTATTTCACCTGAAATATATGTATTTCAATCACAAACTTTTAAAATTAAAAAAAAATGTATTTCCACTTACTTCATGCATTGCGTTGATATACACACTAATCATATATTATTAAGACTAAACTCTAACATTTGACAAAAAAGCGAGAACAAATCTACAGAAGAAATAGTAAGTGTTCAAGTTGGAACAAATCTACAGAAGAGGTATTAAGTTAATTTTGAAGAATGCCAGGTTTGTCAAACAACTTTATTTTAAAAAAAATCAAGTGTTGCAAATTATTCTAAGGTTAAAAAATATTTACGTTAAAAAATTTTTAACGTTAGAAAATCTACATTCGTGAATTAATGTAACATGTCGTGTAAACCTAGTTTTACCAACAAAATAACGTGCTAACATAATTATTTCATATTTCACTGTATTTTTCCTATATACACAATAAGTCCCGAAATATATTGTGTTGCTTACAAAAAGGTCTAAGATCCTCAAATTAAATAATGAGTGGGACTTGCTGAGAATGGAGAATAATTCAACACTGAAGTACAAACACATTTATTAGACGTTTACCTATGACCGAATCATATGTTATTATTCACAACTTCATATGGTGAAAATTTTGCATAATCAACCTTAGCTGGAATGTGTTGTTTCACACGGGAATCCAATTTCTGCGACGTCCGCCTAACGAAAAAACAACGCGATGAGTCGATGCAAAATTACACTGTCGAACAGTCAGTGTTATTTGTTTGGCAAACTTGTCACTAATATTTCCTTATAGAGGTAGCCTAAGTTAAATATGATATTTATCTACTGTAGTTTCTCTGGCTTTAAAAATTAGAAACTTTATTTTTAACTGTAGATTCAACAATTTCTAGAGGATATCTATTGTTATAGAGGGTCCTGGCAATGAGTTTAAACTCATCATTCAGATATGAAATCATAAAAAAACTATGTTAAAGGGCCTTAATTAGAGTAAACCCCTGCTTGTCGCGCTGATTCAATTTCTTTGGTTGAGGACGCAAACCAAAAAAAAAGAAACAACTTAGCGAAATAGCAGTCGATAATAATATTTATTAATAATATTGTTTTGTGAAGGAAACCATTGCATGGTAGGCACCGTTGTTTTGTCTCGAATATGAACCCGTCGTTAAAGTAACAGAGTTTTCTGTGTGAGAAATTTCTGATCAAAAGTTACTTAATTAATATGCATAAGCGAATTTACCAATTTAATCAATCAGGGCGAATTCAATTTTGACGCTATAAGAATATATTGACCAAATAAACCCCCAAATCTCATTTGCCTTCACCCTTATACAAGGCCCGGAGGTCATTCGAGGATAAAGGTTAATGAGTACAGTAATCGATGAGACAATATAGTAGTAATCGTTAGTAGTGGGAATTTGGTCAATTGGCTTTTATAAGATGACGGTTCATCAAGAAATTGTTTACGTTAGACTTGAAGACAACCATATTGTAGTAAGTTGGAAAGCAGGTAAACAGAAGAAAGTTCCACATGTGTGCAGTGTTAAGACAGAAATTTGTTTATGAAATCTACGTTTAGCTTTAGGCACAGAAATAGAGTGGTGAAATTATTGATAGTATTTTAAGATGGACGAGTGTTTTTCGTGAAAGATTGACAAGGAGGACCACAGATTGCAGCTCAGACGAACATTAACCATGATATTTACGATAAAGCAAATACAGGCTCGCAACATCTCTTCCGTGAAAAAGAGGTTGCAAAGAAGAAAAAAGGACATATCATTAGGCTACGAAGTCTATTTTTAACTCTGGCAAGGGAGGATAAGATGCTTCTAGCAGTTTCTGCCCAGATGTGACAACAGTAATCTATCCTTGGATGTACTGGGCAAGTGCATACTGGTAGAGAATTGCATTAGCAGTGAGATATTTACTGGAGTGTTAAAACAATCTCACAATTTTTCCAGCAACCTTGGCAACGAATTTGGTGTACATGTTTCATCTCAGATCAGGAGTAAAGGTCAAACCCAGAAGCTTGTCAGAATATGGACCCTCCTCTCGCCCTAGAAGAAAGCCACGCATTTCAATTGAAGCCGGCGCGGGCCACAGCATTGATACTATAAAATTAGAGGCTTAGTTTTAGATGCATTACAATTAACCAGCCGCCTACTTCCTCATTTCATCACGTGATCAAGATCAGATGAGAGAGAATCAAGGAGAACATGTATTTTAAATTGCTTCCATAGATAGGTAGTATCTTTAATATATATGTCTACGAATTATTTTACGATGTTATTTCGGAGATCATTGATGTAGATCAGGAAGACATTTTCAGCTATACCGTATCTGGAGATTTTGTGGAGTAGACCATTTATGCCATACCCTATCAAAGACCTTTGATATGTCAAGAACAATTGACCTAAAAAGGGAGCTCTGTCGGGAGATTCGCTAATCCTGTGAAATATAACTGTTAGCAAATCTGCTGTAGATTTAGCAAGACGGATTGCATGTCACTGAAGAGGTAATTTTGTTGAGATGGTTGACTACTTTTCTAGTTAAGAGATTTCAGTAACTTACTCATGACGCACAAGATACTGATTAGTCTTTTTTGTTTTATTTAACTTCAGTCGAAGTTCTCAGAAATCAAGGGGCCCACAACCTGAGACTAACACTTGAAGTCTATATGAGATACATAGATATTCGAATGTTCCATTTAAGTTTTTTATTTCTCAAACACTGATTTAATAAAGAAGTTGAGAAGATAATTTTCCTCTCCCCAATTAACCATTTTCATATTGTTACGGGTGCGGTGGCTAATCACAACGCCGTAACACAGTATTTGCTATCGTAAGCAAGAGTAGGGAAAAAGGTTTTGAGGGAGAGTTATAAAAATACAAGAAGCAGATATTTTATATAAAAATAGGGAATTTATTAAAGACACAAAACATACCAAAACAAGATAGGCTGACAGAAATATTTATGAAAGTAGTATTTAAACAGGACAAAAGGGGATGAACACAATATTAAAATATGAGGGAAAAAAGGGTAACAAGAGGAAGGTAATTATAGTAGGGAAAACTAGGCAAAGCAATAATCTATTCTCGGAACTTAATATATAATATGATATTCAAGACGTTTGGTCAAATGATAAACAAAAGTAGTAGTAGGGATGACCAAGTTGGGTAGTAGGTGGATTCTGGTGATAGTGGGTTGAGGTTAAAGTTCTTACGACGCCTTTGAACAAATCCGCCGGGGAGAAAGGCTGCCTGTGGAAGCTACTAGCTCACTCTTTCTCACTGCCGTTAAGCTGTTACTCCCAGCGTTTTATATTCATAAAGGAGTGTATATTTCTTAGACCTCTTTTTCTTTCCTTTCTTTTCTTCTTCTTCCTAACCTTTCCTAATTCTATTTTTAGGGATGGGGACAACCTGAATGACCCTAGGTTCTGTACCCAGTCCATTCAAGGTCAAAGGTTATACTACGCCTCTTGTTACACTTCCCCCCTTCAGAGTAAAAGTTTTTAGTTACAAATGAAAAACTTTTACAACAACAATAAAAGCAAAAATATATCAGTAGTTACATAGTTTTGAGTTACCAATGAAAAACTTTCACGACAACAACAAAAGCAAAAAAATATATTAGTAGTTACGTACACATGATTTTAAGGCAATCAGTTCCAACAATATTCTGTAAAATAATAAGTCGGCAAAGGAGAACGCATTTGTAACATTATACTCTAGATAATGCGTCTGCAATAATATTGTTTTTTCCTTTAATGTGTTTGATGGTAATGTTGTATTCTTGTAGGAGAAGGCTCCATCTTGTCAGTCTCTGATTTTTGTTTTGCATCTTTGCAAGGAAAGTTAATGGATTATGGTCGGTAAAGACCAGAACAGGGTACATGGTGACGCTGAGATAGAAGTCGAAGTGTTGTAGTGTCGTCAATAATGATAAACATTCCTTTTCAATGGTTGAATAGTTCTTTTGGTGAGTGTTCAACTTTTTGGAGAAGTACCCAATTGCTCGGTCGATACCTTCATCATCCTCTTGGGTTAAGATACCACCTATTCCGACATCACTGGCATCAATTTCTAGTTTGAATTGTTTTGTAAAAACTGGTGTTGCGAGAGCTGGGCCCTCCATGAGTGTCGATTTTATTTTGTTGAAAGCCGCATCACAGGTCTCACTCCACTTGTATTTTACATCCTTTTTAAGGAGGTCCGTGAGAGGACCTGCTATAGATGAGAAATTTTTACAAAATTTCCGATAAAATCCTGCCATACCGAGAAATCTCATTAATTGTTTCTTGTTGGTTGGAATAGGATACTCGAGAATGGCATCCACATTTGCAGTGATGGGTTTAACTTGTCCTTGGCCCACAGTATGGCCTAAATAATTTAATTTTGCATGACAAAATTCACTTTTGTTTAAGTTCACAGACAGGTTTGCCTCTTCTAGCTTACGGAAGAGTTGCCTTATGATGTGTAAATGTTCGTTCTAAGTCATACTGTACACGATTACATCATCAATGTATACATCACATCCTTGAATATCTTGTAGAAGGGAATGCATCATCCTTTGAAATGTTGCTGGTGCGTTTTCCATTCCGAATGCCATAACCTTGTATTGGTATAGTCCATCGGGAGTCACGAATGCTGAAATTTCCTTAGCGTTATCGGTTAAAGGTACTTGCCAATAACCTTTCATCAAGTCGAATTTACTGACATATTTTGATTTGCCAACTTTGTCAATACAATCATCAATTCTGGGAATCGGGTATGAATCACTTTTGGTTACTGCATTCACTTTCCGAAAGTCTGTAACAAATCTGTAGGTGCCATCGCCTTTTGGTACAAGTATACAGGGAGAACTCCACTGACTGTTGCTTGGTTCAATAATATCATTTTCCAGCATATACTTGATCTCTACCCTCAACTGTTGAAGCTTTATGGGGTTGACTCTGTAAAAGTGTTGTTTGATGGGTTTTTCGTCTCCCACTATGACGTCGTGTACTGCAAAGGTAGTTTTACTAGGGACATCAGGAAAAAGATCTTTGAAATCACTGACCAAACCACACATTTCCTTTTTATTCTCATTTGACAAATGTTCAAATTTTTTATTTAAATTAGCTAGTATTTCCGAGTTTTTTAGATGACTACTCTGTCCCATTTCCTCCTCTCTGACAATTGTATTTTCATCGTTATTTAAAACATTTTCAGATGAGGTTATTTTTGTAATATTAGTTACTGTTGTAACTGGTTTACCCATATCTAATACATTTCTGTCAACGTATCCTTTTAGCATATTAATGTGACAAACTTTTCTCTTTTTTCTTCGATCTGGGGTTTGGATGATATAATTTACATCATTTATTTTTTTCTCTATTTCATATGGGCCAAAATATCTTGCTTGTAGGGGATAATGTGGGATGGGTAAAAATATTAAAACTTTGTCCCCACTTTTGAAGGTACGATTTTTACTATTTTTTATCAAATATAGCCTTCATTCGTTTTTGGGAGTTTTTCAAATTTTCTTGCGCTATTTTCACGGCCCCGTGTAATTTCTCTTTAAAATTTGATACATAATCTAAGAGATGTAATTCCTTTTTCTCCGTTAGCCATTTCTCTTTTAATAGCTTTAAAGGTCCCCTCACAGTATGTCCGAACACAAGTTCGAAGGGGCTAAATCCTAAAGAGTCTTGTACAGCTTCTCTAGCAGCAAATAAAACAAAATGGACGCTTTCGTCCCAATCTCTATTATATTGATAACAGAATTTTTTCATCATGGACTTCAGGGTTTGATGAAAACGTTCGAGAGCTCCCTGTGATTCGGGGTGATAAACACTGGATTTGTGTTGTTTAATATCCGTCTCATTCATTATTTGTTGAAATAGACCAGACATAAAGTTTGTGCCTTGGTCTGATTGAATGGCTGAAGGAATTCCAACTAAACAGAAAAATTTAGTTAAAGCCTTTACTATAGTCTTAGCTTTAATATTTCTTAACGGAACAGCTTCTGGGAAACGAGTCGACGTACACATAATCGTCAGTAAATATTGGTTTCCCATTTTTGTTTTAGGGAGTGGCCCAACACAATCCACTAGTACTCTACTAAAGGGTTCTTCGAATGCTGGTATAGGTCTGAGTGGTGCGGGCGGAATCTTTTGATTAGGTTTTCCGACCATCTGGCATGTGTGACACGAGTTACAAAAATTTACCACATCACGCTTAAGTTTGGGCCAGTAAAAATGGTTTAGAATTTTTTCATAGGTTTTATTTATTCCTAAATGACCTGACATGGCGGTATCATGAGCTATTTTTAGTATTTCTTGTCTATAAACCTTTGAAACTACTATTTGACTTATTACCTTCCACTCCTCATCCACATTAGCATCTAGTGGGCGCCATTTTCTAATTAAAATTCCATCGTTCATAAAAAAAACACTCCCTAACTTCTTTTGTTTCCATTTTTGGTAAGGCGTTATTTTTGAGGAGGCAAATTTCTGGGTCGTTCCCTTGTTCACTTATAAATTGGTCCCTAGTTAATTCGTCCGTTTTATTTTCTTCTGGGAGATTTAATTTTATTTTTTTACTCGTATTATTCTGTTGTTCTAACAGGTGGGATATGAAAGTTTCGTCAAGTCGTAATTCATCGTTTGGTATCTCTAGGTGTTCCTTTTCTAGTCGTTGTTTTCTTGTGGTCGCTCTGGTAATAGCGCATTCCGGGTAAATGTCGATGCGTTCCTCCCCCACTGTTTTATGGTTTACTGCTATCTGGTCACTGACAATGGGATCAGCTATTACTCTCCCTCCAGCTAAATCATTTCCTAGCAGCAGTGACACTCCCTGAATCGGTAATTTGGATCTTACGCCCACGATAACTGGGCCAGTTAATAATTCCGATTTTAGGATAATTTTGTGTAGGGGCGCTTTATTTATAGTCATTCCTACCCCTTGTAATAATACAATATCTCCGGTAAAGGTAGATTTCGATAATGGAAGCACGCCTTCTAATATTAAAGTTTGCGACGCGCCAGTATCCCGCAATATTTTAATCGGCTTGGCTTCTTTAGGGTCGTTAATATACACATAACCCTGGGATAAAAATGGCTCATATCTTTTCATGTATGAGTTTTTTTCTTTCTCGCTTCTCCCTAGCTTTGGGGAAGAAGACTGGTAAATACTATCGTTTCTCGTTTTGTGTGTAATAAAGGCATGTGGTTGAAACTTATTTTCTTCCCTTTTCCTTTTTAAGATCCGACACTCGGATATAAAGTGGTTATCTTTCTTGCAATAAGAGCAGAATATTTTATTTTCTCTCGGAACGGGTGCGGGCGGGACCCTTTGATTATAATTTTTTATTAAATACGTTAGGAACACGCGGCTCGGTTAACCTTTTCTCTTCTGTACGAAGGTTTGACTGGTTTTTTGTTATTTTATTTCTTTCCCAACACCTGTGGGTTAAATTATACGTATCCGCCATTATAACTGCCTCCTTAACGGTTTTAATTTCTCTTTCGTCAACTCGCATTTGAATTTCTTGTGGGGCGCATTGTTTAAATTCTTCGATGAGAATAAGTTGGCGTAAGCTATCATAGTCATTATTTACGTTTTTCGCTCTAACCCATCTATCGAAGAGGTCTTCTTTTTCTCTGGCAAATTCTACATAAGTCTGCCGCTCAAATTTCCTATACTTCCGGAATTTCTGCCTATATGTTTCGGGTACTAACTCGTAAGCATTTAATATGGCGTTTTTTATTGTCTTATAATCCGCGGCATCTTCTAGACTAAGCGCAGAGTAAACCTCGGCGGCTCTTCCCACTAGCACGGTTTGTAATAAGGTTGACCAGTACGCATACGGCCAATTTAAGTTTGATGCGATTTTTTCGAAATGAGGGAAATATTTGTCTACTGTTTTTTCACAAAAACTAGGCACTAGTCTAACATTTTATGCTGCGTGAAACGATGAAGCATTAGACTGTTGACTTCCATTACCCTGTAATTTAAGTCTTTCCAGCTCTATTCTCTCTTGCATTTTTCGTTTTTCCTTCTCTAGTTCTAACTGTAGTTGTCTCTCCTGTATTTATAATTTCTTTAGTTCCAAGGTGAGTGGCGTATTATTTTGTCCGTCTCCCTCGCTTACGGTAGCGGTTTCTAGAAGGTTGTTTTCTATTAATATTTTTTCTACGATACTTTTTATTTCGACCTTTTCATATTCGGGTCTGTATCTATTTCGAAGAAATTCGCAATTTCTACTAATTCTGCTTTTCGTAGTTTCCTGACTTTTTCGCCCAGGTCGGCTAAACTTAAAAAATTCTCTACAGAAAAAGACATGATAATAGAAGAGCCCACTTAGTACGTCAAATGGTTATTATAATTTAATTTCTCTTTTTTCTAGTACTTTTGCGAGCGAGAGCCCTCCCAAATTATCTGCACAAATCCCTGACACGAGCCCCCAACTGTTACGGGTGCGGTGGCTAATCACAACGCCGTAACACAGTATTTGCTATCGTAAGCAAGAGTAGGGAAAAAGGTTTTGAGGGAGAGTTATAAAAATACAAGAAGCAGATATTTTATATAAAAATAGGGAATTTATTAAAGACACAAAACATACCAAAACAAGATAGGCTGACAGAAATATTTATGAAAGTAGTATTTAAACAGGACAAAAGGGGATGAACACAATATTAAAATATGAGGGAAAAAAGGGTAACAAGAGGAAGGTAATTATAGTAGGGAAAACTAGGCAAAGCAATAATCTATTCTCGGAACTTAATATATAATATGATATTCAAGACGTTTGGTCAAATGATAAACAAAAGTACTTTACCCTCCGTCGTAGTAACAGGGATGACCAAGTTTGGTAGTAGGTGGATTCTGGTGATAGTGCGTTGAGGTTAAAGTTCTTACGACGCCTTTGAACAAATCCGCCGGGGAGAAAGGCTGCCTGTGGAAGCTACTAGCTCACTCTTTCTCACTGCCGTTAAGCTGTTACTCCCAGCGTTTTATATTCATAAAGGAGTGTATATTTCTTAGACCTCTTTTTCTTTCCTTTCTTTTCTTCTTCTTCTTCCTAACCTTTCCTAATTCTATTTTTAGGCATGGGGACAACCTGAATGACCCTAGGTTCTGTACCCAGTCCATTCAAGGTCAAAGGTTATACTACGCCTCTTGTTACAATATATTGTATTATATCTTTTATTTTCGTCTCTTGGTTTTACTGAATTACAGGACAATAATTTATCTAGTCTGGTGGGGTATCCAGTTTCGTGCTGTTACTTGAGGTAGCATCACTCGGAGAAGGTGCACCATTCCTCGTAAAAGCTTATATGGGTTAGCGATAGTGAGGAGATCTTATTTGGGCAGCGAATACAAAATGTGATTATGAATATTAGGTAGGGATTTACTTCTATGGAAAAAGCATCCGCATGCCAGGTTGTTCTGACAAACCCCTGTACAGAGAGACCTTACGCACTCGTGGACAGTGTCTAGTAGGCATTCAAGTTCTCCCCTAGGCATTCAAGTTCTGTATCAAGAAGGAGATGACTGATCACCTGAATTTTTAAATACGGGAAATACAAATGAGTTTGTCCAGGGTGTTAGGAAGCAATTCTCCTAAAGTCAACGCTTAAACAGCTTTGTAAATATGTGAGGTAGTTCTAGTTGAAGCTTTTTAGCACTATAATTGGAATGTCGTCAAGGCCAGTTGCTTTACTAGAATGGACGTTTTTAATAAGCTTAGCAACATCACGCATATATATTTGTGTGTCGCATAGCGTGTGTGTCGACACAAGAGGAAATATACGGGGTTGGTGGCCCTGATCGCCTATGGTAGAATTAACTGCAAAGTTCTTGGCAAAGAGTTTGGCTTTGTCCAGTGATAACGAGATTACCTCAGGTCCATTGATGATGGGTACGATAGAGCATCCCGTTGGATTGTTGTTTTTGCACGTAAGTATATTAAATATAAATGATGAAATTTCTGCTTTTCAAATTGATTGTTTTATTATTTTAATAGGGTAATTACTATAAAGAAAGTGGTGGCTAAAATCTCTACTTATTTGTTGTACTCGATCGGTTCTGAGTAAAATCTTTTGACGTGTAGGCACTGGCTGTAGATGATAGATCCTTGTGCATTGATAGGGGATACATCTATTAAAATTGAAGTAAGCATAGTCGCCGGTAGGTTTGGTGTAAAATGATGTGGCGATGTGATTGTTGGTGATAGTAAATAAGACGTCTTAAAATAGGATTTGTGTGGCGGAGTGTTCTGTAGTAAATGCTGTTGTGACAGATGTTGATGTTGTGATAGAAGTCCATCAATGTCTCTTTGGCGTGTAGTCAAATAACGAAAGTGTCATCTATGTACCTATCTTAGCGTAATGGTTTTATGTGGCAAGTGTGAACGTACTTCTGTTCAAATATAAGCATATATATGTTTACAATACTGGGAGCCATTTTTGATTCTCATGGTTATGTTTTGTAGAGGTTGATCTAGGTACATAGAAAGTGATAAAGACAGAAAGGAGCAGAAAGGGAGGCGTCACGTATTCAATATACAAAAATTCATCGTTTACATTTTATTCTATTTTATAATTTTAGAATAAAAAATATATGCTTATTTCATATGATGGGGAGAATCGAAACTGCGCATTTGATATTTTCAGATTGATATTTTCTCAACTAAATAATTTAAGCTCAAGTCGATTTTAAAATAAAATTCATCACAAAAATGAAGTACTTGGAGCCTTTAAGAACAATGCCTCCATATGCACTCAGAGGTTGTACTCGTAGATCTTGGTCACAGAGACTGCGTGGAAGTATGATATAAATTCCATCAAAGTAAGATATTTAATGTTTTGAAGACGATTCAGTCCTAATAGGCCTCTTATTTATATAAAAGTTGCAACCTGAAACTTGTAAGCGCTTCCATTGCGTCCATCAACAATTGCATACATTAGATTTAATTGCCATAAAAACGGCAAAATATATGACATTTTAAGTTATGTCATCATAGCACTCTTTGGGGATGCACTTGAAGATTAAAGAACATTTATATTTTTATTTTTTGCATCGGAATAGAGATATTGATTTGGTAGATTTGATAAATTTAGACCGTTGGTGTACGCGTGATTATCAAAACCTTTTCAAACAAAACAACATTTCTACGAGAAATAATTGACGATTTAAAAAAATATTTCGCCCTTTCTTGCAATACCAGGTTCGTAGCTGTTCAATGTGGTATAAAAGTTTTAGCGAACATACAAACACATACACATAGAAACTGATATTTATATATTAGATTTTTTTTTTAATTCCAAACATTTTTGGTTGATGATTTATTCCATATTGTCATATCTTTTTCAATAGTTGTGCATGCAGTATAAAGAGAAAAGTTTGGAAAACGCAATATGAGATATTTTGTCAATCGTTTTAATGAATTCAAGGGAAAACACATTTCTTCTGAATATTTCTTATTCTTAGCAAATACAAAGCATTAACATAGCATAGCGTGTTGACAGATGTCATTTACTGCAAGATAATCAACACAGTTTCCGTCTGTGAGTGTCGGCTATAAATCAATAAAACACGGGGACACTTCACAAGCAAATTATATTTTCTGGCATCTTTGGTTAAGTGATTTCATTGACAAAAGACAGATGGTAAAGTCCACACAGATGCTATTAACATCCAAATATAAACCACAAGTAACTGGTATATAATGCATAATATATGTAAAAATGATGACGCGCTGTGCAATAAAGTCCCTCTTAAATTATATAACTTATATTTTAGTTGCGTGTACGTGAATAATTTCTTGGGTGCTATTTCGGACTGTAACTTATAAATGCTGATTTAAAATTTTTTCAAACCCACTATGCTTATTTAGTAACAAATACTTTGTACAAGTTTATGAATATGCAGTTTATAATGCAATCTCTATAACTATCAGGTATACAAGATAAATTCATACGTAAAAAAAGACACCGACATGAAAAATGACATTTGAAGGAATTCCACTCACGTTTAAGCAATGTCTAATTAAACATCCAACTATGTGTACATTTAAATTGCTTTTGCTGTTTTAAGCTTTTTTTTTGTCATGAATCATGAGGTAATACATTATATAACTTTTGTTTTGAATGTCTTTTGCGCCTGGTGCAAAAATTGTTTCACAAACATAATTTTTTCATCAATATACTAGGAATGTAGTTATGTTTACATATTTGACCAACTGACAATCGACTTATGACAATCGGCGTATTGCTTGGCATTTGGGTCAAGATCAAAGTGCAGTACCTGTTCTTCAGATGCTACACTTCAATTTCTTGTTCTTTGTTTGTGGAGGAGAAATCCTTCACGACTGAGACAATTTTTATTTTTATTCCTTTGCTCCACATAAAGAAACGACCCTGGTGTCTAACTCTGTCCCGTGGGGAGGCATTGTACATAGGGAGAATCGACTTATTCCGAGTTTCAGAGAAAGCGGAATATTTACATGTAGATTACAAAGACATATGTAACGATTAAACAGACAAGTAATCCAACATATTTCTGTAGTAATTTCATTATCTAAGATTTATTATAATGGACAAATGCTTCAGGAAATATCAACTCGACTGTATGCGTTACATACAATTTTGTTAACTCAGCTGCTTCTTTAAGGATTCTACACGGCATTGTTATATTTGATATACGGTGGCTCGATGCATGGGCGAATAAATGTAAAATAGAAATCCCTTATGTTCAAGTTAGTCGTATATTTTATACATTGTCCATTTTTCGACATTGGGTATTATATTTAACTCAATTTTAGAAGCAGTGCGTACATTTTCAACGTTCTGTGTTAGCAAACGACCAAAATGTGTCAATAAATGTTTCAGAATTTGTGGCTGCAATGAGATCGATTAGGAACGTAGAAAGTCGAAAGATAATTGCTTTGACAGATTTTATATGCACTTAAACTGCAAAAAGCCTTAAGGGAATTTGAAAAAGTTTTGAGTGAACATAAATATTAAATTTTAGTAGGTCATTCGCAATCCCTGGCTCGGGATTAATATTAGTCTAGACGTAATGAACAATGATGCAACAATAGTTTTTTTCTATAGATGACAATATATATATATATATATATATATATATATATATATATATATATATATATATATATATATATATATATATATATATATATATATATATACTATAAAATAAAATGATCGCAGAAATTACTCTCTGGACCAAAATACTGTGGGTTTGCAACAACATATGCGTTATTTATTATGTCTACATTATTAGTCCCATTTCTATGTAATATTAGAACATTTTGCATACATTAAGTTATTATACTAAAATCCTACATTACATCCCAGGAGCAACTTCATCACAATCTCACCATCTATAGACGAAGTAGATTCTATTTTTCTCTCTAAATCTAAAGTCCTCCCATCACACCAATGAAGACCGGGAAGATATTCATACTCATTAGAACTATATTACCCTTGCACCCTGCTTAATTGAATCATACACTCATAGACATACAATTACCTTTCAACTTCCTGATTCGAAAAATAATTTCTCCCTACTTACATTCCTCATTGACTGAGAACATAGAAATCTATTATTCACACACACCTTCTTACAAAAAATAAACACGTCAAGCCTTTACAAATATGGTTGCTACACGAAGCAATGCGTTTCTGACTATTAAACCAAATAAAAACTATTATACGCTTATAATCATACATTTACGTACTCACCCCTCACATTTACGCACAACTGCCCTCTTCCAACCACCCTCAATGCAAAAACTCTATGAGAGAAAATATATAACATACACAGATAGCATTGTACTGAGGAAACCGACAACGATGTTATTTATTTTATTAGGAGAGGATTCACTTTTTCTTAACGGTCAGTTTCCTTATATAATTTTTCAATACCTATGCACACATTAAAATCACGTAGATACCCCCCCCAAAAAAAACATACAAAAACAACCTGAAACAGTTTTAATTACGCTTACTATTGTTTACTTCCGATTTCTGCATTAGCCGCTTAGAATTCAATTAAGGCAACAATATCGTATGCATGTGTTTGATTAAAGACAAATCATAGAGAAATTATTGACTCACTTTTCTTTAACCTGGCGACTTTTTTCCTTTGATTACATAGTATTTTCGCCTCGGAATCTTTACAACGATTACCAGGGGTGAATATGGAGCAAATAGTTAGACAAACCCAACCCTCTTACCAACTACTAGGATGGGGTGTCTATTCAGAGAACCGTGCTTAATATAGGGATTTGTGGGTGACCAGATCAGATTGGGGATTTCCGTTCCGAAAGCCATTCTTAACATGAAGAGGTCAGCGGTTCAGTGACAACAACAACAACAACAACAACAACAACAACAACAACAACAACAACACGAATGGGAATCTAAAATATATACAAATAAAAATAACGTTGCGTTACGTTATGTATGGGAGAAAATTGGGGGAAAGCGATTGAAAAATAGCAACGTTATATTTCTCGAAAATCCTAGAGACTAATCACGCTCAAATGAATATTTAATATTTTACAACCGGTACTGAAATATTACAGTAAATACTGTTTTAAAGATTTATTTCGTTTTGCAGACTTTATTCAGAGGTCTAAGGTTTTTAATAAATTTATGTGTTCTTATGACATTATCAACCTGTTTACTTGCGTCCCGATTTTAAATATCTATACAGATTTTTTATACCGCCTCCTCCCATTTCTGAAAGTATATTCGCTGAGCTCATGAAATTTGCCACTACATCTGTTGAATTCAGTTTCAACGATGTAATCTATCGGCAAATAGAAAGTGTATCGATGTGCTCAGTTTTAGGTCTGATAATGGCGAATATTTCTGTGGGTTTCCATGAAGAGCAATTGCTCTCTGGACCCATGAAACCTTTGGTCTAGTTTCACTATGTGGACGACCCATCTTGCCTCTTCAAACAGAGACAAATAATTTTTACTTCTGACTTAATAAGATGCATCCTGCGTTACAGTACATTTATGAAGGAGAGTCTAATTCGTCTCTAGCTTTCCGCCATGTATTGGTAACGAAAACACCATCCAGTTACCTAACACCAATATACCGTAAACCTATATTTACGGGACTGTATACACGCTGGGATTTATTTTGCTTCTGAAAACGTAAGATAAATTTAATGTGGACCCTTAGACATCGTGCCCTTATGATCTGCTCAAAATCAAAATTGGATGATGGATTAAAAATAATTACTGATATCCTTATAAGGGTTCACTTTTGGATGTGATTAGATACAAAGGAAAACAGCAGAGTCCTCTGTAACTAAAATTAAAACGATTAATATCTGCCCAGTATAGCTGCGTTTACCTTGGCCGGGAACAGTGAGAAATTTGAAAAGCAATTTAGCTCGACAGTGCAAAATTGTTATTTTGCTTCAAATGTACGTGTTCTGTGCTCTACGAAAACGTAAATGCCATCCTCCTGAAAAGATGTTCCACCCCCTCATCATAATAATAATGTAATTTACAATTTTGAATGTAATTGTAGTGCCCACTATGTGGGTCGAACAACATATAGATTGGATGGAAGAGCCCAACAAAATGTACCTACCAAAATCAAAAATGGGACATACCAAACAACTGACGTAATTGCCAATACATGCGGGTCTTCAATTACTGACCACCTTATAAAAAAAAACCCGTCTTGTGCCGCAAACTTTAGCATGAATTCTTTTTCAATCCCGAGTCGTGCTATCTCATTGTTTGTTTTAAATATCTTGGAGACTATTAACGTTTTGCTGATAAGGTCTTCTCTCTGTAAGCAGAAGGAATGTCTCTTAGGTTTGAGCATGATTAGTCTCTACGATCTTCGAGTAATACAACGTTGCTGTATTTCAATCGCTTTCCCTCATTTTTTTCGATACATGACGTAACGCAACGTTATTTTTATTTGTACATATTTTCGATTCCAATTCGTTTTTTTTTTTCGCAAATCCCTCGATAAAGCGAGGGCGAAACCGGTCAGCGGACTCCCCAATTATTTCTTCGCTTTTCTTCGCCCTTTAACTTTATTTTAAACGTTTTAGTCATGAACGTTCGTTTTCCTTTCATGATTGCATTATATATATATATATATATATATATATATATATATATATATATATATATAAAATGCTCTTAACATAAAATTCCAGCAAACGACTAGTTTTCAAGATATGCAGAAATTATAATTAATATAAAAAAGTGGACGATCACTTTTTTATATTAATTTAACGAAAAATGGACACCCACTTTACAGCTTACTTTTTTTTGGGGGGGGGAGGGAGTCGTTTGTTATTTTTATTAGGCGTCGTTTTTTTTTGTAATTGTGGCCTGGTAGACATACACTAAATCATCTTTAAATACTTGTATTCTATATGTTTCGGGTGTGCCGGAAACGAATATCGCATTTAAACTTTCTGCAAAATAGTATTTTTCGGGTATTAAGGAATCTAATTATTTATCATATAATGGTTGCTATTGTTGTACCCGCAAGCGCCCATATTTTTACTTAATATCTTGAAACGTCCTTATTAACAGAACATTTTAATGCGATATTCGTTTTAGCACACCCGAAAATCTATGCAAAACAGCTTTTTAAGGTAGGTTCTGTTCTAATCTACCAGACCTAAATAAATACCACCCCTAGAAAAATAATAGACGTCAACCAAAAGGTGGTCATATAAATAGGTGTTCATCTCATGTTAAATTAATAAAGAAGGTATTTAATACGCGTTTCATGGAATTTTGAACGTTATTTTTGTTTACAGCACTCCTGAAAACCTCTAATAGTGGAAACTTTAAAGGATTTTTGAGGGTGGAAAGATACTGCACCTTTACCGAAACATTTTATGGCTGTAGAAATGGACGAAACATGATGGATGATCTCGCTAATGTGCGACCTTAAGTAAATATGTTACATAGGCCATACACAATAAAGGTCATTACATGTCCAACGAGCTTTTATTTGCTAAATTCTGATATATGTCAAAGTAAGCTACAAAGAATATATCCACTACTGTTATGGAACAGCCGCCTGTTCTTGTAAGTAAGTAAATATGAGATAGGACAGCCGAGGATTCGAACTTGCGAAGCTAGAGTTGGAATTGAGAATTCCGATTATAAGGTAAAATAAATAATAAGGATGTTATTGAAAATTGAATGTAGAATTATCATTGTTTGGTTCGCATTAAATAGTTAGATATCTGTTTATTTAAATAGGAATGTAATGAAATGAAATTAAAATAAGGAATCTAGATCAGAACAATAGAAAATATTAAACCTATTTGTAAAGTAGGGTAGAAAAATCGGGTTGAAACATGTAACAATGCATGCTTAAACAGTGAGGCATGTCAGGCCATGTGTCTAATATGCACGTGTTGGTCATGCAATGACATCATGGGTCTCAATATAGAGAGCTTTGGTCAGTCAGTAAGGCAGTGAGTCAGTCAGTCAGGGGACAAGTGAGAAGAGTGAGTCAGGGACAGACTGACATCGAACCATGGGAAGCGAAGGGGAGAAGAAAGAATCATGTAAAGATTTGAATTGCTTGATGCAAAGTCATTGATCGGTCGAAATGGAATAAACAAACAACTTCATCTTTTTCTATCTGCGTCTTCGTGTTGTGTTATTTAACAGAAAAGTTATTGTCAATTTATATTATAAGAACTTTGTGAAAATCATCGTCTCAAAAATAGGTAAAATAATGTGTTATAATGTTATAGAAACACTCCCATTCACAGAACTGTCAAAAGTATAAATGTCAAACGCACTATCTCTCGGTCTATCTATCAGTATATATCTAAATTCTCCTCTCATTGTGTATTACAGGTCGTCGGCTCTCCTGTATCTTTATATATAACACCTGTCTCTCTCTTGATATATACGCGATATATCTGCCCAATACTACTGTAGAGCAAATATGCGTTTTATTTTTTATTACAGTATTTTTCTGTTAAGTTACATTATTGTTTCGGCTACACGACCGTTTTTTGGCCGTCATATAGCTTCCTCAGACTTTTACAGAAATGTTCGTTTATAATGGAATAAAAGAGTGAATGATGTAAGGGGAGGGGTGCGAGAAAAAGCGGAAAAAGAGGGAGGAACTAATGGGAAAAAGTGGGAGGGAGTGCTTGGTATGTCGGTAATGTTTTAGTTTCCCCACAACCACCTAATGTCCTTAAACTCCAATACTAAATATATATCAGGTTATTGTGTCTCAATGTGGTATAAACGAAATAAAAAAAATAGAAAAGAGAAAGTGCATGTTTCTTATATGCCTAATTTCACAATCCGTTTGGTTGTTCCATTTTCTGCGTCTTGTTTAAAGGTTGTCTCCTTTACTAACTCTAAAAGACGCAACATATAATTATGAATATATTAATAGCAATCATTGTAAAGATTGTCATTTAGCTTTGTAACTTGCTACCGACGTAAAATATTTTAACTGCGCCGCCTAAAATATTTTATTCTATTTTTCAAAAATATACAAAGATATCAATACATATTTAACAAATAAATATATTTTTATAATTCAAAAAGACAGGTTCAACTATAAAAAAATTGTAAAAAATACATTTATGCAAAATATTGTAAAGTATTGCATTTTTCGGTATTTTCATCACGTCCAAGTACAGTAGCATATTATTAAGGTGTCACGTGCCCAGTTAATTATATAGCCACTTCTTTACAAAGAAAACCAAATAATTTACTAAAAACAATTACTAGAACGTTATAATCAAAAAGTGATCTCCAGCGTTAAATTTTTATGAAACAATGAAAAGGAGGAAAGAAGGGTGGTGTTGACAAAGGAAAGTCCGTGGTTTGTATTATGTATGTGTGTTTAAAAAACGAGGGAAGGAAAGCACAGTTTAGAAGCCGAACGTAAAAGTGTTGCATGTCCAGTATTTTTGTAAAAAAATAAACTTTCGAAAAAAATATTTTTATAAGTGATTGTACTATTTATTTAGATAAAATACTCGCATTTCAGCCCGGCGTTGCTCGGGTGTTTGGAGGTTTATGTTGAACAAAAAAACGGTCAATTTTTTAAAAACTTTGACCCCTATTATGACCCCTTAACATTTATTGTTTTGGGCTAAAATAACCTTATTAAGTTAGATCCATGTCCAAGGAATCTATATCTAAAATTTCAAGTGTTTAGACCCAAAATTGGCAGAGGAGTTTGGTAGAGTTCTCAAAGTTAAAATCGTTGAACTTTGACCCAATCGTAGCTACATTTCTGGCTGAAAACGGATTACAGAGATTTTCTCAAATCTCAGTACGCGGTATATCAAATTTCAGGTCTGTAGACTGAACATTGACAGAGTTTTTGCGTTGGAAAATGTACACAGACAGACACACGGACACGTTCACTTTTATAGATTAAACAAAAATATATACGTACTAGCATGGGTGCCCGGCGTTGCCCGGGTATTTGGAGGTGTATGTTGAGCCAAAAAAAAGCGGTCAGTTTTTTTTTTTAACTTTGACCCTTATTATGACCCCCTTAACATTTATTGTTTTGGGCTCAAATCAAGTTATCCGTATCCAAGGAATCTATATAAAAAATTTCAAGTGTCTAGACCCCAAATTGTCGGAGGAGTTTGGTAGATTTCTCAAGGTTCAAATCGTTGAACTTTGACCCCTTAATCGCCAAATTTCTGGCCGAAAACCGATCACATCGATTTTCGCAAATCTCAATATCTTGTATATCAAATTTTGAATCCGTAGACTTAAAATTGACAGAGTTATTGCATAGGGAAATATACACGGACACACAGATAGATAGTTAGCTTGATAGCTAGCTAGCTAGATAGATAGCTAGCTAGATAGCTAGCTAGCTAGCTAGATAGATAGATTGATAGATTAAGCAAAAATATATGCATATACATAAATATATATAAATATTGTGTGTCCGATAAACTTCTTACGCAAGTATTATGCAAGTATAAATCATGTAGATTATCTACATGAATATAATTACACGTAATAGTTAACTAAAGATGATCATACCATAAGAAAACCGAAAAAAAAATAATAGGGGATTAATTCAAATGAATGTTTAAAAGAATATGCAAATTAGCTAGATCTTTTGCAAATTAATTCAATTCCACGACCCATATATAATAACATTGTATTTTCTTTTTAAATAATCAGAAAAGAGGGGTTTTAATATGAATATCAATACACATGCAAAAGAAACACGAATTTATAGGAATATAGATAGATATAGATAGATAGATAGATAGGGGATAAACGTTAGTAACAGGTTAAAACGCTATAACAAATTCGTTTCCTAAATTAATGTCATGGAAAAAGCCGTAATAATTTTTTCAACCTGGTAAATATTTTAAAACAATCTATTTTTGTAATTTACATGAAACTTTAGTGTTTTATCGTTGAAACCCACGCCGAAAAAAGGTTAAGAATACGGATGAAAATGTATAGCCAGTAAACAAAGTAAATCAGATAGCGAAACTAAAATGTAACAACTATTTAAAAAAGAAATAATATATACTAAACGAATGAAGAAAGGAATGGAGAAAAGGTTGAAGGAGAAAGGCTGTCACGTGCCCGGTGATAATTCCCGTATAATAAAATAAGTTCTAATAAAAACTTATGTATGAAACACGGATTTATTCGATTTAAATGTTCTAGCAAAATTTCAAGGCAATACGGCTAGTATATTTTGTAGTTTACCTGCTAGTTACAGATCAACATATATATATATATATATATATATATATATATATATATATATATATAGTTACCATTACATGCACGAAAAGATGTAGTAAATTCACACATATACATGGACTAAAGATAAAATTCATTTCTACTCAGCTTTACGTATGTATAGCCTTCAATTAACATAGACATGGCAGCAATTCTCAAGTTGTAATAAACGATAAAACATACTCCAAACTAAAAATAAAAGCGAGGCATAATTTTTGTGGGATATTTTATTTTCAAAACGAATGTTCTTTTACGTTATTCTAGCAAATATATATCAAGCATTACATTCGCCATAAATCTTCCTATCTATATTCTAAATGCCATCAATCATTTCAACCCCTTGCCGCTGATGTATCGGCACTAACAAACTAGTTAAAAAAGACGACTCGGTACGAAATAATTGTGCTAATTTCCTATTGTTTTTGTTGTTTTGTTTTTTTTCATTTGTTCGGTGTTCAAAGGATTAAGATGTATTTTTTAATACAAAAGTATTATTTTTTACTTCAAAAATAAATCAAATATAAACTCTTGTATATTCAAAATTTAATAAATAGCCGACCTGTGGTTTATGATATGTTCCTGAACATATGTTGATGTATTATGGTTAATTATTATAATATATTATGAAATATCTTACTTATTATATTTAAAAAGTTAATAACTATTTTCTTTAAATATTAACACTGAAATATGCTCGGCATTTATATCAGAGCATCGTTAAAAAATAAAGCATTAGATATAGAAACAAAATATAGAATGTAACAAAGAATTCAAAGATACTAGAACCGAAGATAAGTCTTGATCGTATAGAATCTCTAATGTTTATAGGCATGCGTGCCAAAGTAAATAATACTCTAATTACGTTCTTATCCACAAGTTTGTTTGTTTCTGTAGAAATTGTTAACAATAGACCCAGAAAATATCAATTAGATAATCACGTGTGACTAAGTACACAGACAAAATCTGGAAAATGGAATGAGTTTTCCTCTTGCCTTTAAACGTGTCGAATAATCAAACAATATTAGCGATTCTGCAATACGTCTGCAGCTAACATATGCGTTCCGGAATACAAAAAGAGAAAAAGAAACAGGTTATCAGCGTCATCCAGAATGCAATTATCCAAGGAGATTAGATGCCAGTTTTCTCAGTGATATAAACACCCGAGAAACTTAATAATCCAACCCTAATGTTTTTCTGTAGTTAATTTAAAAGTGTTGGACATCGCAATAAAACGGGATAACGCAGACAAAAGCAACTATAATTGCCTGTCTCTTTGAAAAGAATGATTTATCATTAAACATGAGTTATGCACTGCGTTCCGGTGAAATCTGTACTGATAGCATAGAACCCACACCCAGCCTCATAATTGCTCAACGTGCTATCCTAATTCGTTCTGTTTCGAAAAATACACATATTTAAAGTTGAAAGAATGTTTATTAGAGCCACCTTGTTGCATCGATTTCTGTCATAAAAAGATTATCCACATACAACATATTCCCGTTAGATATGGATGAAAAAAAAAATGGGAAGAATAGCATCGAATGCCTTTAAGAAAATAAATGCGTTGTAAATCAAAACGAGAACTGAGGAAAATTTGTTTTGTTAGATTCTGTTGTTTTTATGGAAGGGAAACAAACCCATTTTAATATATGAATGTATAATTTTTTGTTTTATATTCACGTGTGTCCAGTTAGTGTGTGCGTAATGCACGTATCTTTGTGTTTGCAGTGGATGTTTCCCCAAAACGTGGGTATGTAGGTGTCACGTGCTTATCTCGATCGCGACAATTTGTTTGACTATCTTTCTCTTTTTTCTTACTTCGTTAGCGTGATTGTTGTTTTGGTTTGCAGGGCAGTGTTTTTTTTTTTTTGTAAATTTCGGCAGCAATAAAATATAAGTCTGACACTGACTTTTTTACATATATAATATTCTAGTTTTTGGTTTGCTCGACTTGTTTACCATTTTATATTACGTACGCGCGCGCACACACAAACACACATATATGTATGTATATGTATTTGTATGTACGTGTGTCTTAGTGTGCGTGTTACCTATAAATTACTTTAAAATAGTATGTAGTGTCATAACTCAATATCCTAAGATATTATTTCGACAACTCTCTTTAATACTGCAACTGGAAATATATTTCAAATAATCTAAAGTAAAAGATAGGCGAACATGTCACTTGCAATCAGTACAAAGTTACCGCGAACGATTTATATTCATATAAAAAAAACTTTAGCAAATCTATTCGAGATTTCTTTTAAAGACCTGATTACAAGATAATTGACGACGTAGTGAAAGTCTAGATTAGAACTGATTTCAAGAAGAATTTGGTTACTGCGTGTTGCTTTCAAGTTCATTCTAAATATCAATAGAGATGCATATGCCATACGAATAAGCGCATTTGAAGGCGAGCTTTAACTGCCAATATACGAATAATATGCTGTGATTTCTTGACTGATCAGTAACTGATTCGTATCTGAAGCGTATTTTAACATCTATACTTGCACATGTAATTTATTTGAAAATAGCTTTTTGCTGATATTGTAATATATAGAAAAACAATGCATAATTGTGTGAATTTAGCAAATCTAATGTCATCCATTTTAGTAATAAATTAGTTAATTTCAGGAATAATGGTAAAGATTTATTCATAAGGACAGTTTTGGAGCTTATCTGATGAAATATTCGAGGGAATTTGATGTATATATTCATATCATTCTGTAAGTATGTTTCTCCATAAAAAACATGACACGAAACTTTTGATTTAAAAAGATGTTCCCAAAATGACAAAATAAACATAGTAATACAATGTGCACCCGACATTGTAATTCGTTCTTGCTTTATAATTTAGTTGAGTTATAATATTCTAGAGAAAATCATACTTATACATTTACACATTCCACATATGTGTCTCTTTCTTCGTGTGAATAATTGTTTGCAACGCTTGTATCACGTCGATTGTTTGGTTATTTTATTACACATTTCGCAGATACTAAGGATTTTTCACAAGGAAATCTCACAGTAAACTTTACTTTTCATTAGATCATTAATATCTCTGTACATGAGTTTGTTTCTGTTTCTTTCAGATGAATTGCATTAATATCTATATCTCTTCACATATCTTTCTATGGAGAAAAAGGATAATGCGTGTGGTTTGTTAATAGACAAAATAGTCATTAAAACTGTTCATATGAAATTGCATTGGGCTATAATTCGGGCTATGATGTCGGCGATCATCATCAATATGGTAAAACTATTTTTGTCGTTAACTCCAGTTATGTCTGCACCAGTAATCAACTGGGCTAGCATAGATGACATTTGCATTTATTGAATGTAATTGCTCCCTAAATTCTGAAATATCATACAGTGTATCTTAAAATTATTATAAGCAATTAATAATACTTTTAATTTTAGTGTTGTATATCTATCCATGTTGTATACAGGCTGCGTTTTCTATATACTCCGAAGCTTTTATGGGTTGAGCAGAGTGAGAAATGAAACCGTTGTCATTAACGTACACCGAATAAAAAAATCTGATATTCTTTATATAAAGACTTAGCGCTATTTTCGTTTTGAATTACTTATCGTGGCTATGTTCGTTGGGAATGCAAGAAAAAACAAAAATAGTTTTCACTATTCAGCAATAACATCCAGTGTGAATAAACCCGAAGATGATCGGAGATTAAATCGGCCGAAACGTTGTGGATAAAACAACTAAAATTAGAATAATAGCCAAAATAATGCAAAACTACTTCACATCTTGTGAGTAATGCACGAGCAGAGGCAAAACCCAAAGATAGTGAGTCAAATACGACAACCATTAGATCACGTGACACGACTTTTACGAAGTGTTTTCAAATCTTCTTATTCTGAACATAAAGAAGTTGTCATGTTTCACAGGCGCGCATTCGCATTCGTGAAAAAAAGTTGAAAACAGATAAAAATCTGATGTACAAATTTTCCAATTTTGATCCCTTACTATACCCTTTTTCCGAATAGATTTTCACGTGTCTGATTATTCTATATACAGAACTACAAGTCTGTAGATCTAAAATTTGTTGAGTAAATAGGTTTTAAAGCGTTCTTACATACACACACCAATTCTCTTCTCACTCATATATATATATATATATATATATATATATATATATATATATATATATATATATATATATATATATATATAAGTGAACGTGTTTGTGTGTGTGTCTGTGTGTTTCTGTGTGTGTGTCTGTGTACATTTCCCGACGCAATAATTCTATCAATGTTTAGTCTACAGACTCGAAATTTGATATACAGAGTACTGAGATTTGGGAAAATCGATGTGATCGGTTTTCGGCAAGAAATTTGGCTGTTAAGGGGTCAAAGTTCAACGATGTGAACTTTGAGAACTCTACCAAACTCCTCCGACAATTTTGGGTCTAAACACTTGATATTTTATATATAGATTCCTTGGACATGGATCATACTTAATAAACCGATTTGAACCCGAAATAATAAATATTAAGGGGTCATAATAGAGGTCAAATTTAAAACAATTGATCTTCATTCTATTTTTTTTTTTTTTTTTTGCTCAGCATACATCTCCAAACACCCGGGCAACGCCGGGAACCCATGCTAGTATATCTATAAAAGTGAAAGTGTCTGTCTATCTTTGTGTCTGCGTATCTGTGTATCCGTGTGTCTGTGTATGTACATTTCCTTACGCAATAACTCTGTCAATTTTTAGTCTACAGACTCGAAATTTGATATACAGGGTACTGAGATTTGGGAAAATCTTTGTGATATGTGTTCTACCAGAAATTTAGCGATTAAGGGATCAAAGTTTAACGATTTTAACTTTGAGAACTCTACCAAACTCCTCCGACAATTTTGGGTCTAAACACTTGAAATTTTATATATAGGTTCCTTGGACATGGATCTAACTTAATAACTTGATTTGAGTCCAAAACAATAAATGTTACGGAGCAGAATAGGGGTCAAATCTAAAGAAAAATTGACCTCCGCGGTCTCTTCCAAATTACTCAAACAATTTCTGGTCTAAACATTTGAAAGTTTACATAAAGGGTATTCAGAGATAGTGCAAGCTTTTTCATCTGTTTGGGTCGAAAATTTTTAGTTAGCAATATATATCTGTATGTATGATGTAGGGTGAATACAAAAATGATATCATGTGAACGGACAGTCTGGTGAAGGGTAAAATGACTTTTTTATTCACTCTATTCCCTCTGCTTCACTTTTTTCTATCAGATTTATGACTTACTTTTAGTTTCATTTAATACTTTTGCAAGCAAAATCCGATCCCGCATTTTACTAAATCCTACCCTCTGATGAGAAGGAAAGTATTTCTTCGAAACTCCGCAGATTAAGGACTATTATTTAGTGTTTCCTTTTTAAAATTAAATACGTTTTTAACTCTTTTTCCAAGTGTTTCTTTTATTAACTACTTGTTCTTATATATATATATATATATATATATATATATATATATATATATATATATATATATATATATATATATATATTGATAAAGCAGTCTTCCCCAAATAAGTACTCGGTAGTTTACTTTTATCTATTGATTTCTGCAACATTGTCTGTGCTGATTTATTCGATTTAGACGTGTTCCAAATAGAAAGGAAGAGGATTTGTCATTTTCTTATACTTGTTACAATTATGCTCATCCATGTACACGGAAAAAATCACTTTTATAAGACATATTTTATCATCTTTATTTTCAATCATACAATTGTAAATTTTCTACCTAAGCAAGGGCGCCTGCTATTCTTACACATTTTTAGTCTCATTTCGATAACAAATAATAACATGTTAGCTATTCATTCTGGTGTTCTTACTGACCTGAATCAAAGATTAACACAATTGCATTCATCGAATATTAATGACTCGTTTTCTTTATGAATTTATTTAAAATGACAAGGATTATACTTCTTCATCGCCGCACCGGCGTATATGTTAATAACGTAGTTGTTTTTTCTAACAGAAAAAAAACACGTTGTATGTAGAAGCAGTAGAAAAGGAAAGTGAAAACTTTGGTGCAATTTTTCTTCGTGAATGAAAATTATTTTTGGATCATCGCAAGCACCCAAAACAGAGGGCTGCTTAGCTGTAAAACACACAACAAAACTCATACCGTAAATCCCACAGCAGTTTTTGAAAAACTAATCAAATGAGAAGTAGGAGAGAAGAAAGACTTACGCGTTCGCCGAACGTAACTGGCCAACTGCCACGCATTGTTTTCTTATGCCCCTTTCTTTAAACGAGATATAAATCCCCGTATACGTATTAGAGTCTGTGACAAGCTTACAACACGCTTCTAAATGCTAACGCGATAAGGTCACATGTTTAACTTTTATTCTTCTGTTTTGTAAGAGGCGATGTGGTTGGATAAAGCAAAATTAGGTTTAAATTTAAAAAGTATCTACTATTTTTACCTAAAAAATAAAGAATTAACGAAGTTATCATTTAAACTGATATTGATATAGTTTATTCGTATTTCTGTTCAAATAATAAGAGATCACCGTTTCTTTTGTAAATTTTAATAAACGATTTCAAACACGACCTTACTATGTTTTGTAATCTCAGTTGATAGAAATGTCCATCTCTTGTAAAGTTTATTTTACCTTTATCATTAACTGAAATTATTAAAAATTTTCGTATATATATACATACATATATATATATATATATATATATATATATATATATATGCACACACACACAAACACACACACACACATATATATATATATATATATATATATATATATATATATATATATATATATATACTAGCATGGGTACCCTGGGTTGACATGGAGTTCCGATTAGAGCGCACCTACTATACTACTCATTTTTATCATAGGCAACGAAGATACCCCTAGAACAATTACAAAAATAAAAGAACGGATAAAAACATATAAATGTAATCGCCCCAAAAAGGTGAAGTACGTGATACCCACTCCACCAGATATATCGGTAGAATGGATACAAAAAGAGGAAACTATTATCCGGATATTGAGCACTGTAAATGACCCCACACCACAAATAAATAATTAAAAATAAATCATTACAACTTTTCTTTCAATGAAAATATTACCCGTGCGATAAAAAGAAAAAAATTAAGCCAAGTAGGCAGAATCCATAAAAAATGAAGATTTAATGTAATTTCCCCTCTCCGAATTGAATTTGTCATATTTTGGGGTTCGTTTTGTTTACGAATTGTTAGGTGAAAGTACAGAAAAGTCTCATAAAACTGAATTAAATTTATCGTTATTTTATGTTTCAAATATATTCCCCTCCACCAAAAACAAAAACAAAAATTGTATTTTTCATGTTTTGCCCCCCCCTCGATCGCCACACTTGCAAAATGCTAGAGGTGACATTTCTCGTTGAACGTTTGGTGGCCAAAAAGTAGCTGCACATTTTACGTTAAATTTATATAAAAAAGTGACCCCCTACTCTACTATGTTAATTTTCTTTCTTTTTTTTTCTAAATTTCTACTTTCATATTATTTATAAAGGCTATTTTAACGTATTAGGCAAAACAAACAAAAAACAAAAAAAGAACACTGGGTCACGTCGTAAAAATTACATTTTAATTAGAAAATTAAGTTTGTAATCGATGAGATTAACGAGCAAAAAGAAAAAAGTGTAAATTGTGGAATTAAAGGGAGCAGTAGATATTTATTTTTTTAGGTGTTAAACGACGCTGAGTCATATCGTAAATTTTACCGATTTCCGTATAGCCGTTTAAAGAATAATAAAATAAACAAAAGCAGTTTTTCGTAAGTGTTTTGTTGTTTAAATATTTAAATAAACAATAAAAGCCAAACATTTTTCTATCAACATGGAATTATTCTTTCAAGTTAGAAACTTATTGAGATTACCAGATTAATTTATTGTGTGAATAGTTTGTTTGTTTATGTTCCGAAGTTTCTAGGAGTAAGTAACTCTAAAAAACATTTTTTTAATCGATGTTGGAATAATAATTCCGAATAAATTAAATATATTATCAATATAATTATTGTTAAACATTTATTTTAATTTTAAATATATCACTTGAAACAATTCTATCGCTAGAAACATTAACTAAGCTACCGCTATTTAATAAAATCGATTTTCTTAATGTAATATGCAAATGAGGTGATCACTTAATTGTATATTTTGCAAGAATCATACCATATATAGAAATAAATGAAACAGTAAAGTAAGGAAACTTTTGTATATATTAATCAAATTGTGAACAAACAAACAGACAGGAATACAAATTTATATATATATATGTTTAGACATATATTATCATTATTTTTTTTATTTATCTATTGGCACTTTTGTAGGTCTTAGTGAAGTACATAAAAATTTTGATATTAATTGTAATTTTTTAATTTTCATTGTTAAAAGTATATTTATAGTTAGAATTGGATTTTAAAGGTAGATATTGTACCCCTATCTCCTTCACTCTGTCTTTATCTCCTATATAATAACTTGGCTTAGGTCTGACGAGGCTGCTAGATCTTAAACATGGTCAAACTCCAAAACACATGTAACTGAACAGATAAAACGGTAAGAAAAAATAAAACACATATTTGCTCTGCAATAGTATTGAGCACTCTCTTAAGGTTTTTAATAATCACCAATTTTACTATATATATATATATATATATATATATATATATATATATATATATATATATATATATATAGTTTTGAAAATAATAAGCGGAAGTCTCTCACGAGCTCTTTCGGCTATCATCTTATCAGGAGAAAATCGATAACGTACAAAATAATATTATGTCCAAAATAAAGAGTTCTAATGGGGAACTTATTGAATGTGCCAAGAGTACGGAGACACTAAAATAAATTTATTAACGTTTAAAAACGATTAAAATATTGGCACAACGAGGGGAAAAAACGGGAGAAAAGATTCAAAGTTCTCCAAAGAGAAACAATGCGTTGGATGTTTCCTTTTGCCGGCACAAACAAGGTTGACGCACCGCAAAAGAGACAGACTCCAAAATCTTTAAATGGTTTTTGGAGTCTGCTCTATGTAGCGCCTCGAACCATTCTATTTTATATCTATCGGCACAGCACGGATTGTCAACCAAATGTTGGCCAATAGCAGAGTCCAAGGCTGCAGAAGGAGGGAGACCACCAGACCCCATCCTCCCTTGTCTGATCTAAAAAGTTTGGAACCTTGATATGCCCGGTTTATTTAAAATTACCGTGGATTGGGGAAAAGAGTAACAGACTTTCCAAACAGATTCGCAGAAGTATTTATGACTGCTTTTATTCTGTGTCCTTGCGTTTGGTATATACTACGATACCTGCTTTTCCGTCTTTTCGCAAGGATAGTTTGCCTTACATCCAAAATAGCAATATTGTATATCAATTCAAATGCCAGTGCATTGCTTGTTATGTTGGGCGAAAATCCTTGCATCTTTTGACTCGTATAAACACGCATGTTTCATCGAAGATCAGACAAGGGAGGATGGGGTCTGGTGGTCTCCTTCCTTCTGCAGCCTTGCTCTGCTATTGACCAGCATTTGGCTGACAACCCGTGCTGTGCCGATAGATATAAAATAGAATGGTTCGAGGTGCTACATAGAGCGGACTCCAGAAACCATTTAAAGATTTTAGAGTCTGTCTCTATTGCGGTGCGTCAACCTTGTTTGTGCCGGCAAAAAGGAAACATTCAACGCATTGTTTCTCTTTGGAGAACTTTGAATCTTTTCTCCCGTTTTTTTTTCCTCGTTGTGCCAATATTTTAATCGTTTTTAAACGTTAATAAATTTATTTTAGTGTCTCCGTACTCTTGGCACATTCAATAAGTTCCCCATTAGAACTCCTTATTTTCGACATAATATTATTTTGTACGCTATCGATTTTCTCCTGATAAGATGATAGCCGAAAGAGCTCTTGAGAAACTTCCGCTTATTATTTTCAAAACTGTATATAAATTCTGTACTTCCAAACATTTATATATATATATATATATATATATATATATATATATATATATATATTTATTTCTTAATGTTTTGTTGTACTGTTTAGCTTAAGAGAGAATATTTAAAAATTTAGTTTATTTTTGCAAATATCTTTAGGTATGAAGCTAAAAAGAAATTTTCCAAAAATAATTTCGGCTGAAATATTAGTAAATTCGATTTATTGTTAATTTTTATAATAATTTTACTGGCACTCTTGCATAATTTGATCCGAATTCTTGTGATTTCCCGTCAAGCCCGAATCGGGCGAGACCGGCAATCATCGGTGTCAGCCGGGCGTTATTCAAATGTTGAAACGCTAACTCGACTTTAAAAAGTTTTTTTTTTTTTTAATGATTTTAGTATTTTTATATTTTATGATTAGTTATTTTTAATGGTTTATTTAATTGGAATATTTTTTTGTACTTCAGTTTCTTGGAGTGTTTTAAGCCAATGAAAAAGCGATATGTAAATGAAAGCAGGCGACATTCGAATTGAAAGAAATCGACTGAACCCTAAAAAAAGCTGACAAACAAATATATTTTCAGACCCGCCAAACAGAAAAATTACAGGCAAGAAATAAATATCTGCATGCTAGAAAAACAAATGGAAATGCGGATGCAGACAATCTCATGTCAGGAAAGGGAATTGCTTTTCCAAAGAATGAGGTGCACCAATTGTAAACACAAATGTTTACTAAAAAAAAGATCGTGCGTAAAGGACAGCTTCCCCTGGCGATGTACCAATGGACAATGTAGACAATGGATATCATTGCTCACAGGATCGTACACTTTCTGGGAGAAACTTGTCAGGAGTATTTTCTTATGAATCTCCGGCAGATAGGAGGCCCTGTGGGGGCACACTGTAAAAATTGATGAATCTCTATTCAACCCAAAACATAACGTAGGGAGAATCTTTGAATCGCTCTTAGTCAAAACAGCGTAACAAGCAAGAATGCGGGACCAGCCGGGAGCTTCTGGATACATATTTACTTGAATTTATATGGAGACAAAATTTTGGAAAGATCCTTTTGTCTCCATCATAAATTACATTTCCGAAAACTACCCGGTTGGGGAGCTTCCTTTCATTTCCTTTACCCAATCACCTCCCTATTCGCTGTCGATGCCATATCAACAGTCGACCGAAGTAAAAGATTCCCAAGGAAATATCCTCACCTCAAGAAAGTTCTTCAGCCGGCAATTAACAACCGTAAAAAAAAAAAAAAAAAACGTTTTTCTATTTCTGTGTAATCCCCCCCTAAAACAAAACAACCTGACTGAACAAAAAGTCTTGAAAATAAAATTAAAAAAAAAAAACAAGAAAAAATACGGTTAAAGAAAAACAAAAACATTGTACTTACACCTAACATTTATAAGGGTAAACAATATTTTCTTGAAGATAACAATATTTACATAACTTGCTGTTGATAAATATTTTACAAAAAAAATACTAAAATAAAGTAAATAAACATATTTGTTTTTTTCAAGGTAGGTTTTTTGTTATGTTTTGATAATTTGCATTTGTATTTTTTCCAGTTTATTTTGCTTTTTCCTTAGTCTGCGTCTGTTACGCCACTCGGCTGACACCGGTGATTGCCGGTTTCGCCCGATCCGGGCTTGACGGGAAGTCACGAGAATTCGGGTCAAATTATGCAATAGTACCATTTTAGTAAACCCTCTAATGTACGATCAAAATCTGGCACAACTAAATATCAACTTCCGCTCCTGCTAATTCAAGCAACTTTAAACGTTGTTTCTATATGACAAACATCAGGAGCAATCAGTCGTAAATTCATCGAGAATAATTCTGGTCATACATAATTAGGAAAACCGATGTTTTCTTTTGCTCTTTTAAAACGTTTTTGGGGAAGGTTACTTTTTACATAAAGTCCACCTCTGCAATTTTCACTAGAATGACGATTTTTTATAGGGTTTGGATTATGTTGATTAAAAAAACTCCATTTCAATTTTGCGGAGACAAGTACTTTTAGAGATAATGGATGCAATGTTTGTACGCGATAAACAAATCTACTTCTCTCCCACCGATACTGCCACCCTCATTTTTTTATTTAGCATTTGTGGGTGGGTCTGCTGACAACGATTATCACGCTTACATTTTAGGGAATTATTCCTCCTTAAAACAGACCGTTGTCTACTCCGACAGCCGTTTTTCACATAGCGATGTTGGGAAGTCTATTCTGAAAGCTGTTATTAAGATTGGGATCTTTGAATGTATATTCCGAACGCTGTTCTGAACATGACAATATTCAAAGAAATGAAGTGAAAAAAGTCGTAATTGTTTTGTTTTACACGTTAAAATAAGACGACATTAAACTGGAATTTAATTGAATATTACAGTTGAAAAGATGAAAACTTAAATAACAAGCGGAAAAACTGGGGATGCTACCATTGATTTCGATCATTCTCAACAGATCATATACAGCGAGAATCTAAACCTTCTGCTGTTGCTTTTTATTATTATTATTATTATTATTATTATTATTATTATTATAATTTTTATTTTTATTATTATTATTATCATCATCATTATTATTATTATTTTTATTATTATTATCATTATTATTATTTTTATTATTATCATTATTATTATTATCATTATTATTAATAGTATTATTATTTTTTTATTATTATTATTATCATCATCATTATTATTATTATTATTATTATTTTTATTATTATTATTTTTATTATTATTATTATTATCATTATTATTATCATTTTTATTATTATTATCATTATTATTATTTTTATTAATATTATCATTATTATTATCATTATTATTAATACTATTATTATTTTATTATTATTATTATCATTATTATTATTATTATTTTTATTATTATTATCATTATTATCATTATTATTATTATAATTGATCATTTTTCAAAGTTTTATGAATTAAATTTTTATATTGATTTACGCATTTCCTTAATTGCTTTTCTTTGATTCAAACAGTACTTGCAGATTATCGCCTCAAACCAGAACTAATAGTCAAGTAAATGCAGATTATTCTATTTCGGCCACGGCTGCCAGTATCCGCACTTGTTCAGGGACGGCAGTGGCAACAAACAACGACCATAGTACACATTTTTTTGCGAGAGAGGAGCAGCCTGGTTAGAAGCATAAATTAAGTTAAATTAACTTACAAAGCATAAACATTTAATTTTGATTTATAGATATTAATATATGAATAAATTAGAATAAAAATTAAAATTAAATTAAAAAATAAAGTAATAATAATTTTTAGTTCAATAAATAAATATAAGATAAAAAATTATATTTTTAATAATAAATGAAATATAAAGTAAATAGAAAGGTTATAAATTTTAGATGCTGTGTTTCATTGACAAATTTCTATCATGTTAATATAAAGTAAACGTAGTATAAAATTCCTTAATATTAATTGATAACTAGTTTAATTAATTGAAATGAGCCAACAGTATATGATAAACTTAAATCCAAGAACATCTTGGCTTAAATATAACATGTTTAGAAGAATAGATTAGAAGAAGATATATTAAACTATCATAACAAGCTACTTCAGTATTTTTCTTTAAATATAAAATTAGCTAATAAAGTAAAATAAACTTGTAATCGTAAAACATTATAAACTAATTAAATCAAGCAAATGTATTTAGATAATGATAGCAAATATAATGACAAGTTATATTCAGATTTATATTTTAAATAAACTACGGAGGTAAATATGATACTACATCTCACATAATGTAGTATTTAATTTAAAATTGATGAATAGGAGCATGTAATTATATTCTATAATTAGATGTTGATGAAAAAATTAAATATTGAATTAGAATAAGGAGGAGTAGTTACTTCGAACTATTATAACTTCTGGATTGATCATAGTGGTTGTGACATGTTAAACATTAGTTTGCTAAGAGTATTAGTTTATGTATTTGAATGACACATTTTTAATAATCATAATACAATAAAATTCTTTACAGAATAAAAACCCAAAACATTGATCCATAAATCCGCTGTATTTGTTGCAATAATTGTACGATTGATGTGTTGACTCAAATATAAAAGCCAAATGTGTTGATTGTGTTGGTAGGATGTCAAAACACTAGTTATAATAATATAATAGAAAAATAGGGGAGGGGTAAGAAGTTAAATGTTATATTTTCTCTCCGAATTGAAGTAATTACTTCAATTTGGAGACAAAATATAACAGCATGCCAAAAGATAGACTGAATTTAAAACAGATTTTATAATGTTGATAAAAAAGGAATCTCTTCCTTACTCACGACTAAAATGCTAGTTTTATTTTTGTGTCATTGACTTATCCTCCCTCTATTTTTGCTGATGAGGAGACTATGTTTTAAAGGATAAAATTTTGTCAAATTATTGTCAATACTTTTTGTCAATTTCTATAAAATGAGCATCGTTTCCGAAACGATCGTACAATCGAGTTGATTTTGTTCGTTTTTCCTTTTGAAAGAGACGATAAAGGAGGAAGAGCTACGATATCTACCTTTAAAATCCAATCGAACAGTGCAAGTCACAGGCCCGAAATCCAAGACTTTAGTTTCGCCTTTCATTAGCCTTTTCAGTTTAGCATATTCCAAATCAAGCTTTGAAACGCGAGTATATAAATAAATATTTTTTTTTAATTTTCTTAATAATCTAGCACTCTGCTATAAATTTCGAATCGACACAATACATTTGTTAAATTTTACATTTGATACCTTCGCAAAGTGAAAAGTACGGATGCTTCAATTAAACAAAATATATGACTTGAAAACAGGAATAAAAAAGAAAAAAATATGATGAAACACACAACATGTATGCTTCAATTCCGACACATAATATTTACAAAGGAAAACACAATTGATGAAAGAGAGAAGGCAAATAGCAAATCGGGTAACTAATTTAAATTTACAATGTTACATTAAGATGATTAAACAAAAATTCACTTGTCTATATTTAAAAAAGTCAATAGTGGGCGCTTTGTATTTATAACAGTAAACAAATTATGACGCGCGTGCGCACAGATACACACAGATATATATATATATATATATATATATATATATATATATATATATATATGTATATATATATATATATATATAATTTAAATACATACGTAGTTAAATAATATTATTTAAATATTTTAAGAATATATTTATATAACTTGCTACAAGTTACTGTTCTGGTAAAGTCCACTTTTGTACCATGTTGGCGGAGAGTATGAAGTGAAAGTGTACATACACACACACATATATATATATATATATATATATATATATATATATATATGTATGTATGTATATACATATATATATATGTGTTAAGAGGTATAAAATAGTTCTCAATGCGTTGGTAGAGCTAAATATGTTTTTATTATTTCAACCTGGGGAGTATTTGCTTAAATCATTACAAGATTGTTTATATAGACGTGATAAACAAATTGTCTGCCTATGGCAGCAGACAATTAAAACCAAAATAG